>NC_138539.1:5503634-6008634 GCF_964234715.1 Podarcis melisellensis | reverse complement strand
CAATATGACTCTTTGGTTCCTCAAATTCATTCTTTTTTATATTTAAATTCTTATTGGTTTTATAAACTTTACACAAAGTGCAATTCATACACTTTTCTTAGCGATTTGACTTCCAAGCCTTACACTCATGTGGTTTTCCCCTACAGACAAATTACCTGCTGCCTCATTAGAGATGGCAAGGCCTGGAAATAACCCTGGAAATTTTTTGGGGGGAAACCCAGCCCCCCCCCGAAAAAAATGAAAAAACAATCAGTTTGATATAGTTGGAATATTCCACAGTGTGGTTTTTTTCCTGGGAAAAAAAAGCGCTTTGTGGAAAAAAACCTGTTTTTCCCCCCATTCCGCCTCCCAAGGTCTTTCCATCTCTATGCCTTATACACAATTCTTATTCTACTATAAATTTCTTTATTCCCTTCATTCTTACAATCCTTCCCTTGCTTAAACTTCCAAGACCTGCTTGCAATTTCAATTATTTAATTTTATTCGAATTTTATTTACAACGTAACACAAACCCCTCACTCCCAATACACATTAAACGTGAATGGAACATACAGTGAACATAACATACAACAATACAGTGGTACCTCGCAAGACGAAATTAATTCGTTCTGCGAGTTTTTTCGTTCTACGAGTTTTTCCGTCTTGCAAAGCACGGATTCCCTGGGTATTAACGGTTTTAAGAAAAAGGAAACAAACTCGCAAGACGTTTTCGTCTTGCAAAGCAAGCCCATAGGGAAATTCGTCTTGTGAAGCAACTCAAAAAATGAAAAACTCTTTCGTCTTGCGAGTTTTTCGTCTTACGAGGCATTCGTCTTGCGAGGTACCACTGTACAAACAACCAAATAAATGACTTCCTTTATCCTGTATCTGACCTCCTTATTTACTTCTTACAAACTGTTTCCTTTACGAATAATTATTAAGATTTTTCTAATTATAACTTAAATATCCGCAAAGTCTCCTGCAGACATTAATTGAAACAAGTCCAGGAATGTATTTCAGGGCACTGTTTTGTGAAGTATTCTTGTCTGGTGTGATCTCTAATTGCCTCTGTTAATCCAACCCAGCCTTTCTCAACCTGTGGGTCCCCAGATGTTGTTGGACTACAACTCCCATCATGCCTAGCTAGCAAGGTCAGAGCTCAGGGATGATGGGAGTTGTAGTCCAACAACATCTGGGGACCCACAGGTTGAGAACCACTGATAGCCAGTTCAATATACTCTAACAGTTTGTCTTACGATTCCTTTTTTGTTGG
The DNA here is from genome assembly GCF_964234715.1 of Podarcis melisellensis. NCBI lineage: Eukaryota > Metazoa > Chordata > Lepidosauria > Squamata > Lacertidae > Podarcis > Podarcis melisellensis. The sequence goes on along the minus strand of NC_138539.1, from coordinate 6,007,382 downwards.
CACGGTTTCTTTTTCCCAGTTTTTAGCAATTAGGATCCTTGCTGCTCAACTTAGTCCTTTCCTCTTTTGTCGGGGGTTCCTGACATTTGTTCTGTCTGTGCAGATAAAATGTCACAGATAGAATTCTATAGGATGTGTTGTGTATCTGTGAAAGTAGCCAATATCCAGGGATTCCCAGGCAATTACCTCCAGATTGTGGAGGCATCAGGTACCATCTTGGCACCCGGGCATCTTCATAATAATAATAATAAATACAAATTCTATTATTTATACTTCACTTATCTGGCTGGGTTTCCCCAGCCACTCTGGGCAGCTTACAACATATATATAAAAATAGCAAAACACAAGGCATTAAAAACTTCCTGATACAGGGCTGCCTTCAGATGTCTTCTAAAAGTTGTGCGGTTCTTTATCTCCTTGACATCTAAAGGGAGGGTGTTCCACAGGTGCCACTACCAAGAAGGCCCTCTTCACTTGGTGACAACTGGCCCGCAGCCAGGTGCAAAATCTACCTGGCAAATTTCAACTGCTGGGTTAGACGCGTTGGAAATTTCCACCTTTAGTTGCAGACGTGTGAGATTGTTACATGCCACATGTCTGTTTACATTCCAGCACAGTTTGCTGGGAACTTCTGTTGTGTATCGCTTTGGCTTTTGACTCTCTGAGGAGACGGCAATGAGAGACGACATGTTTTCTTTGTCCTGATTTATGCTTAATAAATCCGTAGCTTATTAGTATGTTTCCACAAGCCTCACGCCTCTTCCGTTTGCACAGTTTGCTCTGCTGATAAAAGTGCGCTCAGGCTTTGAAGCCTGAGTCGCTGATTTACGTCTAGCCAGAGGTCGAGGGATCGTCATGGCTGGAAGGGCACAATCCAGCTGAGGACTAGCCAGTTGGCTTCTTGACCCCCGAAGGATGCTGACAAGACGACTCTTCGGGTCCTTTCTAACTCTACAATTCTGTAATGAAGGGGTTCAGCAAATGATCTGAGAGCTCAGAGAACGCGGGGAATGGCGACAGCACCATGTTTTAATGAGTCTGCGTGTCGAAGCAAGAGGATTTTGAGAGTCTGAGTGCAACTTCTCCCACGAAGCTACTTTATACCAGATCAGATTATCTGACCATCTAGTGCTGTCATAGTCAGACTGGATGGCTAGCAGCTCAATAATAATAATAATAATAATAATAATAATAATTTTATTTATACCCCGCCCTACCCAGCCTAGATCGGGCTCAGGGCGGCTAACACCCGATATAAAACAAATTGATTGAAATACAACTTAAAAACAAGATTAAATTACAACATGAAAACATGAAAATAAAGCCTCGTTTCAATGGAAACTCAAATCAAAAATTTTTGGGGGATGAAAACGTCAAGTCTTCACCAAGGCTAACTATCCAGACTGGTCCTACATGGGCCAGAAAAAAAGCCAGGGAAGTCTCCAAATAGGAGTTCTCTAGCCAAGGAAGGTCTTTCTCAACACCTGTTACCTGGTCCTTAGATGCCTCAATCAGTGTGATGTGACCCTTCGCCAGGAAGGAAAGCACCTGGACCAAGCGTCTTGAGATGGTTGCCTGTGGATATCACCCCTCTTCCCTTCTTGCCCCTGCCAGCTGCCGGGCGTTATGGCATGGACTTCCCAACTGCACCCGGAACCTGAAACCTGCAACGCCAGCAGTTTGGAGCTAACTCATACATATGCAAGCATTGGTTGCAAACAGCCGTTACTGAACAACTTGCAGCTGAATATTGTAAACTGCTGACTCAGAAGAGCAGGGTGGTTCAGTGACCTCGGGTGATTTTAAAGTTTTTCCCGTGGTTCATCAACATGCATGAACTCGCCCTTGTCAGGGATTGAAAAGATGAGGAAATAAATATGTCGCCGGATGTGGGGCAGAGACACTACACTCGCTTCCTGGCAGGTGAGCTGCAGCTTTTTGCAGGGGGAAAGAAGAGGAAGGAAGAAGAGTTTGGATTTGATATCCCGCTTTATCACTACCCTAAGGAGTCTCAAAGGGACGTGGGTGGCGCTGTGGGTTAAACCACAGAGCCTAGGACTTGCTGATCAGAAGGTCAGTGGTTCAAATCCCCACCGCGGGGTGAGTTCCCGTTCCTCAGTCCCAGCTCCTGCCCACCTAGCAGTTCGAAAGCACGTCAAAGTGCAAGTAGATAAATAGGTACCATTCTGGTGGGAAGGTAAACGGTGTTTCTGCTCTGGTTTGCCAGAAGCGGCTTAGTCATGCTGGGTACATGACCCGGAAGCTGTGCGCCGGCTCCCTCGGCCAATAAAGCGAGATGAGAGCCATACCTCTAGAGTCGTCTGCAGTTCCCTCGCTGCGAGAAGCCACGTTACAGGGAACCAGGCAGATGGCCTTCTCAGTAGTGGCACCCACCCTGTGGAACGCCCTCCCATCACATGTCAAGGAAATAAACAACTATCCGACTTTTAGAAGGCATCTGAAGGCAGCCCTGTTTAGGGAAGCTTTTAATCTTTAAAAGGTTATTGTATTTTAATATTCTATTGGAAGCCACCCAGAGTGGCTGGAGAAACCCAGCCAGATGGGTGGGGTATAATTAATAAATTATTATTATTATTATTATTATTATTATTATTATTATTATTATTATTACAATTTCCAATCTTCCCAATGACCTTATATCTTGTTCTGTCCCACTTTAACCGCAACGGCTTGCAGCACGGAGATGAGTTTGGCGACAGCCTTATTAAGTTCTGATTAGCCCTCCCCTGCTGGGGAAATCCCAGCCCAGCAAAGTCGTGGCAATGATGGTATCAGACCACGTCGACAGCACCTGCAAGAGGGAACGTCCAAGAGCTTGTCAACGCTGCTTTGAACTTTTATCTCACTCTCTCGGGAGCCCTGCCAACAAAGCAAGATCTAGCCATGGCCAAATTTCTTCCTTTGAAAAGATCTCGGCCCCGGCTACATGGCAAGAGATTTGCATCTCTCCACTGGGTCAAGAGACGGGGTGATAATGCAAAGCAGACCGAACAGCTTCTTGGACCGTCTACAACACCACTTGCTCTTTTGGGAGAGATACAAGCACTGAGAAACATATGCTCTACTCAGCAGATCCCAAATATTCACACACACCCACACACCATAGCTGTCAACACAGGTTTGAAAATAAGGGATCAGCAGCCAAAATAAGGAAATCCGAGACCAGGGAGAAGAGTTGGTGGAAGAAGATTGGAGGAAATTTAAAATTTATTTACAGAAGCACTGTAAAATTTTTGAATGTTGATGGTATTGATTTGAATTGAAGGGGTTCTAGTAATAAGGTTAAGATTGGACTTATAACAGATAAATAGATAAATTAAATAATTAAATTTAATTAATTTGCTGAATCAAATTTTAAAAGGGATACAAAAAAGGGAGATGTGAGGAAGTCATGAAAATAAGTTAATCAAAGATGAGAAACCAAAAAAGAGGGATTTTTGTGTATTCTTCTTTTTTTTCTTGTATGTGCCTTTTTATTTTTATATCTTTCTTTTTTATGCTTTAATGTTTGTATTTTTGTATTTTGTGATTTTTTGTATTTTTGTCTTTTTCTAAATCTTTTATTCCTAAAATCTAATAAAATATTATTTTTTTAAAAAAACAAAATAAGGGATTTTGCTTAACTTATACATAAATCCGTCACTGATGGAGCCATGCTGCTTTGGCTGTGACTGTGTTTTGCAGGGGGTTGGACTAGATGATCCTAAGGGTCTACAACTCCAACCAAAGAAGAGTGGCAGACAAAACTGCTGAACGACGTCGAGATGGCAAAGCTTACAGGCAGAATTAAACACCAGGAAGAGGACCTCTTTAATAAAGAATGGGGAAAGTTTATAATTTATTTGAAAAGCTATTGTAAAGAGTTACATACATTGGTAGGATTGACAGAAAACTTGTAGTAAAAATTGAAACTATGGATGGACAAATGATTTATAAAAATAGAGTTATGAAAGGGATGCAAGGGGGAAATCACTACATTAAGGTGCTGCACTGGTTGGAGGGGAGGGTATGCTAAGCAGCACATCGGGGCTGCCGTCGTCCTGGCGCGAGCAGTTCCATTGGCCCTTCTCCGCCCGAGAGAGAGGGAGGGAGACTCTCACTCACGCTGCCCACGAGCCCGGCATGAGGCGGTTGCAGCGCGGCCGCTGAAGCGCCACCCTTCTGTGTCCCTCCCCATCCCCTCCTCTTCTTCCTCCCTCAGGCCGCCTCCTCAGCTGCCGCCTCTGGCTTCCCCTGGCAGCGCAGTGGAAGTCTCGCAAGAGAGGGGCTGCCCGCCCACTGCCACCCGTCTCCTCATGACGCGCCCGAGGGGGAAAAGGGAGAGACGGAGACGCGGCAGCTCGTGCGTGCGCTCTCTCTCGCGGTGGAGGACCCCGAGTTGCTGCTTCCCTCCCGAGCCGGGCGAGCATGAAACCCGGGAAATTTAAGGGACATCATCAATAAGGGACAGCAGCGCTGGGATAAGGGAGTTTCCCACCAAATAAGGGACGGTTGACAGCTATGACACACACCACTCCAGGAGAGAATTGCTTTTACTGAGGCTCAAAGAGAGAAGCGTGGAAAAGCAGTCACACGACATGCCCAGAATACAAAACAAAACAGCACAACAGGTTGCCTGATAGCGGAGGCTCCCAGCTGTGGGGAACGGGTGTGTCCTAAAGAATTTCCTGTCCTTTCCCTATTGTTCCCGAAATCAGTCCTGGGCGAGGCTTTCCTACCACCCCATTAACAGCAGCCATGCCCTTCCTCTAGAAGATGCCAGATTACAGACTGTAAACCCTCCAGAACAGGGGAAGTCAGAGCATGGGTATGTAAAGTAAAAAGGTATAGGGTTTTTTCTTTAATTAAACAACAAAACAAAACAAAACAAATTTACTTATGATGAAGGATTTGGCACAATATGCCCCGCGGTGCTGCGCTATCAGCAAAGACAGGCCAGCTGACTTAGAAGCCAACAAATTTTGTGTCTCATTAACACAAGAGAAAGGGAAGAAGATGTGAGACACACCAAAAAAACCTTGTTTCCTATCCACAGTGTGGATAACCACCAGTGAGTGAGATGGGGCTAGGTACATTTTGAGAAATCTCCAGCCTCATTTCGTCGCGAAATTGAGGAGATGGGACCGGGTTGAATAGAATTCAGTTTATTCTGTTGCAATGAAATGCGTGTAGCCTCGGTTTCCTCTTCTGTGGGCTCAGACATGTTTAGAACAGCTTTAAACCAAAGACCCTCCAAACTGAAATCCAGTATGCGTAATATCGGGAGGTCTCTGACCCATCTGACGTGAAACCTCTGCAATCATATCGGAATCAGAGAGCACTAGATTGGGACCAATATTCATACAGTAATTTTATTGGTGCTTAATGACTACCCAAGCCTTGCTTTGCTTCTCAAACAATGGCAGCCTTATTCCTTCCTTTGATGCTAATCTACACACACACACACTACACACACGAACAGCTGGCTTCTCACCGCTGAGGAAGTCTTCCTTTTTTAAAAAAAGAAACAGGAGCCGAACTATTTTAGGTTCAATGTGCTCATTTTGCAACGAGATTTGCAGAGAGAGACAGGCCCATCCTTCTCTAGAGAGTGGGTGCCATTTGGACAAAACCAAAAACACGTGTGGGGGAAACAACAGCCGACGGGTGCCTTACCTTCCCCTGTTCAGAGTTTCCCAACACAACGCACACCGAGCGCAGGTGCGGCAAGTTGAGGCACGCACTACAATCCTCACACGGCTCCAAAAGCACTGGGCGAGCCCTGGGACGTGGTTCTGCGAGTAGGTTCCGGGTCCATCGAGGGCAGAAGGCTCCTAAACCTTCCCAACGTTACCTTCGCTTTGCGCGAAGGTGTTTCTCCCACCTCCTCAAAGGCATTTTGCTTCCCCGTCGCTGCCTCTTCTCTCTGAAGTAGGAGATGCACTCCTGCGAGCGGCCAGAAAGCCTGTTCGTGCGTGGCAGAAGGAGCACCGGCAAAGCGTGTGCCTCCGGTGCGCCGGGGCTGGCTCTGGCAGCGACTCAAGAGCTCTGAAGCTTGCAACGTGCTAAGAATAAGCCGGAGGCAAGCATCAGCCTTGTGCGCCCCTCCTACGGAAGCCTTGGGTGTGCCAGGCCTTCGTCACACTGGCAGTTTCCTCTTATTTCCAACCCAGAAACTGCTGTGTCGAGAGAGAGAGACGAGCGCACAAACATCCGCAGACCAGAAACACGCTGAATCGGAAACGGACTGGGATCGCTGCCAGCGACGCCTGCTCGCTTGGGTAGCCAAGGCCAGGAATTGGGGTGTGTGTGTGAGAGAGAGAGTGGGCTGGTGTCGCTCTAAGCATCCCAGGGCTTTTGGGGAAGAGAACCCCACGCCTCACAGATTCTAAGTCTTTGCAACAAGTGGGGATTGTGAGAAAAGACAGTCTGAGATATGAAGCCAAAACTTCCAGGAGTCTTGGTTTTAGACCAAGTCAGACCACTGGTCCATATAGATCAGCGTTGTCTGTCCTGGCTGCTAAGGGGTCTCCAGGGTTTCCGAGGCAGGGGTCTCTGGACTGAACCCAAGACTTCTTGTACACCATGCATAGGATCAGAAAATTGTACAGTTGCAAGGGACCCCTGAAGGTCCTCTAGTCCAACCCACTGCAATACAGGAATCTCAACTACCGCTGTTCGTTATAATTGCTGTCAAACTCATTTCAGGTAGGAACAGATCCTGTTTTTACAGTTGTATTTTTTTTGGGGGGGGGATGTATGCATGAGATCACAGAATCCTAGAGTTGGAAGGGACCTTAAGAGTGATCTCTCCCCCCCGCTTTAGAATTATTTTATTAAATCGTAAATGTCTTAACTTCTTAACTCTACACATGCACTTAAATTTTTAAAAGGAAAACGTTATGTCTTATTACACCATGATGGTGGCTAATAGCTTTTCAAAACTTTGAGAAAACTCTTTAAAAAAAGTTTTCACAGAGGTAAAAGAACAGTCTCAGGTTTTTGAATAACATCGTAAAGGAAACTTATCTCAGTCATGCATAAATATGCAATGATATGGCAAAAGACACCAGAGCAGATGCAGAGAGCCGTTTTGTGAATATATCGGATTATTGAATACCTTATTGTGGAGGAAGGATTGTAAAAATGCCTTTGAGGCAGTTTCTTAGCTTTTAAATTTTTGTTTCTTTCTAATGGTCCTTGTAAGAGTGCAGAAGCATTCCTTTGATGATGTTAAATTTGTAAGTTTTAGGGACCCTAAGAGTCATCTAGTCCACCCCCCCTGCAATGCAGGAATCACAACAAAAGCATCCATGACAGATGGCCACCCAACACCTGCTTATAAATCTCCAAGGGAGGAGACTCCACAACCTCCCGAGGGAGACAGTTCCACTGTCCAACAGCTCTGACTGTCAGAAAGCTCTGACTGATGTTCAGCCGGAATCTCCTTGTAATCTGAATCCATCGGTTCAGGTCCTGCCCTTCGAACCAGCAGCAAACAAGCATGCTCCATCTTCCATGTGACAGTCTTGAGATATTTGAAGATGGCTATCGTATCACCTCTCAGTTTCCTCTTCTCCAAGCTAAACATGCCCCGCTCCATTCCTCGTACGGGGCTCTCCTACAATGCAAATTCTCCCCTGCTAAGCAATGGACCTTCCCAAACAGAAGACCGGGGACTTTGAAAATCCCCCCCCCCCACTTGGAAACTTTCCCCCCACAACGTATTTATTCCTGCTTTCCTTTTTCCGGAACCCCTACCAGCTTGCCCACAACGTGCTGCTTTGACGAGCTGGCGAATTATAAATTTGGAAATCTGCAAACCTATAGCTTAGGAAGAGCTGCGTGCTGAGATACCTGGGCTTGGTTAAAGGAAGGAAGAAGCAATTTTGAAAGCAGCTTTAAGAAGGCATCACCTGTCCATGCATGAACCTCCTGTTGCAGGAAGTACAAAGCGTTCGTCCCAGGGTGGGGGAAAGAGGCTCGGGAAAATCCCTGGCTAAAAGTTCTGCAAGAGGAGGAGGTGAACAAAACCAGTCCCTGGAGTTTGATTTCTCATACGCGAGGCTTACCTTTCCGAAGAGGAGAACCTCCAGGTTGCCCAAACGCCTCTTGCAGCCAGATTTTCGCCCTGCTGAGGACTGCTCAGTCCCCCTTTGAAGAGGCTGCCGGCTTGGCTAAGCCCGTGGCGTGATCTGCCTGACAGCTCTTGTTTTGCAACGCTTACCTTCGGCAGGGTCATCCGCTGCTTAGCACCGGGTGCACAGAGCCTCAAAATAGAACACAAGGGCTAAGCACATAAGTAAACGGGAACAGGGAAGCTGAATGATGCAAGGGACACGGCAGCCGGGGGGGGGGGGATGGACGGACGGACAGACAGGAGAGTGAATCTTTGTCAATCGCTCCCCCTCCCTTTGCACAAAACAGCAGCAGCAACGAAAAAGGAGAAGGCAACTTTTTTCTTATAAAGAGAGTTCCATGTTGTTGTTGCTGCTGCTGCTACAGGCTACTTCCTGCTCCTGGCAACTTTGCATTTTGGTGGGTGCCTTTGAGAGGTGGCCGATAAAGGCTTCAGAACGTGGCAGGCAGGCGAATGCCCAAGGAGACCCCCTTTCCACTTTTGCAGCCCTTGGGAAATATTATTGTTGATATGTTTCTAAATCCCATTAGCTCTTAAGGGCAAGCCCTGTTTATCTGCTTCACCCTTGCTTCCAGTGTAGGTCATGTTAAATCTACACAAACACACACACCACCAGCAACTGACACAAGCCAAGGCTCTAAGCTTGAAGCCCCCCCCACAAAGCCCCTGTCTGCACACTGTTCCAACTTGGATAGCGTTAACGCAGCGATGCTGCTTAGATTTGGAAATCGAGGCGCGCAATTCAGCATCCTGGGAGCTAGACTGGTGACTGGGAGGGGCCGCCGGGACCACATAACACTGGTCCTGAGAGATCTGCATTGCCTCCCAGTACATTTCCGAGCACAATTCAAAGTGCTGGTGCTGACCTTTAAATCCCTAAACGGCCTCGGTCCAGTATACCTGAAGGAGCGTCTCCACCCTCATCGTTCAGTCCAGACACTGAGATCCAGCGCTGAGGGCCTTCTGGCGGTTCCCTCATTGCGAGCAGTGAGGTTACAGGGAACCAGACAGAGGGCCTTCTTGGTAGTGGCGCCCACCATGTGGAACGCCCTCCCTTCAGATGTGAAGAAAATAACCAGCTATCCTATCTTTAAAAGACATCTGAAGGCAGCCCTGTTCAGGGAAGTTTTTAATATTTAATGCTGTACTGTTTTTAACACTCGATTGGGAGCCGCCCAGAGTGGCTGGGGAAACTCAGCCAGATGGGCGGGGTATAAATAATAAATTATTATTATTGTTGTTTATTACTATCCACCTCTTTTTTAGCATTGGAAAAATGGCTTTGAAAACCTACAGACAACGCTTAGTAGGATCTCAGAAGCCAGGTCCGGGGTGTTTGTGTGTGTGTACATTTGCATCAGCGTTTGTTTGCGGGGAGAGGGAGTGTTTCAGCGCTGCACAAATCTAACTGCCCTCTTCTGTGACTAAAAAGAGAATCTTGCAAATGACGCTTACTCGTGCAGATATGCTTATTTTAGGTAACGTGTACGGGTGATGAGCAAATTCAGTGTTTCCCGGTGCAAAGATGAGCTCTGTGTTTGTGCATGTAAAATGTGAGAAGGCATGAGCATGCCTGAGCGCGCATGCGCGCACACAAACTGTTCCACCAGCGGTCTCTAGAGTTATCCGTTCCCAGCAAGGCTGCATCCATATCCCATTTTACAGTAATTATGAGAGGTGCTTATAGCAACTACGGTACCTTGGAGAGTTTTACAGCAGCGATAGTAATGGAAAACCACTATTAAAAAATGCAAGCAGTCACTCCCAGCGGTGCTATACCATCACCTCTGGCAACTTAGGAATAATGTTGATAACCGGCAAGCCCCAGAGGCATAAAGGGAAGAAATTATCCCTTGACCCATAGCTCTTGATGATGTGATTAAACAGTTCTAAAGTGCAGGGGGGAGCAAGCCGGGCGAGAAATTCTGGTATCCCCCTTGGGAGAGAGGGGAGCAAAGCGAAGCTGCTTGGCCCGGGGTCTATTTATAACCCTAAATCACATTACGCAGAACCGCCAGAGCCAGGATGCAGCCGCTGGGCTTTGAAGGACATACCCTCATATCCTGTGCAAACTTCTCAGGGCTGTTTGATAAACATCGGCGGGCTCCTCTCTCGCGACGGACACCTGCCCCACATCTGCTTGGCGCAAACATCTGGCTTTTGTTTTCAAGACGGCAAGGGGGAAAAAACCGTTGGGAGGAAGATTGCTTCGACTTTACGAAAACACTTAAAAGAAGCTAAGAGCAGCCCTGTTAGCTTAGACCGAATAAAATCCACTTGGTTCAGTATCCTGTTCCCACCACAACTCCCGCCAACAGCGGGCAAGGCTATCCGGAAACCAAGAAGAAAAGCACAAAGGGGACGCTGTTCCCAGAGTTGGAGAGCTGGAAGGGACCTCCAAAGGTCATGTAGCTCAACCCCTTACTGCCTATAATCCGTGTCTGGGTTCTCCCACGAAAGCAGCCTCCTGAAAATCCAAGTGCACTTGCACAGACCAGTGGAAAAGCATGCTTTGAAAACTTCATCAGGTCGATAAAAACAGGAAACTGAGCGCTAGTTGGCTCAGCCGCCAGCCTCTCCAGATTTGGAAAGGGTTAATTTGCTCCTTCACCAACCTACTTTCATCTGGGGCAGCCTCTGTTCTTTTTCCAGCCAGCCTGCCCCCCATACAGATGTATGGGGTTTCGTAACCCCAGCCAAACCAACAAGCGCCCCTTTCCCCACAGGGCTAAGCCTGCGAACATTCCGCTGACAGTTCTATCGGTCACGGAATGCCCACAAACATTTCAACATCACGTGCGGTGCAACAAACCAGTGTCCGAACGCTTCAACGCCGGCAATATGAACACTGCGCAGGCGGGCACAAAGCACACACACACACAAATACAGGCAGGCCAACAATGACGCCAGCTCACCACCTGCCAAGCTATTATTCATCTGGCAGCTCTCTGCGCGCATAACAGAGGGAGTAAGCGCTCAGGAGGATTTAGGAAGGGATCACAGGGAGATCAAACTCTTAACCAACTTGATCCAGATTTCAAACACATCGAAAGCTACTGGAGTGGAAAAGGCTACAGAGACACCTTCTCCCCACCGTTCTCTGGAGAGAATTTCGCCCTGAAACGTGGACTGGGGACCCCGGGGAATGCGCGGCGCATGTGTTTCTTTGCCCTGCGTACATTGCGCTGTGACTCAGGGTCTTTCAGAACAATATACAGTGGTACCTCGCAAGACGAATGCCTCGTAAGACGGAAAAATGGCAAGACGAAAGAGTTTTTCGTTTTTTGAGCTGCTTTGCAAGACGAATTTCCCTATGGGCTTGCTTCGCAAGACGATAACGTCTTGCGAGTTTGTTTCCTTTTTCTTAAAACCGTTAATACCCAGGGAATCCGTGCTTCGCAAGACGAAAAAACTTGCAGAACGAAAAAACTTGCAGAACGAATTGATTTCGTCTTGCGAGGTACCACTGTACTCTGAAATGGAGCAAACTGCATGACTGGTCCCTTCTCCAGGTCACAGAACAAATCTCCTCCTGTTAGCCGTCACATTTCCTGCGGAAAACCAGGAAGCTGTCTGATAATGGGAAGCAGGGTTCGAAACTCCCATTGTTCCAGGCGCATTTTGCAGCAGGGAATATTTCTCTTAAGAATATTAGGGTGTGGGCAGGGGAACGACTAGTCCGTGTGAAAAAGGAACACAATATTTTAGCTGCATTTCATTCATTTTCAGCTTTGTACAGTGCTACCTTGGGTTAAGTACTTAATTCGTTCCAGAGGTCCGTTCTTAACCTGAAACTGTTCTTAACCTGAAGCACCACTTTAGCTAATGGGGCCTCCTGCTGCTGCTGCACCGCCGGAGCACGATTTCTGTTCTCATCCTGAAGCAAAGATCTTAACCCGAGGTAATATTTCCGGGTTAGCGGAGTCTGTAACCTGAATCTTTGAAGCCCGGAGAGGAGAGGGGTCGGTGCGCACCCACCCCTCTCACTCTCCAGGCTTCAGCAGAAGGCACCCCGAAGCCTCCCGAAGCTTGTGGGGCTGGCGGTGGGGAAAGCCGCCCCCCCCCAGCCCCAGGGACCACATATTCGCTCCATTATGACGCGCAGACATTTCCCCTTAGGTTTTAAGAGGGAAAGTGCGTCTTATGGAGCGAAAAATACGGTAAATATGGGGAAAGCCAAATGTCTCCAAGGTCCTAATCCAGCACTCTAACCATCACACCACAAACACCATTGCTGGGGAAAGAAGTTGCAAAAGGCTGTATTTCAAGTTTCACACAGTGGAGTCTGGGACATATTCTAGGATTCATGAGCAGCTTACTCAAAGGCTAATGGCCTAGCCTTTCATGTCTCCACACTACTGTCTCCTCACTCTACACGTCTCCCCATGTGAACTCTGCATGAATCCTGCAACATGCACAACAAATGCAAGCGTTCACTAGCGGGGAAAAGCTTGCAGTGGCACGGAAGATGTCGATTTCTTGTTTCTCTCCGGACACGTGGCCATCGAGATCAATACCTTTTAAACAGGTTGCAGAAATTACGGTGCTCGTCATCGGCACCAAAGCCTTCCCTGCTGAGCCCCATTCCCACCAACCAGTTCCGAAGTTCGGAGACAGAAATCTGGAGGAACAGAAAGGAAACATATGAACGTACTGGAATATTTTAGCCCCGGAGGCCTGGACCAGTTTGAACATGGCTGAGAGGAACCCATGCTGCCTGCCTGCAGAAAAAGCTTTTCATCAAAGGCTGGAAAGGGGAAAGCTCACCACCTGGAAGACAGGTAGAGACTGCCCCTGTTTTGCATGCAGAAGAACAAGTTTCTGGCAGAGGAAAAGGCAGAGCTGCAAGCCCTGTGCTTTGTTGCGAAGGGCATTGGGGGAACTCAATACAAAGGGACGTGTGTGTTACTTCACACAACGCATTAGGATTAAGAAATCCAAAAGCATCTAAGAATCTTAGAGGACTGGAATAAACACATGAACTATTTGAAAAGTAATTGTGATGAACAGATTACGCTAGGAGGACTGCAATAAGTTTTGTAAGGTGGATTATCTGAAATATTACAAGAAAGACTATAAAAAGAATTATTAGTTGAATGCAATATAGAAACTAAGAAATGCAGAATAAGTGATAAAAACGGAAAATCATCAGAGGCGTTGACGGAAGTCTAAAACATTGTATAAGACGAGAAGTTATGTTGTAGGAGTGCTTGAACTGGTATGCTAAAAAATTAATAAAAATGTATTTTAAAAGAAAGAAAGAAAAGAAATCCAAAAAAAGTTTCGGGACGGATCGAAGTAGAGTCTTTCTTCACGCAGCTCTTAGTTCAACTATGGAACTCGCTTCCGCAGGAGGCAGTGGTGGTTTTAAAAGATCAGAAAAATTCTCTATTAGCAATGGCGGCTATGCTCTTGTCTCCACAGCTGGAGACAGCGATGCTTCTGTTGGGAACTACGGGTGCGGAGAATGCTCTTGCGCTAGGATCCTGCATGTGGGTTTCTCACAAGGCATCTGGTTGAACACTGTGAGAACAGGATGGCCAATGCTCTTACTCAGTAAGAGGCAGAATCCTATGTTTCTTCCTATGCACGGCAGTGATGCTGCAACATACAGTTCACTGGACAACACTGCCTGGGACAGCCATAGGCATTGTTGTTGTTGTTTAGTCGTGTCCGACTCTTCGGGACCCCACGGACCAGAGCACGCCAGGCACTTCTGTCTTCCACTGCCTCCCGCAGTTTAGTCAAAGTCATGCTGGTAGCTTCAAGAATAGTGTCCAAACATCTCCTCCTCTGTCATCCCCTTCTCCTTGTGCCCTCCATCTTTCCCAAGATCAGGGTCTTTTCCAGGGAGTCCTCTCTTCTCCTGAGTTGGCCAAAGTATTGGAGCCTCAGCTTCAGGATCTGTCCTTCCAGTAAGCACTCAGGGCTGATTTCCTTCAGAATGGATAGGTTTGATCTTCTTGCAGTCCATGGGACTCTCAAGAGTCTCCTCCAGCACCAGAATTCAAAAGCATCAATTCTTCGGCAATCAGCATTCTTTAGGGTCCGGCTCTCACTTCCATACATCACTACTGGGAAAACCATAGCTTTAACTATACAGACTTTTGTTGGCAAGGTGATGTCTCTGCTTTTTATGCCATAGGCATAGATCCCTGCAACTCTCCCAAAATAATAATAATAAAATTCCTTCCAGTAGCATCTTAGAGATCAACTACGTTTGTTATTGGTATGAGCTTTCGTGTGCATGCACACTTCTTCAGATACCAACTCTCCCAGTTTGAGCTCCAGCAGCTCCTGCTTGGGGAACTGGATGCCAGCGTTCAATCCTGAACAGTAAACAATGCTCAGCTTGACAGGTGAGGCGTGGGAAAGCCAGCGGCCCCGGAGAGCATGACGCCACCTGGCACCTTGGCGGTGGATGACTGTAACCTCAAAGGCCACCCTGGAAACTAATCGTCAGCCTGACAGCTGCGGCAGATGTCTGCATGTCCCTGTAAACAGAGGCAGCGTCACTAAGATAATTGCAAGGTGATGGCTGTCTAGGCTTTGCACCAAGGATACAGAGGGTATCAGTGACGCTCGGCAGTTTGCAGAAGGAGCTATGAAGCTGTTGCCTCCTAACGTACAAACATTGGTGATGACTTTTGCTGGGTGAATCCAAGGTTCATGCGGGTACCCCTGAACGAGGTGGAAGAAGGGACTTAAACCACATCAGATTGCAATTAGGGGAGATATATAATAATAATGGGACGCTGGTGGTGCTGTGGGTTAAACCACAGAGCCTAGGGCTTGCCGATCAGAAGGTCGGCGGTTCGAATCCCTGCAATGGGGTGAGCTCCCTTTGCTTGGTCCCTGCTCCCACCAACCTAGCAGTTTGAAAACACGAAGTGCAAGTAGATAAATAGGTACCGCTCTGGTAAATGGCGTTTCCATGCACTGCTCTGGTTCGCCAGAAGCGGCTTAGTCATGCTGGCCACATGACCCGGAAGCTGTACGCCAGCTCCCTCGGCCAATAAAGCGAGATGAGCGCCGAAACCCCAGAGTCGTTCGCGACTGGACCTAATGGTCAGGGGTCCCTTTACCTTTACAACAACAACAATTTATTTATACCCTGCCCATCTGGCTGGGTTTCCCCAGCCACTCTGGACAGCTCCCAACAGAACAGTAAAACACTATAAAACATCAAGCATTAAAAACTTCCCTAAACAGGGCTGCCTTCAGGTGTCTTCTAAAAGTTGGATAGTTGTTTACAGTGGTACCTCGGGTTAAGTACTTAATTCGTTCCGGAGGTCCGTTCTTAACCTGAAACTGTTCTTAACCTGAAGCAGCACTTTAGCTAATGGGGCCTCCTGCTGCTGCCGCGCTGCCGCCGGAGCACAATTTCTGTTTTCATCCTGAAGCAAAGTTCTTAACCCAAGGTACTATTTCTGGGTTAGTGGAGTCTGTAACCTGAAGTGTATGTAACCTGAAGCATATGTAACCTGAGGTACCATTGTATTTCCTTGACATCTGATGGGAGGGTATTCCACAGGGCGGGTGCCACCACCGAGCAGGCCCTCTGCCTGTTTCCCTGTGACTTTACTTCTCACGGTGAGGGAACCACTAGGAGGCCCCTGGCGCTGGACCACAGTGTCTGGGTAGAACGATGGGGGTGGAGACGCTCCTTCAGGGATATTGGGCTGAGGCCGTTTAGGGCTTTCAAAGTCAGCACCAACACTTTGAATTGTGCTTGGAAACTTACTGGGAGCCAGTGTAGGTCTTTCAGGGACCGATGTGTTATGTGGTTTTGGCAGCCACTCCCAGTCACCAGTCTAGCTGCCGCATTCTGGATTAGTTGTAATTTCCGGGTCACCTTCAAAGGTAGCCCCATGTAGAGCATATATATATAAAAAGAACCCCCAAAACAACAGGGGGAAAGTTTCCATCCCAGCCTTTTCCCTGCAATGCTCTATGATCTGCAAGGTCCCTCCAAACTCTAAAAATTATTTGATTCTATACTTGCAGGGAGGAAAGACTGTTTTTGCTGAGGGAATGATTGCTTCTTCCCACCTGAAGTGGGAAAGGCCACTTCAACCTACTGCGTTCCTATAACAGAGCAAGACCCACTATTCTGTTCCCAACAGATGGGTACAGGAGTGCATTTACTGCTTTGTACACAAAAGGGTACAATGCTTCTCTCCAGGAGGCTGGTTTCTTTGGAAAACACAGTCCAATGGTGCAAGAGGAAGTTTACCATTACGCCAGTCTTGCTTTAAAAAGTGGAAGTTCATGCATCACGGTAAGCTATGAACTGCGGTTTACTGTACGCCAGGAAACTGAATCTGCTCAGCTTCTTGCGTCTGGGAGGAAACAAACCGCGATGCCAGGCTTAGCGATATGCCCAGAGGAAGGATTATAACCTGGAGCCGAGGTGTGTCCTTGGTTTAATGATAGTGGGGTTGTTGGAAGGGGATACGAACCACAACCCGCCCCCTGGCTCAGACCCAAGGCTGAAGCAAGGGATTGTGGTTTCCGAAAAGCCCCGGTGATGTGTGTTCACAGTAAACCGTCAACTGTTATCGTGATGTGTGATATGGGCTCTAATAAGGTCTTTTAGGACAATGAGAAGGTTACTTTCTAAAAGAAAATTGGATTCGGACCTAGGTTGGCTTATGAGCAAATTTCAGGGTCAGCACACAATTCTTAAATGCAGGACAGGAGGAGAGTTGCCACACACAAACTACATCAACCCCCATTACTATTAATATATTTTTATTTATATCCCCACCTTTTCCCCGGACAGGGACTGAAGGTGGCTTAACAGATACAGTGGTACCTCGGGTTACAGATGCTTCAGGTTACAGACTCTGCTAACCCAGAAATAGTACCTCAGGTTAAGAACTTTGCTTCAGGATGAGAACAGAAATCGCACGATGGTGGCGTGGTGGCAGCGGGAGGCCCGTCAGCTAAAGTGGTACCTCAGGTTAAGAACGGACCTCCAGAACGAATTAAGTTCTTAACCTGAGGTACCACTGTAAAAGAAAGAAGAGCTAAAAAGATAGGGGTGAAAAACCATTAATTGAAAAGCAATTAAGTCACGTTATTTGCACTTTTGCCTTTCAGGACACACAAGCAAGACAGAAAATTTAAGCTCCCTTGTTTTTTCCTGCTACTGTCAAGAGGTGTAATGCGTTTCGTGTAATCTTGTTATGTTTATTTTGCCGAAACATTGGGCTTTTGGGGGGGGGTATCTTTGTCATATTTGCTGTTGTGTTGTTCTACAGAACAACAAACCCCTGTGTTGCAAATATATTCTCTAATATATTTGAGTCCCATGGACTGCAAGAAGATCAAACCTCTCCATTCTTAAGGAAATCAGCCCTGAGTGCTCACTGGAAGGACAGACCCTGAAGCTGAGACTCCAAGACTCTGGCCACCTCGTGAGAAGAGAAGACTCCCTGGGAAAGACCCTGATGTTGGGAAAGATGGAGGGCAGAAGGAGAAGGGGACAACGACAGAGGGCAAGATGGTTGGACAGTGTTCTGCTACCAGCTACCAGCATGAGTTTGACCAAACTGCGGGAGGCAGTGGAAGACAGGAGTGTCTGGCGTGCTCTGGTCCAGGGGGTCATGAAGAGTCGGACACGACTAAACAACAACATATTTGAAATCAATTGAACACATGACTGTCAATCTTTGAAAGTCCGCAGAAGTATAATAATATATTAGAGAATGTACAAGTGCACACATTTTGTTTTTGTTACTAAATTATGTGTATTATACAATAAGAATTACAGTGCTATCTAGTATACTGGTCTCTGTGTTGCTTGTATTGTTTGTTGTGTTGTTCTACAGATGCTCAAACAGCTTTCCCCCAGCCTGACACCACACAAGTGCTTGTGCCTTCAACTGCCATCAGCCCCAGCCTGCAGAACCGTCAGAATCTCTCATAAAAGCCTGTGAGATTCTGGCATCAGCAGGACAATTTTATGCCTCTTGATTTATACAGGCACAAGCAGTAATTTTCAGGTACGGACCAAGTGAAACTCCAGGAAATGCCGAGCCATTCATTTTCTCCTTAACGAAAAGGCCCCGGCAACAGACAGGCTGCTATTATGTTTTGCTGCGAGCTCCTTTTGCAGAACCCTCAAACTGGCCGTAACTGCGGAAGCCGCGAGCAGGACGGGACGGGGGAGAGGGAGAGAAGGGGGTGCCATCTAAAAGCAGCCCACTCACCCTGTAACTAAAAAAAGGTAAAGGGACGCCTGACCAGTAGGTCCAGAGGTGGCCGACTCTGGGGTTGCAGCGCTCATCTCGCTTTACTGGCCGAGGGAGCTGGCATATAGCTTCCGGGTCATGTGGCCAGCATGACTAAGCCGCTTCTGGCAAACCAGAGCAGTGCACGGAAACGCCGTTTACCTTCCCGCTGGAGTGGTACCTATTTATCTACTTGCACTGTGATGTGCTTTTGAACTGCTTTTGAACTTTTTGGGCACAAGGAGAAGGGGACGACAGAGGATGAGATGGTCGGACAGTGTTCTGGAAGCTACCAGCATGAGTTTGACCAAACTGCGGGAGACAGTGGAAGACAGGAGTGCCTGGTGTGCTCTGGTCCATGGAGTCACGAAGAGTCGGACACCACTAAACAACAACGACGAAAGCCATCGAATCTAGAGCACAGCTGGGGGGCGGCCAGCGGCATTAGCTCTCTCTTTCACCTCGCCCAGGTACAGCCGCATCTTGCAAAAATCCTAGGATTAGATTGCTCACTGGAGATTAAACGGTTGTGTCACAGCACGTCTGCTCATTCCTCCTTGAGCTCCGATTCCCCTTCCTTTCCAAGACGGCTTCCTTTGAGATGAAAGATTTATCTCCCCCCATCACCCTAAAGCTGTCACAGCCCAGTCTGGTGAGCTGCATCCTATTTAGGGTGGATATAATTTTTTTATTTTAAAAAAATCAGATTTTTGTTAATCAGATTTTTTTTTATTTAAATTGGATTTTTAAAATAAAATGCTTTTGCAGGAAAAATCTTTCTAAAGATAGTTTTCTATTTAGGTTGCATGATGGTCCAAAGGCTATATAGTCCATCAGGAAATAAGGATTTGTTTTAAGATTTGCATGTGTGCTGAAACTTAGTCTAGGGTTTTGAGTTTTTTTAAAAAAAGTTTAACATCAGTTAACAAACATGGATACATATGCTATGATGTTATTGTTTTAGTTAAATAAATTGTTTAAAATGTTCCTAAGGATTATATTTCTCCTTCCAATCAAGTACAGCAGAAAAGTTGTCCAAATATAAACAGATAACTTATTAAGCCTCACAATAATTACATAATTATGTTGATATATTTCTAACAGCATAACCAGATCAGTAATTTTTGATCTAACCGTAAAAGCTACTCTGAAAATTTATTATTCCAAAAATGAAACCTTCATCTGGTTGCAAATATTAAGATTATACAGTGGATGCTAGGGTCGCGAACGTGATCCGTGTGGGATGCACGCCCGCAACCCGCAACATCGCGTCTGCGCATGCTGCGATTCGGTGCATGTGCAAAGCGAAATTTAGAGCTTCTGCGCATGCGTGACTGCCAAAACCCAGAAGTAACCTGTTCCGGTACTTCCAGGTTTCGGCGGTCCACAACCTGAAAAAACGCAAACTGAAGCATCTGTAACCCGAGGTATGACTGTACCAGCAAAAACACCCACGATTTTAACCAAGTCTTACTGACTAGTGATTTGAATTGATTTGATTTAAATCAAATCCACCCTGGTCCTATTCCTTCCCCAGGTGCAGGGAAAACTGGGCCACCTTGGCAAACTTTGCCTCAACCCCATCTCAAGACACAGCCTGGAGCTCACCTTCCGTTGCAGGACGGCTGCTGCGTTACAAGGCCAGAAATGTAGTAAGTTACACCAACATCCTTCCTTTTCCCCTCCATCCTGCTGTAAGGAAAAGGGATACCGTGCAGCTGGAGAAGGTTCAGTAAAGGGCCACCAAAACGACCAAGCGTCTGCAAGAATACTCATTGCAAAGTACTGGAAGACACAGGATCTACCCACTCTGGAAGAATGGCAGATGAAGGTGATAGACTATATGGGACTGGCAGAAATGACCAGCAGAATCCGAGACCAGGGAGAAGAGTCAGCGGAAGAAGACTGGAAGAAATTCAAAGACTACCTGCAGAAATACTGCAAAATTAATGAATGTTAGAATGATGTCGGATAGAAATTAAGCGGTTTCTAGCTGGAATGTTTTAAGAGAATATGAAAACAAAGGTTTAGAAGCAGGTTAAAACTTATTGATAAGGATTTGCTGAATTAACAATTTGAATTGGAATACAAAAAAGGGAGGTATGAGGAGGTCTGGGAAATAAGTTAATGGAAAATAAGTTATGGAAACTTTGTGTGTTTTTAATTATTTTTATTTTTGTATTTTTGTTATTTTTTCTTTTTGATTTTTTTATTGTATTAATATTGAAAACTTCAATAAATATCTTTAACCCCCCCCCCCCAAAAAACGACCAAGCGTCTGGAACACGGGTAGGCAAACTACCGTATTTTTTGCTCTATAAGAATCACTTTTTCCCTCCTGAAAAGTAAGGGGAAAAGTGTGTGTGTCTTATGGAGTGAATGCAGGCTGTACAGCTATCCCAGAAGCCAGAACAGCAAGAGGAATCACTGCTTTCGCTGCACAACGATCCCTCTTGTTGTTCCGGCTTCTGAGATTCAGAATACTTTTTTTCTTGTTTTCCTCCTCCAAAAACTAGGTGCGTCTTATGGTCTGGTGCGCCTTATAGAGAGAAAAATACGGTAAGTCCCGAGGCCCGGATCCGGCCCAATCGCCTTCTCAATCCGGCCCGCAGACGGTCCGGGAATCAGCGTGTTTTTACATGAGTAGAATGTGTCCTTTTATTTAGAAAGCATCTCTGGGTTATTTGTGGGGCCTGCCTTGTGTTTTTACATGAGCAGAATGTGTGCTTTTATTTCTGTAAAAAATCCAGTCTTACTGACTAGTGATTTAAATTGATTTGATTTAAATCAAATCCACCCTGCTGTACACCCAGATGAGACCTACATGGACAACAACAATTAAGGCTGCATTTTATTTAATCTTTTTTTGCTAGCACAACTTACTCTGTTGTTGCTCAGTCTGTCAAAGGGGTGAGGAGTTCTGGAGGGGCAGAAATGGGCCCTGCCTCCAGCTATGAATAAACTTAATTCAGGTGCCCTCTCGACTCCTGCGGTTTACCACAGGTTGCCTAAACATTCCCCAAATATAGCAATTGGGATTAAGGTGAAAGATGGCCGGTTCTTAATTTAGGGAACCGGGGCAATTGGCGGTTCCTGCGACAGTTCCTCCCACATCACTCTGCTCATGCAAAAATTCAGAAGCCTTGTGAGAAGTTCCACACTGACTCTCCTTGCTACCTCTTCCTCTTTGCCCTGCTTTCCAGACAGACAGACAGACAGACAAACAAACAAACAAACATTATACCCAGCCCATCTGGCTGGGTTTCCCCAGCCACTCTGGGCGGCTTCCAACAAAATATTAAAATACAATAATTCATCAAATATTATTGTTGAACTACAACGATGCCTTATGAGGAACGGCTAAGGGAGCTGGGCATGTTTAGCCTGGAGAAGAGGAGGTTAAGGGGTGATATGATAGCCATGTTCAAATATATAAAAGGATGTCACATAGAGGAGGGAGAAAGGTTGTTTTCTGCTGCTCCAGAGAAGCGGACACGGAGCAATGGATCCAAACTACAAGGAAGAAGATTCCACCTAAACATTAGGAAGAACTTCCTGACAGTAAGAGCTGTTTGACAGCGGAATTTGCTGCCAAGGAGTGTGGTGGAGTCTCCTTCTTTGGAGGTCTTTAAGCAGAGGCTTGACAACCATGTCAGGAGTGCTCTGATGGTGTTTCCTGCTTGGCAGGGGGTTGGACTCGATGGCCCTTGTGGTCTCTTCCAACTCTATGATTCTATGAACTTCCATCACCTCTAGCTAGCAACATCTGGGGATCCACAGGTTGAGAACCACTGCAAGTCTTATTTCCCAAATGATGGACTGGTTGTGAGTGATTCTCAGTTAAACATCTGGCTAGTTTACAGTGGTTTTCGGGGGGAAAAGAACAATGCCCACAAGTTGACACGTCTTTCTGGAAAAGCCAGTACAAATAAAATGGGTGGGGTTTTCTTTGCACCCAAAGAAAATAAGTGTTGGAGCCTCTCTAACTTTAATCACGGGGGGCAAGGCCCCACAAAAGACAGCTCGGCCACTGCTACTCATTCACACGCACCCCTCAAAATCCACTGATATATTGGGGTGTTCCTTTGGAGGGGTCACCCTGTTCATTCAAGACACTAATCACAATGGCTCAGTGCATCTGGCTGTTAACCAGAAGGTTGGTGGTACGAGCTCACCCAAGGGATAGCTGTGGGCAGGATCCCTGCACTGCACGGGGGTCAGACTGGATGACCCTTGGGGTCCCTTCCATCTCTAAATTTCTAAGATTCTAGTGAAGCCCAGGAGGCAAGGCTATGCACCAAGGACCTGCTCCAGACAAGGGTCGTGAAGCAAGGAAAGCAAACCAGAAGTAATAAAATGAACCACAGTGTCAAGACACGATAGTAACCTCCAGTGGAATACAAAATAAATGGAGTTACGAATCATATCTAGAAAGAATTAGGAGCAATGAGGATAAGAACAGACAGCATGTGGTTTAAGAGGGCATTGCGCAAATGAAATTTAGCCTGCTTATCTATTTACTGGCATGCCTTTTAACCCTGATCCGACACACAAATTTATACTGACAATTCCATACTTTTGCTCCAAAATTTACAGAAGACAATGACGTTTGGGTTATTTACGCAACTGCATATTTAGAATGCGACGCAGGTGGCGCTCTGGGTTAAACCACAGCGCCTAGGACTTGCCGATCAGAAGGTTGGCGGTTCGAATCCCCACAACGGGGTGAGCTCCCATTGCTCGGTCCCTGCTCCTGCCAACCTAGAAGTTCGAAAGCACGTCAAAGTGCAAGTAGATAAATAGGTACCGCTATGGTGGGAAGGTAAACGGCCACTTCGCCAGAAGTGGCCTTCCCATCTCCTTCCTGTACAGCGCCTAGCACGGGGCCAAGGTTAAGCATTGTGCAAGCGGTTGCAATGCTTAATAATAATAATAATAATAATAATAATAATTTATTATTTGTACCCCGCCCATCTGGCTGCGGCTTCCACAAAGATCAAAAAGACACCAAGATGTCACACATTAAAAACTTCCCTGAACAGGGCTGCCTTAAGATGTCTTCTGAATGTCAGGTAGTTGTTTATCTCTTTGACATCTGATAGGAGGGCCTTCCACAGGGCGGGCGCCGCTACCAAGAAGGCCCTCTGAATGGTTCCCTGTAACTTGGCTTCTTGCAATGAGGGAACTCCCAGAAGGCCCTCGGTGCTGGACCTCAGCGTCCGGGCAGAACGATCGGGCTGGAGACGCTCCTGCAGGTATACAGGACTGAGGCCGTTTAGGGCTTTAAAGGTCAACACCAACACTTTGAATTGTGCTCGGAAACGTACTGGGAGCCAGTGTAGGTCTTTCAAGACCAGTGTTATGTGGTCTTGGCGGCCGCCCCCAGTCCCCAGTCTAGCTGCCGCATTCTGGATTAGTTGTAGTTTCCAGGTCACCTTCCAAGGTAGCCCCACACAGAGCGCATTGCAGTAGTCCAAGCGGGAGATAACTAGAGCATGCACCACTCTGGCGAGACTGTCTGCGGGCAGGTAGGGTCTCATCCTGCGTACCAGGTGGAGCTGGTAAACAGCTGCCCTGGACACCCAACTGACCTGCAGCTCCATGGACAGCTGTGAGTCCAAAATGACTCCCAGGCTGCGCCCCTGGTCCTTCAGGGACACAGTAACCCCATTCAGGACCAGCGAGTCCTCCACACCTGCCCACCCCCTGTCCCCCCAAGACAGTACTTCTGTCTTGTCAGCATTCAACCTCAATCCATTAGCCACCATCCATCCTCCAACCAGGGCACGGTTGAAAGGGAACTTGCAGCATGCATTTATTTTCCGCAGGCCCCTTCGACTACTCCAGCTTGCAAGAATTAAGGCCGATCCGGCAAAGGCATGCACAGCTCTGGCAACTCTGGCGTAATGTCAGGTCTTCCCCCTTTCTGCCCATTTCCAAGCGGCTTGGTGTCTCCACTTCCTCCTCGCTTATCCCCAGCCCACCCCGGCGGAGACGGAGTGGGGAGAAACCCTCATTTTCTGGGATTTCCCCACCAACCAACCCCCCTACTCCACGCTTTGAGCCAACAGCTGCAAGTCCTCAACCTCAAAGGGAGAAACTTTCCCAACCTTGATAACTCTTGCGCAGCGAAGCCAATAAATTTCCCAGAGTTTCCAGGAGGCTGTGGACGACCCGGGAAAAACCTTGCAGAGAAACTCCTCGTGACGTGGCCGAAACAGGCGTCCGGACCTACCTTGCGAGTCGCCTCCGCTGCGGACAGCTGTTGCTTCTGCTGCTGTCCTCCCAAAGCAGAGTGTCGCCTTTGGGGACGGGAGTCTTCCAGAGAAAAGGACGGGAATGCAAGGCGTCTCTGTCCCGGGTGGCGATGTCTGCCTTCAATTAGCAATCTCAAGTGCCAATTTAAGAGGAAAAAGCAGCGCCGGGGAGGGAGAGAAGGGGGAAGAGGTACCGCTATGGTGGGAAGGTAAACGGCGTTTCCATGCGCTGCTCTGGTTCGCCAGAAGTGGCTTAGTCATGTTGGCCACATGACCCAGAAGCTGTACGCCGGCTCCCTTGGCCAATAAAGCGAGATGAGCGCGGCAACCCCAGAGTCGGCCACGACTGGACGTACTGGTCAGGGGTCCCTTTACCTTTAGGTAAAGGTACCCCTGCACGTACGGGCCAGTCTTGACAGACTCTAGGGTTGTACGCTCATCTCACTCTAGACCGGGAGCCAGCGCTGTCCACAGACACTTCCGGGTCACGTGGCCAGTGTGACGAAGCTGCTCTGGCGAACCGGCACCAGAGCAGCACACAGAAACGCCATTTACCTTCCCGCTATAAAGCGGTACCTATTTATCTACTTGCACTTAAGGGTGCTTTTGAACTGCTAGGTGGGCAGGAGCTGGGACCGAACGACGGGAGCTCACCCCGCCGCGGGGATTCGAACCGCCGACCATGCGATTGGCAAGTCCTAGGCGCTGAGGTTTTACCCACAGCACCACCCGCGTCCTCCCTTTACCTTTACCTTTTATATTTAGAATACACAGAGAGTTGTGTTAAAGGAAAGAGGAGATTGAATACTTATTTACGATTTGCTGTGTTGATCACCCTCTTCAATTCTGAATGTATTTGTGCGTGTGTTAATAGGCATAATAAAATTTAAGTTTAGCGGTTTGTTTTTTAAAAAAGAGAAACCAAACTGGGGAGGTTTAAGAGCCGGCACAGCAGCAGCAAAGGATTAGAGCCCATCCTACTCCATCGGGGGACCTCTGCTTGAATTCACTGCGGCGGCCGGATTCCCCCGCTTGCAATTTTGAGGACTGTTTTCCAGACAAAAGAAAAGGGGGGAGAGACAGAGAGAAATGAGAGCGAAGCAGCTGGGTGCGTCTGGCACAAAAGAGCAACAGGAAAGCAAAGTTCGCCCAATTCCCAGTGGGTGGAAGGGTGTGGGGAAGCAGGATGTGGAAGATGAAAGGGTTAGAGGGAGGAGGAGAGGCGGGGAAGGGTGGGGGGGGGACGCCCCAAACATCTGCATGAATACGGGGCCAAGTGGAAGCCGGAAAGATGGGAAGGGAGCGCGAGAGGAAGCAACAGAGTGTCATCCGCCCAGACGGTTTCCCCCCCTCGATGAACAAAAGCCACCAATAGCCGCAGACATCTGCCACTCCGGCAGGAAATGTGCAGGACAGCTCCAAAGAGAGAGGCGCTGTCAAAAGAGCTTCTGCATTTGGAAGCAAAAGGAAACGGCATCTGCTATAAAAAGGACGCCAAAATGCACATTCCGGGAGTTCACCTTCCTGTCTCCCTTTCCCCCGCTTTCTCTCCCTCTGTTTCCTTTGGGTTGTCTTTCTTTCTTAAAAAGCAACGAGAACAGCAGCAAACCCACAAAGGCAGGCCAGCGTGTGCTCACAGTGACCTGGTTAAAAGGTTGGAGGAGGAAAAGGAAGCAAGAGACTCGTGCACCTCCCGATTACTCACGAACCGGAACCTCTGTCCGGCGCTCCACCCCTGCGCTCGGGAGCAAGTGGGAGAAAAATCCATGCATTGGAAAGGAGCAGGGAGGGAATTTTGTTGCTCTGTAGGAGCCGGAGGGAGAGAAAGGACTGGAGTGGGTTGCAGAAGGGAGGGTTAGAAAGAGGAAATTGAGCGGAGGGGATAAATGAATGCAGGGATGCATGCGCTCAATAAATGCAGGGATGCATGCGCTCAATGAATACAGGGATGCATGCGCTAAATGAATGCAGGGATGCATGCGCTAAATGAATGCAGGAATTCATGCGCTAAATGAATGCAGGGATGCATGCGCTAAATGAATACAGGGATGCATGCGCTAAATGAATGCAGGGATGCATGCGCTCAATAAATGCAGGGATGCATGCGCTAAATGAATGCAGGAATTCATGCGCTAAATGAATGCAGGGATGCATGCGCTAAATGAATGCAGGGATGCATGCGCTCAATAAATACAGGGATGCATGCGCTAAATGAATGCAGGAATTCATGCGCTAAATGAATGCAGGGATGCATGCGCTCAATGAATGCAGGGATGCATGCGCTAAATGAATGCAGGGATGCATGCGCTAAATGAATGCAGGAATTCATGCGCTAAATGAATGCAGGGATGCATGCGCTAAATGAATGCAGGGATGCATGCGCTCAATGAATGCAGGGATGCATGCGCTAAATGAATGCAGGAATTCATGCGCTAAATGAATGCAGGGATGCATGCACTCAATAAATGCAGGGGTGCATGCGCTAAATGAATGCAGGGATGCATGCGCTCAATAAATGCAGGGATGCATGCGCTAAATGAATGCAGGAATTCATGCGCTAAATGAATGCAGGGATGCATGCGCTAAATGAATGCAGGAATTCATGCGCTAAATGAATGCAGGGATGCATGCGCTAAATGAATGCAGGAATTCATGCGCTAAATGAATGCAGGGATGCATGCGCTAAATGAATGCAGGAATTCATGCGCTAAATGAATGCAGGGATGCATGCGCTAAATGAATGCAGGGATGCATGCGCTCAATAAATGCAGGGATGCAGGTGCTAAATGAATGCAGGGATGTGGAGAGGAGCACTCATGTTATTGTCTCCAGGGGTCCGCCAACGCGGTTGCTAGGGTAGGCCGTGAATTTAATTTCAGAGGTTGCTGCGCGCTGGACCCTCCTTTGGAAGCCAGTCGCAAGATGAGTGAACCCCTCTCCCCCCAAAACATCTGCACATCTCAAGACAGCTTCCTGCACAATCGCCGCGGTGAACAAAAACCTGAGAATGTACAGATCGTGGGAAAAGGACCCGAGGGTCATCTTGTGGGGTGCCTCAGGGTTCTGTCCTCTCCCCCATGCTTTTCAACATCTACATTCAGCCGCTGGGAGAGATCATCAGGGGGTTTGGGCTGGGTGTCCATCAGTACACAGATGATACCCAGCTCTACCTCTACCAAATCAGAACCAGTGAAGGTCCTGCGTGAGTGCCTGGAGGCGGTTGGAGGATGGATGGCAGCTAACAGATTGAGGTTGAATCCTGACAAGACAGAAGTACTGTTTTGGGGGGACGGCGTGGGCAGGTGTGGAGGACTCCCTGGTCCTGAATGGGGAAACTGTGCCCCTGAAGGACCAGGTGTGCAGTCATTTTGGACTCACAGCTTTCCATGGAGGCACAGGTCGATTCTGTGTCCAGGGCAGCTGTCTACCAGCTCCATCTGGTATGCAGGCTGAGACCCTACCTGCCTGCGGACTGACTCGCCAGAGTGGTGCATGCTCTGGTTATCTCTTGCTTGGACTACTGAAATGCGCTCTGTGTGGGGCTACCTTTGAAGGTGACCCAGAAACTGCAATTCATCCAGAATGCGGCAGCTAGACTGGGGACTGGGAGCGGCCGCCGAGACCACATAACAGGTCTTGAAAGACCTACACTGGCTCCCAGTACGTTTCCGAGCACAATTCAAAGTGTTGGTGCTGACCTTTAAAGCCCTAAATGGCCTCAGTCCTGTATACCTGAAGGAGCTTCTCCACCTCCATCGTTCTGCCCACTGAGATCCAGTGCTGAGGGCCTTCTAGCGGATCCCTTGCTGTGAGAAGTGAAGTTAAAGGGAACCAGGCAGAGGGCCTTTTCGGTAGCGGCACCCTCCCTGTGGAAACCCTCCCATCAGATATCAAGGAAATAAACAGCTATCTGACTTTTAGAAGACACCTGAAGGCACCCCTGTTTAGGGAAGCTTTTAATATTTGATGAATTATTGTGCTTTTAATATTTTGTATGGAAGCTGCCCAGAGTGGCTGGGGAAACCCAGCCAGATCGGCGGGGTATTATTATTATTATTATTATTAATAATAATATATTATTATTATTATTATTATTATTATTATTATTATTATTAAGCCCAACCCCCTCCTGTGCAGGGATGAGAAGCAGCAGTCCACACTCCATGTTCTGCTGCTGCTTCCATGCCACAAACCTGACGCCAGAATCACACTGTTCTGGTGTCAGGTGGTGGCAAATCCCCTGCGGAAGATTTGAACCCGGATCTCCCTGGTCCTGGTCTATCACTCTAACCCAGGCATAGGCAAACTGGGCCCTCCAGATGATTTAGAACGACAACTCCCATCATCCCTAGCTAACAGGACCAGTGGTCAGGAATGATGGGCATTGTAGTCTCAAAAACATCTGGAGGGCCGAATTTGCCTATGCCTGCTCTAACCATTTGACCAGGGGTCAGCAACCTTTTCCAGCCGTGGGCCAGTCCACCGTCCCTCAGACCTTGTGGGGGGCCAGACTATATTTTGAAAAGAAAAAAAATGAATGAATTCCTATGCCCCACAAATAACCCAGAGATGCATTTTTAAATAAAAAGACACATTTTACTCATGTAGAAACATGAGTTTTTACATGAGACTGAGAAGGTGATTTGGGCTGTATCTGGCCCCCGGGCCTTAGGTTGCCTACCCCTGCATTAGACCATCCTGGTTTCCTAGGCTACCTTTGCTATTGGGCAGCTATATAAATGAGGCAGGTGACTAAATATGGAGAAAGCCAACTGCCACTTAAAAGAAGGATCTGAAATATTTTCCTGGAAGCTTGAATTTTGTTTCATTCTGGATTGTTTCATTTGGTGTTTTAATGCGTTTGAGATTTTTTTCCTTTAAAATATAAAGCAGTGTAGAAATGAAAACAACAACTCCATTGGGGGGAAAGGGCAGCTAGACATTCTGTTGTGGCAACGCTAACCTAGGTTTAAGATGCCATTTGGCAACTATTAGCTGAGATTCCTGCATTTGCAGAGGGTTGGAATAGATGGCCTTGGGGTCCCCCTTCCAACTCAACAGTTCTCTCATACTATGATCCGAGTTTCTATTGCTGATGATCACCTATGCTGAAGCTCTCTGAACAATGAAAGCTCTATAGTGCAAATAAAAGAGGAAGGTTTGCTGATGAAACTCACAACCCAACAGGCTCAATCCACCCACAACGAGATCAATAAAGCGAAAATCATAAAATATTTGGGCGGCCGGGGGCAGGGAGAGAAGTCCTCTGGGTGGCTTCACAACAAATAAGCAACAGAGAGCAAAACGGATTAAGACAGTGAACCAGAAAATAAAAAAGGGAATATAAACACAACGGTAAATGGATCTCGCTGCAAAACTCAATCCCTGTCCATTTTATCAATCTAGCACATCGATTCTCTTTCATTTGCAGTCCACCTTTGCCCCATTATGAAACCCATCTCGGCAGGGAGCAGGTGCAGACCTGCTTGGCTTCAGCCGGGAGGAGTGGCATGGTGCAGATTCACAGGATTGCAGAATGGGGAGGGAACCTCAGCGGTCATCTAGCCCAACCCCTTGCAATGCGGGAATTGCAGTTGAAGAGTCCCCTCCCTGGAAGGATGGGCACCCAGCCTCTACTTAGAGGTCTCCACCACCCCCTTCCTACCCTCCAACAGCTTTTCCTAAATAAATAAATAAATAAATAAATAATAATAATAATAATAATAATAATAATAATAATAATAATAATAATAATATTTTATTTGTACCCCGCCCATCTGGCTGGGTTTTGCTGTCATCCAACCATCTCTGCGACAGAGACCTCACTTCCCATCTCCTTCCTGTACAGCGCCTAGCACGGGGCCAAGGTTAAGCATTGTGCAAGCGGTTGCAATGCTTAATAATAATAATAATAATAATAATAATAATAATTTATTATTTGTACCCCGCCCATCTGGCTGCGGCTTCCACAAAGATCAAAAAGACACCAAGATGTCACACATTAAAAACTTCCCTGAACAGGGCTGCCTTAAGATGTCTTCTGAATGTCAGGTAGTTGTTTATCTCTTTGACATCTGATAGGAGGGCCTTCCACAGGGCGGGCGCCGCTACCAAGAAGGCCCTCTGAATGGTTCCCTGTAACTTGGCTTCTTGCAATGAGGGAACTCCCAGAAGGCCCTCGGTGCTGGACCTCAGCGTCCGGGCAGAACGATCGGGCTGGAGACGCTCCTGCAGGTATACAGGACTGAGGCCGTTTAGGGCTTTAAAGGTCAACACCAACACTTTGAATTGTGCTCGGAAACGTACTGGGAGCCAGTGTAGGTCTTTCAAGACCAGTGTTATGTGGTCTTGGCGGCCGCCCCCAGTCCCCAGTCTAGCTGCCGCATTCTGGATTAGTTGTAGTTTCCAGGTCACCTTCCAAGGTAGCCCCACACAGAGCGCATTGCAGTAGTCCAAGCGGGAGATAACTAGAGCATGCACCACTCTGGCGAGACTGTCTGCGGGCAGGTAGGGTCTCATCCTGCGTACCAGGTGGAGCTGGTAAACAGCTGCCCTGGACACCCAACTGACCTGCAGCTCCATGGACAGCTGTGAGTCCAAAATGACTCCCAGGCTGCGCCCCTGGTCCTTCAGGGACACAGTAACCCCATTCAGGACCAGCGAGTCCTCCACACCTGCCCACCCCCTGTCCCCCCAAGACAGTACTTCTGTCTTGTCAGCATTCAACCTCAATCCATTAGCCACCATCCATCCTCCAACCAGGGCACGGTTGAAAGGGAACTTGCAGCATGCATTTATTTTCCGCAGGCCCCTTCGACTACTCCAGCTTGCAAGAATTAAGGCCGATCCGGCAAAGGCATGCACAGCTCTGGCAACTCTGGCGTAATGTCAGGTCTTCCCCCTTTCTGCCCATTTCCAAGCGGCTTGGTGTCTCCACTTCCTCCTCGCTTATCCCCAGCCCACCCCGGCGGAGACGGAGTGGGGAGAAACCCTCATTTTCTGGGATTTCCCCACCAACCAACCCCCCTACTCCACGCTTTGAGCCAACAGCTGCAAGTCCTCAACCTCAAAGGGAGAAACTTTCCCAACCTTGATAACTCTTGCGCAGCGAAGCCAATAAATTTCCCAGAGTTTCCAGGAGGCTGTGGACGACCCGGGAAAAACCTTGCAGAGAAACTCCTCGTGACGTGGCCGAAACAGGCGTCCGGACCTACCTTGCGAGTCGCCTCCGCTGCGGACAGCTGTTGCTTCTGCTGCTGTCCTCCCAAAGCAGAGTGTCGCCTTTGGGGACGGGAGTCTTCCAGAGAAAAGGACGGGAATGCAAGGCGTCTCTGTCCCGGGTGGCGATGTCTGCCTTCAATTAGCAATCTCAAGTGCCAATTTAAGAGGAAAAAGCAGCGCCGGGGAGGGAGAGAAGGGGGAAGAGGGAGGCCAACTGTACGGGGAATCGTAACATAATCATTTAAACTGGCAGCTTTGCAAAGGCAAGAGTGCTCCAGCTCTGGGTGGCAACTTGCCAAGGCCTGGAGCAGCGCAGCAGCAAGGAGAGAGAATTTGTGAGCTACCAAAGGGGCCTGGCAAGGGAAAAAACACACCAAGGGGGGCAGTTAAGTTTGTCTGGCACTAAACTGGGGTATCTGAATACAAGAAGATGGGTCCGAATCAATATGCATCAAGGGAACAGGCCAGTTTGCTGACATGAGATCAGCCGCCACAATTAGACAAAGCAACACTTCCGAATCTCACTTGCGGGACACCAGCTCTCGCATTCGAGTCCTGCTTGATTATGGTGTACAGCTGATGAAAACCCGACTAACTCCAGCCTCAGTCCACTCCTTGTGAAAGTCCCCAACACGTTTGAAAGGTCTTTTCCTGACAATCCTCTCCAGGCTGCGGTCATCCCTGCTGCTTGTGCACCTTTTTCTTCCACACTTTCCCCTTCCGCATCGCTTTCCATTAATGTGCTTCGATTCAGCACTTTGGGAACATCCAACTTCTTCTGCAATTACCCTTTGAGGCTTTTCCTCCTTGTGGAGGGTCTCAATGACGGCTTTCTGCACAACTGTCAGGTCAGAAGCCTCCCCCATGATTGTGCTTCCTACAGAACCAGACTGAGAGACCATTTAAAGGCTCAGGAACCCATTGCAGGGGTTATGGATTGAATAGCTACTGCACCTTTTCACAATATTCTAATTTTTTGAGATTGTTAATTTGGGGTTTTCATCAGCTGCGTGCCATGATCATCACAATTATAACAAATAAAGGCTTGACATATCTTGTTTTGCATGTCATGAGGTAAAGGGACCCCTGACCATTAGGTCCAGTCATGGCCGACTCTGGGGTTGCGGCGCTCATCTCGCTTTATTGGCCAAGGGAGCCGGCGTACAGCTTCTGGGTCATGTGGCCAGCATGACTAAGCCGCTTCTGACGAACCAGAGCAGCGCACGGAAACACCATTTACCTTCCGCCGGAGCGGTACCTATTTATCTACTTGCACTTTGATGTGCTTTCGAACTGCTAGGTTGGCAGGAGCAGGGACCAAGCAACGGGAGCTCAGATTCACCTTTTAAGTTGAATTACAGTGGTACCTCAGGTTAAGTACTTAATTTGTTCTTAAGCTGAAACTGTTCTTAACCTGAAGTACCACTTTAGCTAATGGGGCCTTCCGCTGCCGCCGCACGATTTCTTTTCTCATCCTGAAGCAAAGTTCTTAACCCGAGGTACTATTTCTGGGTTAGCGGAGTCTGTAAGCGGAAGCGTCTGTAAGCTGAAGCATATGCAACCCGAGGTACCACAGTACTGAAATAAATGAACTTTTCCATGATACTCTAATTTTTCGAGTTTCACCTGTACATCAGTTCCCAAGCTTCCCAATGCCGTAATTAACGCATCCAGGCCTATCTCTGCCTGTTCGTGTTATTCCTTCCTCTTTACACATGGAGTGGGATTCCAACACGCCAAGCCATGATCTGGACTTTTCTAACGCCAAACTCACCGTTCTCCAGACCAGCTCACCCACACCAATGCAAACAAACGGAAAACGTCCCTGGTTTGTTTCCTCCCAACGCTTCG
Organism: Podarcis melisellensis; assembly: GCF_964234715.1. NCBI lineage: Eukaryota > Metazoa > Chordata > Lepidosauria > Squamata > Lacertidae > Podarcis > Podarcis melisellensis. Next base: position 5,973,675 of record NC_138539.1, on the reverse strand, counting down.
CTTTCCAGCTTCTGCATCTCCCAGGCTATATTTGCTAAGCATCGCCCCCTTCCAACTTTGCAAGGTCTAGCGACTTTGTCATAGTCCAGCTCCAAAACTCCACTGGGGGAGGGAAAACGGGGGCCTGCATTCATTGCTTGCCAAGTGTCTCTCTGTTTCTGAGATACTCAACTCTGGGAGCCAGTGAACAGCTGGGGAGCTCAGGAGGGTGAGGAATGGAAGTTGGCTTCCACCAGAGATTGTGGAAAACCCATCCTTGGTTTGCCACAAAAAAGGATGTTGCAGAGCTGGGAAAAGTTCAGCAAAGGGCAACCAAAAATATCAAAGGGATGGAGCAAGCTCCACTATGAGGAAAGCTTGCAGCTTTTAGGATTTTTTAGTTTAGTGAAAAGGCGAATAAGGAGTTTATGGAAATAATAATAATAATAATAATAATAATAATAATAATAATAATAATAATAATAATAATTTTTTATTTATACCCTGCCCTTCCCGGTTCAAAAACCAGGCTCAGGGCGGCTAACAACAAATTTAAAACACTTAATTATAAAAGCAGCATAAAATACAGTATAAAAACATGAATAACAATAAAATTCAAAAACCAATTTAGGGGAAATAAGCATTAGATAATCCCCAGGGCTAGCTGGCTGAATTGGTCCTACTTGGGCCAGCGAGGAGACAAGGGGAGAATTAGCTGTGGGGTCTCAGAGCAGGTGATCTTCATAAAAGGGGAGGGGGAGGGAAATAAAAGGTCAGGCTGAATTCAAATTAAAGGCCAAGCGGAATAACTCTGTCTTACAGGCCCGACGGAAGGAGGTTAAATTCTGAAGGGCCCTAGTCTCATGGGACAGAGCATTCCACCAGGTCAGAGCCATCACTGAAAAGGCCCTGGCCCTTGTGGAGGATAGTCTTGACTTCCTTAGGGCCCGGGACCTCTAAACTAAACCTCTAAACTCATCCCCAAAGTGAATAGAGGAAAGTTTGAAGGTCAGCGGTTCGAATCCCCGCGACGGGGTGAGCTCCCGTTGCTCTGTCCCAGCTCCTGCCAACCTAGCAGTTCGAAAGCACACCAGTGCAAGTACACAAATAGGTACCGCTGCGGCGGGAAGGTAAACGGCATTTCCATGCACTGCTCTGGTTTTCTTCACGGTGTCCCATTGCTCCAGAAGCGGCTTAGTCATGCTGACCACATGACCCGGAAAAACTGTCTGCGGACAAATGCCGGCTCCCTCAGCCTGTAAAATGAAATGAGCGCTGCAACCCCGGGCGTCTGCGACTGGACTTAACCTTTACCAATACAGTCATACCTCATGTTAGGTTTGCTTCAGACTGAGTGTTTTCAGGTGGCGTCCTGCGGCGACCCGGAAGTAACGGAACAGGTTACTTCGGGGTTTCGCCGCTCGCGCATGCGCAGATGTGCAAAATGATACCACGCGCATGCGCAGAAGTGGCAAATCGCGACCTGCGCAGACGCAGGCTGCGTTCTGTTCAGGTTGCGAACAGGTCTCCGGAACGGATCCTGTTTGCAACCAGAGGTACCACTGTATCTCTAAGCTCTATACAACACATCAAAACATTCAATGAAACAATCCAGAATGAAACAAATGCAAGCTTCAAGGAAAATGTTTCAGATCCTTCTCTAAGTGACATTTTGCTGTCCCCAAATTTATTTATTTACCTACTTAAAACTGACAGAGCTACCCAACAGCAGAAGGGCTCTAGGAAGCCACATGCAGCACAGTGGAATAGGACCCGGGAGATCAGGGTTCAAATCCCCAGTGCGTCATGAAGTTCACTGGGTGACCTTGAAGTCAGTCACAGCCTCTCCTCACCTACCTCACAGGGTCGTTGTAGGGATTACCTGAGGAAAGGGGTAAACCATGTACCCCTTGGAGGAAAAGGTAGGATATAAATGCAATAGTTATTCTTCTTACCTGTTTAGGAAAGCTGGAAGGGACAGACAGATGGAGAAATCTGTCCATCAACCTGGGATCCCAGAGATCTCCACGTGGCCGCAAACGGACCTGTGCCATTCGCAAAACACTCCTAATTTCAAACACTGATGCAGAGGACATAGAATCGTAGAGTTGGAAGGAACCCCAGTGGTCATCTAGTCCAACCCGCTGCAATGCAGGAGTCTCAGCTACAGCATCCATGGCAGATGGCCAGGAAATCTCTGCTTAAAAACCTCCAAGGAAGGAAAGAGTCCACAACCTCCCAAGGGAAACTGTTCCACATCTTAAACATAGCATCCATCATTACATTTTGCGGCTGCGAGCTCAATCCTTACTTGATTTTCTCGGTCTCTAGACCAGGGATCAGCAAACATTTTCAGCAGTGGGCCGGTCCAGTGTCCCTCAGGCCTTGTGGGGGCCTGGACCATATTTTTTGTGGGGAAATGAACAAATTCCTATGCCCCCAAAATAACCAAGAGATGCATTTTAAATAAAAGCACACATTCTGCTCATGTAAAAACACCAGGCAGGCCCCACAATTAACCCAGAGATGCATTTGAAATAAAAGCACACATTCTGCTCATGTAAAAACACACTGGTTCCCAGACCGTCCACAGGCGAGATTTAGAAGGTGATTGGTCCTTAAAAAAAAAAAAAGAAGGCGATTGGTTCAGATCCGGCCCCCGGGCCTTAGATTGTCTACCCATGCTCTAGACTCAACAGAAGCGAAACTTTGTAGAAGAAGAAAGTGCTAGGTGGGAGAGTGCAATAGATAGATAAATAAATAGATCGATATTGCACCCCTCCAAATGTTGGTGAAAATATACCAGCCTTTTCTCTTCTTCCCATGATGGGCACATTACCGGGACAGTGTGTGTGTAAGTGAGTGTGTACTATGTTTATTATATAACCCATTGTGCAATATCTAATTAAATCACAGACCACATAATTAAAACAAAGCCCAGGCTGCAGAAGTAAAACTGCACCAACCAATAATTAGGGCACTCCTGTGAAAGCCGGGCGAAACAGGAAGGCGTTCCTGGGATCTTGCAGGGCCAGGAAACTGAGGCAGAACTGGGTTTCCAACGTAGCATGTGCAAATCTGTGGTTATGCAAAGGGCCTGCCTCAACATCCAGCTGGAATGGACTCGCAGGGCAGAGCATAATGAATTGGATGGGTGCCATAAAAAAGGTAAAGGACCCCTGGACGGTCCAGTCCAGTCAAAGGCGAATATGGGGTTGCGGCGCTCATCTCGCTTTCAGGATGAGGGAGTTGGCGTTTGTCCACAGACAGCTTTCCGGGTCATGTGGCCAGCAGGACTAAACCGCTTCTGGCGCTACGGGACACCGTGACGGAAACCAGAGTGAATGGAAACGCCGTTTACCTTCCTGCCACAGTGGTACCTATTTATCTACTTGCACTGGTATGGTGCTGGAGGAGACTCTTGAGAGTCCCATGGACTGCAAGAAGATCAGACCTATCCATTCTGAAGGAAATCAGCCCTGAGTGCTCACTGAAAGGACAGATCCTGAAGCTGAGGCTCCAATACTCTGGCCACCTCATGAGAAGAGAAGACTCCCTGGAAAAGACCCTGATGTTGGGAAGGATGGAGGGCACAAGGAGAAGGGGACGACAGAGGACGAGATGGTTGAACGGTGTTCTCGAAGCTACTAACATGAGTTTGGCCAAACTGCGGGAGGCAGTGGAAGACAGGAGTGCCTGGCGTGCTCTGGTTCATGGGGTCACGAAGAGTCGGACACAACTAAACAACAACAACAACAACTGGTATGTTTTCTAACTGCTAGGTTGGCAGGAGCTGGGACAGAGCAACAGGAGCTCACTCCATCACAGGGATTCGAACCACCGACTTCAGATCAGCAAGCCCAAGAGGCTCCGTGTTTTAGACCACAGCGCCACCCACTCCCTTTGGATGAGTGCATCCTGTATGGAGAAGAACTGGTCAAGTTCACAGAGATCTGGCCCCAAAGCCAATGGGCCACCCATTCCTGTGACCCAGGGTTTGCATCAGACATATACAGTACACATGTGTGTACACACACACACACACACAGCAGAGACAAAAGACCAACCTCAATGACCCATCTCCAATTGACCAATGTCAAGCAAACCTATCCGAGGAGCAAACTTCCAACGAAACTCTACATGATGTGCTCTCAGCTGGCAGAAATTTCAAATCACCCCACTGAGAAGAAGTCTTGAGGGCTGTTCTGCCTGGGCAGGATCCAAATTGGAAGCTTACTTCCCATGCTAAACTGACTCTGATTAAACCACACTTTGCTAGCCAACAATGAGCATGCTGCAATTTTCAGGTGCCTGAGTGAGCAGGCGCCTGGGGATTTTCCAACCCGGATAATTCGTCTGCTATATATTCTGGAAAGTCGTCGGCTCTGCATTTGGACACCTCTTTTGGCACACTGCCTCCTGAGAGGAAGGGGCAGGTTTCTGTTTCCATTCTTGAGACAACTGGGTGCCAATCTGAATCAAGATGGCGGAGGGAGCTTTTCAGAACGGAAATGATTTTCACCGGCGATTTCAAAATCAGATCTTCTGGTTTCTGGGAATTCCCATGTGATGCCAGGCACAAGGCCGCCAGTTGAATAAAAATAAATAAACAAACTGGTAAGAGCAAGAGACTTTGCAGCCTGTCTCAAAATGGCTTGGTTCTGGTTTAAGAGCAGAATAGGCCTGAAAATCACATCCTCCTTTCAAATAGTTCACGGGATTTAGCAGGCAAGAACAAAACGAAAAGCAAACGCAATGCTTGACTCAAAATGGTGATTTTTTTATTTTTATTTTTTGCATACACACATCTTTAACTTGGCATATAACTATACTGAACTAAGACTGCTGGTGCCCATTAGTACCAAAGATTCCAAGATAGACTGCGACAATTTTCATTTAAATGCACAAAGTGCCGTAGGAAGGCAGAGGGAACACACAGGCAACACCCCACCTCTGGCAATTTCACTGACATTTACGGCTGAACTCAGTGGTCAAAAGCAATATCCCTCACGTTGTTGACTTCAACAGCACACCTGCTAGCGTTTATTCTGATATTAGTAACAGATCTGCAGTCCTGAGCCTCTCGGAAGGCTACCTGTCAAACAAGGCTTGGACCCTGCAAGACGTATTAGTTATTTCCCCATGCATTCCTGCAGAAACGCGAGATCACCTTGCACCCTTTTATCTGCTTTCTCAAGGCCTCGCAATGAGATTAAACACGGTGGCCAACTTTCACGGTTCTGTGCGCACGTCACTTAAATAGAATCGCTTCCCACACACTTGCAAATCAGTATTTCTGCCAATAAGCTCCCCTCTTTCTGAATGTTTCTGCTGACGCAGGCGGTTGGTTGTTGTCAGAAAGCTGAGAGGGAGGCAAAAGTAGGAGGCGATGCCCATCACTGGTAAAAAAACACAAGGGGGGGGGGAGAAATGCTATTTCCTGCAAAGTTAGGAACAAAAGCTGCCTTTGTGCCAGCAAAACCACTCCACCAATCCCTGACCTCATCTCTTTTTTTCAAATTTTTAAAATTAATTTTCCAAAAATTTAAAGCAAACAAACACACATACATCCCATTTATAATTAAACCAATCTTGATGACATTATTAAGTGACTTCTTCAAATCCCCTTGGTTGAATTTCATTAGATATCATTTTGACAGTTTTCCAAAATCAATTTTCTCAAAAAATTAACTTGGTCACTTAACATCTTTCATTCTTTCTAAATTAGCTTTAAACATCTTAAATCCTATCCTTACATATTTAAATCCTAAATCGAACCCATGACTGTGGCGTTAAGTTCCTCCAAAAAGGAATGCAACCATCTGCTGGAGGAAGGAAACTTTTTCACCATTTCTTTTTGTTAACTGATTCAAAAGCTGCAGGGCTTAGGAGCACACAAGGTCCAGAAGGGAAAGTCCTTGGCAGGAACAGTTTCTTCTCCTGGGCATGGTCGGCCAATTGGTGCCAAAGAAGGACAGAACTTTTTTTATGTATGCAACAACAGCAGCAAGAATGCTCATCGCGAGGTATTGGAAGACACAAGATTTACCCAGCCGGGAAGAATGGCAGATGAAGTTGATGGACTATATGGAACTGGCGAAAATGACTGGCAGAATCCGAGACCAGGGAGAAGAGTCGGTGGAAGAAGACTGGAAAAAGTTTAAAGACTATTGACAGAAATACTGTAAAATTAATGAATGTTAGAAAAATGTTGGAATGAAGTTATATGGCTTTAGTAGAAATGTTATAAGGAATCAAGTATAAATAGATTATTAGAGTATTAAAGGAAAAATTAAGGTTAGAGTATGTTAAGATAATTATAGGATAGAAAACAGAGGAAGATGGAAAGGAATTGCTGAAACAATTAACAGAAGTGGAATACAAAAAGGGAGGTGTGAGGAGGTCGTTGAAATAAGTGAATGAAAGATAAGATATTGAAATTGTTTGATGTGTTTTAAACTGTTTTTTGTTTTGTTTTGTTAGTTTAATGTGTTAGTGTTTTTTGTATTGTATTGTTCATTTTTTTTGTAGCGTTTAAATTGTTGGAAAAGTAATAAATATTATTATTATTTTTTTAAAAAAGTTTCCTCTAACCCACCCAGACAGCGCTTTTCTCCTGTGATGCAACAGAGCACCCTTCGTTCAATACCGCGAAAGGCACGGGGGGGTCACGTGAGGTGAAGAACGCTAGCGCAGTGTTTCCCAACCTTGTGCCTCCAGATGTTTTTGGCCTACAACTCCCATCATCCCTAGCTAGCAAGACCAGTGGTCAGGGATGATGGGAATTGTAGTTCAAAAACAGCTGGAGGCCCAAGGTTGGGAAACACTGCGCTAGCATCCCGGTCAGAGAGGGAGCACCTAACTCAAGCTAATAAAATTAGAGGGTGGGGGAATACAGGTGGGGAATACCCTCCATTGCAAACGTTTGCCTGCTTAGAGGAATATAGCCGACAGGGACAAGGTAAGACGAGGCCAACTTTTGGATGATCGAAGGTGGGTAGTATTCTACGTTGCAAATAGGCTCTGAAGCAGTATTCCGCAGCTCCGGGAATAAAATAATAATAATAATACTCGTATTTTGCATCTTTAATCCAGCAGGCAAAAAGCATAAAACAGGATTATCTTCCTGCTGCGCTGCCAAAACGCAACAAGTTCGGTCAGGAATAATAAAAATGATGCACTGCTCGCTGCTAAGGGTGCCAAGGGATTTGAGTCCCCGCCTTCACTCCCAGATATAAAGGCAGAAACCGCATTTCCGCTGGTTCTAGCCCAGGGGTCAGCTTTTTCAGCAGGGGGCCGGTCCGCTATCCCTCAGACCTTGTGGGGGGGCCGGACTACATTTTGAAAAATATATTTGAAGGGTGGAAAAAATGAAGGAATTCCTATGCCCCACAAATAACCCAGATGGAGGGCACAAGGAGAAGGGGACGACAGAGTATTAGATGGTTGGACGGTGTTCTTGAAGCTACCAGCATGAGTTTGACCAAACTGCGGGAGGCGGTGGAAGACAGGAGTGCCCTGGTCCATGGGGTCACGAAGAGTCGGACATGACTAAACAACAAAGCAGTGTGTTAGAATTTCTCCAACTCTGCAATCCTGAGCATTTACATAGGGAATGCACATGGAAAGAGCACCTCTCCTGGTATGTGCCACAGAGGGCCTTATGGTCTTCAAACAAAAACATCTTGGAAGTCCCCGGCCACAGGGAGGTTAGGCTGGCCTCAACCAGAGCCAGGGCTTTTTCGGCTGTGGCCCCGATCTGGTGGAACGCTCTGTCACAAGAGACTAGGGCCCTTCGGGACTTAACATCTTTCCGCAGGGCCTGCAAGACAGAGTTGTTCCACCAGGCCTTTGGCCAAGGCACAGTCTGACCGCCTCTCTCCTTCTGTAATCCTCTAGCCCAATGGTTGCCATTAATTTGATTCTGAATTGATTTTAGAATGTATTTCAATTAATTGATTGTGATTTTATGTAAACTGTGTTACTTTTACTGTTGTTAGCCGCTCTGAAACCAGCTTCGGCTGGGGAGGGCAGGATATAAATAATTTTTTTTTATTATTATTAACACCTGAAAGTGGTTTTGTACGGACAATTGTGCGCGAGCTCAAGAAACCAACGCCCCCATGCGTCACCCGGCGAGATTTCAAATTTGGGCGCCACCACAGAGCTGTGAGAAGCACCACAAGCTTCAGGGTCCCGCGCCCTTTCAGCTGTACATTGGTGGCGCTTGCCGTGACGTTGGCAGAATTCCAAGTTCCTCGGGTAGGAACGCATAGTGCGCCTGCCTGCCGCATTAAAATCAGAAGCGACCTATGGTGACATTTAACTTTTGAGGCCGCAGCGTTCCTCCTCACATAGACACAAGGAACATGCTCCGCGCATGCAGAAACCATGCCAGTCTCCCCGACACGCAGGCCATCCAATCCTACACCCTTGGCAACGGACGGCAGCGCCAAGAACTCAAGAATGACTGGCTGTTTCTCTGTCTCTCTCTCACACAAACTGGCTGTTTGCAGATTTCCTGGTCTGCATCTGGGCTGTCAACCAGAAACAGAAAGTAGGTTATTGTCTCATCATCTGCCCGGGCCTCAGACTCGAATCTTCAAGTGCCTTTTGCAATTCAGCCGGAGCAGCGCTCACAGGGACCGTGAGGCCGCAAAACAACACACACAAAAGCTGCTGAGATTTTGCTTTCTTTGCAAGCCAGGAATATTCACGCGGAATATTTTAAAGGCAGCAAAGGCAGGCAATGTAGATTTCCCATGCAAACCATGCTTTGAACTCAATTTTTATTGGAAATTTTATTTAAAACATAACATAAACCCCCCACCCCACCCCCAATACAGAAACCCACCCTCATTAAACATGAACATAACATACAATGAGCATAACATACAATACAACCAACCAAATAAAAGACTTCCTTTATCCTGTATCTGGCCTCCTTATTTACTTCTTATAAACCCGTTTCCTTTGTGAATAATTGTTTTTGTATCCACAAAGTCTCCTGCAGACATTAATCGAAACAAGTCCAGGTATGTATTTTGGGGCACTGTTTTGTGAAGTATTCTCTGCATACCTCCAACTCCAAATGTGCTCTGATCGGAACAGAATCGCGTTTTGAATTTTGAACTTTTTGCAATATGAGGCGGCACTCGAAAAAGGGCGCACACCCCCAAAACAAAAATCCCTATTGGGAAAAATTACGTAAAGAAATGCACACAAGAAGGAAAGCGTGTTCAGTTCTTCGCTGCCTCTCGTGGCCCATCTAGTACAGCAGCCTGTGGGAAACCGGCAAGAGCAGGATTCGAACACAAGACCCCTCTCCTCTCCAGTGGTTTCCAGCAGCTGGTATTCAGAAGCATCGCTGCCTCCGACGGTGGAGGCACAACGCAGCCATCTTGGCTAGCAGCCACTGAGAGCCTTTTTCTCCTCCACAATTTTTTCCCAATACTCTTTTAAAGCCATCCAACTTGGAGCCATCCTGTGGGAGGGAGTTCCACAGGTTAACGATGCACCTAATTAGGTTTCCCGCAGGCTCGCAGCTGTGGGCTGTGCTTCTTGGAGAGAGCACAAAATGTGCTACCTCCAAGGAGCTTGAGTTGATGTGCTTGGTTATTCCGCTTCCTCGTTAAATCCCAAAAACAGCTCTGTGAGTTGGGTTAGGCTCAGAGAATCATAGAATCATTGAGTCCAACCCCCTGCCAAGCAGGAAACACCATCAGAGCACTCCTGACATATGGTTGTCAAGCCTCTGCTTAAAGACCTCCAAAGAAGGAGACTCCGCCACACTCCTTGGCAGCAAATTCCACTGTCAAACAGCTCTTACTGTTAGGAAGTTCTTCCTAATGTTTAAGTGGAATCTTCTTTCTTGTAGTTTGGATCCATTGCTCCGTGTCCGCTTCTCTGGAGCAGCAGAAAACAACCTTTCTCCCTCCTCTATGTGACATCCTTTTATATATTTGAACATGGCTATCATATCACCCCTTAACCTCCTCTTCTCCAGGCTAAACGTGCCCAGCTCCCTTAGCCGTTCCTCATAAGGCATCGTTTCCAGGCCTTTGAAGACAGCAACTAGGCAACAGTCACCCAGCGAGCTGCATGCCTGAGTGAGGCTCTGAACTCTGGTCTCCCAGTTCCTACTCCGAAAACGCTAGCCACTATGCAATACCACCTCTCACTTTTCACAGATATCTGGTGCTTGGCAAAGTACGGCCCTCCCTCAAGTTCTCCGCACGCAAAGGTGCCACACGACACTTGTTCTGCATTCACAAAAAAGCGGTCTTACAATGTAGCAGCTCCCATTACCCTTTGGAACTCTCTGCCTCTTGACTCCAGACAGGGATCTTCCGTGAATTTCATTTGTTGCCTGTTAAAAACATTTTTGCTTAGGCAAGTCTGCCCAGATATTCAGAATCTGGGTGTGTGTGTGTGTGGTTTTCTTAGGTCAGGGGTCAGCAACCCGCGGCTCCGGAGCCGCATGTGGCTCTTTTACACCTTTGTTGCGGCTCCGGGGCGGATACTAGGGAGGGGAGGAGGCGCATTGTGTGCCCTGACACTCCCCACTGTGGCGGGTGCTGTACTGGCTGTGACGTCACATGGGGGCAGTGTGTGCGTTAGTCACGCACCGTCCCGACGCCACCCTCCCGCCCGCTTTCAGATCGGAGGGCAGCGGCGCGCATGCAATGGTTTTGTGGCTCCCAGTTTTTTTTTCTTCGGAAACGGGTCCAAGTGGCTCTTTTTGTCTTAAAGGTTGCAGACCCCTGTCTTAGGTCATTGCTGGATTCAATTCTTTGAACGTTTTGTTTTCACTAATAATTTTGTTTTATAATTAAGTGTTTTAAATTTGTTGTTAGCCACCCTCAGCCCGGTTTTTGAACCGGGAAGGGCGAGGTATAAATAAAAATTATTATTATTATTACTATTAATAATAAAACGCTTTGAGGTTGTTGGTTTTTGTTTTGTTTTTACAATCAAGCGGTATGTAGATTTTATGAAATAAATCAGGGGTCAGCAAACCTTTTCAGCAGGGGGCCGGGTCCACTGTCCCTCAGACCTTGTGGGGGGCCAGACTATATATATTTAGGGTGGGGAAATGAACGCATTCCTATGCCCCACAAATAACCCAGAGATGCATTTTAAATAAAAGGACACGTTCTACTCATGTAAAAACACACAGTTTCCCAGATTGTCTGCGGGCCAGATTTAGAAGGTGACTGGGCCGGATCCGGCTACCCGGTCCGGATCCTACCCATGAAATAAATAAATACAGAACTGGTTGGAGGGGAGAAGGACAAGCACAGGTCATGGGGGTTACCTGTTCGGTCAAGATATGGGGGCACCTGGAGATATAGATGGGGCCAGTGTGGGGGGATAAAGACAGTTTCGTGTCTGTAAATGCACCAATGGTCAGATTAGCAGAGAGCAGAGGTTTCCAACCTCATGACCTCTCAAAGCCCTGGAATGCCTCCAGGATTCAAGCAGATACCAGCATATTTGCAAAGCTGCTGAATGTGATTTCTTAAATGCTAGCAGCTCTTATCTGGAGAGAGACAGAGAACGGAGGGGAACACAGAGAGACGAGGGGAAAAAAGAAAAAAACAGGATGAAACACAGATGCTGAAACCATGTGGCTGCAGACCCTTGATAATTGCCAGTTAAACAGCAAAACAGGAAACTAACAGCTTATACCTGTGTGTGTGAATGGTGCCCAGAACGCCCCCCCCCATTTAAAAATCACTTCCCCTTTGCCACAGCCAATTCTGAAATGCAAAACTCTTTTTTTCTAAAAAAGCGCTTAACACCGCACATCTGCTTACATTTTTAATTCTATTTGCATGTAGAGCAGAATCCTTGGAGAAATGCAAATATCTTACGGGAAAAGAAGCCTACTTGAGCGGAGCAGAACTCGAAAAAGGCGGCGGGGGGGGGGGGCCTTTGCTTTCGGCGCTTACAGTAAAACCCAGCTCCTGAAAATAAATGGGAAAAGTCCCTGCAAATGTGGGGTGGGCATTTGAGGACTTCACAGCTGCAAGGGGGCGGTTAATGAGCACCTGAGACACCTCGGTGTCTCATTTTCGTGTCCTTTTTGATTCATTCAGAATATTGTTTCTCTTTAATATCAGGACCTGCTGGTGGCATTGTGCAAAGATCCCTCCCAACTCTCCGCAACAGCATTGCAAAAATAGCCATCTCAACCCACTTCCAACGTTTACGCTCACCCAATGAAGGGTTAGGGACGCGGGTGGCGCTGTGGGTTAAACCACAGAGCCTAGGGCTTGCTGATCGGAAGGTCGGCTGTTTGAATCCCCGCGACAGGGTGAGCTCCCGTTGCTTGGTCCCTGCTCCTGCCAACCTAGCAGTTTGAAAGCACATCAAAGTGCAAGTAGATAAATAGGTACCACTCCGGCGGGAAGGTAAACGGCTTTCCGTGCGCTGCTCTGGTTCGCCAGAAGCGGCTTAGTCATGCTGGCCACATGACCCGGAAGCTGTGCGCTGGCTCCCTCGGCCAATAAAGCGAGATGAGCGCCGCAACCCCAGAGTCGGCCACATTAAAGGTCAGGGGTCCTTTAATGAAGGGTTAATCCGAAGATGGAATAAGGAAAAGGCAGCTCCAGGGGGTTTACCCTGTTTTGTGACTAGTGAATTTGCTGGACCTTGAGCCAAAACTTCGAGAACTTCTAATGCCATGGCTACATACAATGGCAGGAGTTTAATCTCATTGATTCCGAACTGCAACTATTTTGGGGTTCAATCACATACAGTGGTACCTCTGGTTGTGAACAGGATCTGTTCTGGAGGCCAGTTCGTAACCAGAAAGGAACGCAACCTGTGTCCGTGCGAGTCGCCACTTCTGCGCATGCGTGTGATGCCACTTTGCACACCTGCGCATGCGCGAGCGGCAAAACACGGACGTAACCCTTTCCGGTACTTCCAGGTCGCCGCGGGACGCAACCTGAAAAGACGTAACCTGAACCGAATGTAACAAGAGGTATGACTGTACCAGCAAAACCAGGTGGCACAGCTACAAGTGACTGGAAGGTCATGAGCAGGGGTCGGCAACCTAAGGCCCATGGGCCACAAGGAGCCCATGGGGGTTGTTTAACCGGCCCACGATCCGCCCCCGAATCAAGCAGCCCGCTATGCGAGTCCCCACGCACTGCGTTACACTGGCGCAGTGCGGCACGGCGACTCTGCTTCCGTGGCACTGGAAATTGTGTCTGCGCAGACGCCAGAAATTGCATCTTATCAGACACTGGATATCGCCGGTGCGGGCGCAATCTGGCCCATGGAAGGATCTCTGCTGGAGTGAACCGACCCAGGTGAGGTACACCTTGCTGACCCCTGGTCCTGAGCGAAAATCCCACGTTCCCAAAAGATTATTTTTTGCAGGAAGAAAAGTGACATGGAAAATGCACAGCATCACAGTCGCTGCATCACAGAACAGGACAAATGTGTTCTCTCAACTAACCCAGTGGTTCCCAAATGTTTTAGGGGCAATGCTCCCTCGGTGCCATAATAAACGTCATCATTCAAAAGCGGCAATTTGCAAAAGGAAGTGAGTGACACACAAAAAAATTTAAGCAGTGACAATTAATTGCACATTTATTCAAAATCCGAACAAAACTATTTAATTATAGTTTCAGCGACACGGATTCTGAAGCCTGGTAGTCATTGACACCCCCCAGCAGCCCCCCTGCCCCGCCACACACTTGCCTCTCAGCGCCCCCGCTACGTAAACCCAAGGCACCTTTGGGAACCACTGGTCTAACTTCCTTGTAAAGCAGGCATGGCCAAACTTGGGTCTCCAGCTGTTCTGGGACTACAATTCCCACCATCCCTGACCACTGGTCCTGTTAGCTAGGGATGATGGGAGTTGTAGTCCCAAAACAGATGGAGGGCCAAGTTTGGCCATGCCTGCTGTGAACAAATGAGGATGAACGCTCTGTAAATAAGAACATCAGAAGACCTTGCTGGGTCGGCGAATGGCCCATCTGCTCCGCTGTATTCCACCCATCGTCTTCTCACAGCGGCCAACCAGAGGCCTGCAGCAAGCAGGATTCAAACACAAGAGCCCTCTCCCTTCCCGCAACCGGTATCTGGAAGCATCGATAAGACTTCTCTGGTATCTGGAAGCCATCGATAAGATTTCTCCACGGAGCTGTCCAATCCTCTTTTAAAACCATCCCATTTGGGATGGCTTTAAAAAGCAATGACAAACCTAGATAGCATCTTAAAAAGCAGAGACATCACCTTGCCGACAAAGGTCCGTATAGTTAAAGCTATGGTTTTCCCAGTAGTGATGTATGGAAGTGAGAGCTGGACCATAAAGAAGGCTGATCGCCGAAGAATTGATGCTTTTGAATTCTGGTGCTGGAGGAGACTCTTGAGAGTCCCATGGACTGCAAGAAGATCAAACCTCTCCATTCTGAAGGGAATCAGCCCTGAGTGCTCACTGGAAGGACAGATTGTGAAGCTGAGGCTCCAATACTTTGGCCACCTCATGAGAAGAGAAGACTGCCTGGAAAAGACCCTGATGTTGGGAAAGATGGAGGGCACAAGGAGAAGGGGATGACAGAGGACGAGATGGTTGGATAGCGTTCTCGAAGCTACCAGCATGAGTTTGACCAAACTGCGAGAAGCAGTGAAAGACAGGAGAGCCTGGCGTGCTCTGCTCCATGGGGTCACAAAGAGTCGGACATGACTAAACAGCTAAACAAACAACAGTTGGGTGGGCCCCTCCTGCAGCAGCGAGTTCCACAGATTAACCACGCGCTGTGCGAAGAAGGATATTCTTTTTACCTGTCCTTGACTCTTCAGCATTCGGCTGCCTGGATCTCCCCTGCTTTCTCCTCCCCGAGCCTTATCACTTACCGGCAGATTTGCAGCCGTCTGCATGCTTTCGATCTGGCGCATGAGAGAGAGAGAGAAAGACTTTCCCTAAGAGTCAGACAGAGCTGTTTGCGTATCCCTGGCAGACGAACAGCCCTGCTCTTCCAGCTGCAGTGGGAGAGAAGGAGAGCCTACAGGCGTGCAAGAGGAAAAGGGGAGGACACCGGTCTAGCGAGATCCTTATCAGAAGGTCATTTATTTGCCTCTCGCAGGAGCAGCTGTGGGAAAGAGAACGCACCTCCTGCGCACTCAGCCAGCGCCGCCAACAGCGACACGGCCTCCCCGCCTCTGGCACCAGGTGCGCGGCTCCAGTTTGGCAGCTTCCTGGCAGGGCAAGAACCTGTTTGAGGTTCTCCTGCTTCCCCCACCGAGCCACAGAGATCGGCACTTTGATCCCAGGCCTGCCAACTGCACCTCGGAGTCTGTGGCAAGTGAGCAGCCAGCCCTGTGGCTGCAGATCCCTGATGAATGGATTTAATCAAGCTCGGTCATATTTGGCAGAGTTCGCTGGCACGCGGAATGCTGCCTGTTTCGAAAGGCCGGGCGCGCATTGCAAACTTGAATTGATGAGAGAGAACCTGATTATATACCATAGAACACCGGTCCCGAAAGACCTACATTGGCTCCCAGTGTAGCCTTATTGGAGTTCACCGATTGGGTCTGCGTTGCTCCAGAACAGGAAATTGGTGCAGTTTAAAACTGCCTGCACAGTAAGTTTTTGGATTTTGGGAAACCCATTCCTTCACCAGTACGTTTCCAAGCACAATTCAAAGTGTTGGTGCTAACCTTGAAAGCCCTAAATGGCCTCGGCTCAGTATACCTGAAGGAACCCTGACAAGACAGAAGTACTGTTTTGGGGGGACAGGGGGCAGGCAGGTGTGGGGGACTCCCTGGCCCTGAATGGGGAAACTGTGCCCTTGAGGGACCAGGTGCGCAGCCTGGGAGTCATTTTGGACTCGCAGCTGTCCATGGAGGTACAGGTTAATTCTGTGTCCAGGGCGGCTGTCTACCAGCTCCATCTGCTACGCAGGCTGAGACCCTACCTGCCCGCGGACTGTCTCGCCAGAGTGGTGCATGCTCTAGTTATTTCCCGCTTGGACTACTGCAATGCACTCTACGTGGGGCTACCTTTGAAGATGACCCAGAAACTGCAATTAATCCAGAATGCGGCAGCTAGACTGGTGACTGGGAGTGGCCGCCAGGACCATATAGAACCGGTCCTGAGAGATCTTCATTGGCTCCCAGTACATTTCCGAGAACAACCTTGAAAGCCCTGAATGGCCTTGGTCCAGTATACCTGAAGGGGCGTCTCCACCCTCATCGTTCTGCCCAGACACTGAGGTCCAGCGCTGAGGGCCTTCTGGCGGTTCTCTCACTGCGAGAAGTGTTGTGCTGTAGACTGTATTACTATGGAGAAGCTCATTCAGGCACTGATTCAATAGTACAGGGATCCAAAAATCAACAGCAACTGTTCGAAACTAGTAGACTCTGCACCAAACCGTGTTCAAATGCTGCTTAAAAATAGTGGAGGTCATATCCGCTACTAATGTACGTATATGTGAGTTTTGTACATGTATGTGTACAATAAACTACATTGTTTGTTTCATTTACAGTGCTGCCTCGCAAGACGAAAATAATTCGATCCGCGAGTCTCTTCGTCTAGCGGCCATTAGCGGCTTAGCGGCTATTAGCGGCTTAGAAAAAGGGGGGAGGGAAAAAACTCGCAAGAACTCGCAAGACGTTTTCGTCTTGCGAAGCAAGCCCATAGGGAAATTCGTCTTGCGAAGCACCTCAAAAACGGAAAACTCTAGCGAGTTTTTCGTCTTGCGAGGCATTCGTCTTGCGGGACACCACTGTAATTTGCACAAGGGTGTAACTGGGGATGGGCAGAAAAGAAAAAGCAAGAGTTGGGGAGGGAGGGAGAGGGGAGCAAGAAGCCCACCCCCAACATACAACGCCCCCCCCAGTCTCTTAAAGCCCCCCAGCAGAAAGGGCCTCCCTTAATCTGCCAGCAACCGAGGCTGTGTGGAAGTATTTAAGCTCTCATAAGGGACACATTTTGCCAACCCCGCTATTCCCCGACGCTGTTCCAATTTAATGCTGCCCCCCCCCCTTCTCTCCCTGCTTTGGTGTTACGGCTGCATTTCTGATGTGGTTTAATAGCTTGCTTTGAAATTCAAATTGCCAGATGAGTCGAGGGGGGTGGTCCCTTGCGTCCCGGGATCCTTCCACCGCTCTCAGTAACGTGCGCCCCAAAATGACGCACAGGGATTTGCGTGTTACCTTAAGCACGTGTGATGCATTACACACAAACAACGCCACACGCCTGCTTTCAAGTTTTCAATGAATCCCTTCCATACTGGACCCGTAACCGAATACACAGGAACAGATACGCTAAACGGGCACACCCTCCGTCTTGTTTATTTCTGTTCCGAGCTAAGCAATTTTGCCTTTTGCACACTGTTATCGGTACGTTTCTCAAGACAGCACGGTTGTCTTTGCCCTAGGCTTGGCACAACTGTCAGCAGAAAGGCCACATATTTCAAATTGCATTGCCCTGCTCAGTATTTTGCTTGACCCATCCTCAAAAACGGACTCCTTCGGCAATTGCCACTTCTATCCCTGTTCCAATTCCATTTTTTAAAACGGAAAACGACAACTTAGTTATTTCTTACGTATCCAACCCACCCTTCCTCCAAAGACCTCAAGATCGTCGTCCCCACTTCGCCCCGGGAAGGAACCTACTTCGCCCCGGGGGCCACATTCCTTGATTGAAAACCTTCTGAGGGCCAAATGCCATGGGCAAGGCCAGAGGCAATAGTGCGTGGGACAATGAATTGAAGTAGGCTAGTTTCCACAGACTGCAACCACGGAGCCACGTCAGAAAAAGAGCAATCTCTGCCCCAAGCTGCATACAAACTGGAATCCTGACACTGAGGGAGCCAGGAAAGGATAAGGGAGGAATAGGAAAGGGTCGCAAAGGATGAGTGCAAACCTGTCGTGGGGATGACTTTCAGATCAAGGGCCACATCCCCCCCCCCCGGGGCCAGATGTCAGAGACAAAATTCAGCACAGCAACGTAGGTCCTGAATGGGGAAACTGTGCCCCTGAAGGACCAGGTGTGCAGCCTGGGAGTCATTCTGGACTCACAGCTGTCCAAGGAGGCGCAGGTCAATTCTGTGTCCAGGGCAGCTGTCTACCAGCTCCATCTGGTATGCAGGATGAGACCCTATCTGCCCACAGTCTCACCAGAGTAGTGCATGCTCTAGTTATCTCCCACTTGGACTACTGCAATGCGCTCTACGTGGGGCTACCTTTGAAGGTGACCCGAAAACTACAATTAATCCAGAATGTGGCAGCTAGACTGGTGACTGGGAGTGGCCGCCGAGACCATATAACACCGGTCTTGAAAGACCTACACTGGCTCCCAGTACGTTTCCGAGCACAATTCAAAGTGTTGGTGCTGACCTTCAAAGCCCTAAACGGCCTCGGTCCAGCGCCGAGGGCCTTCTGGCAGTTCCCTCGCTGCGAGAAGCCAAATTACAGGGAACCAGGCAGAGGGTCTTCTCGGTAGTGGTACCCGCCCTGTGGAACGCCCTCCCAGCAGATGTCAAAGAGAAAAATAAATACCAAACTTTTAGAAGACATCCGAAGGCAGCCCTGTTTAGGGAAGCTTTTAATGTTTAATAGGTTATTGTATTTTAGTGTTTTGTTGGAAGCCACCCAGAGTGGCTGGGGAAACCCAGCCAGATGGGCAGGGTATAAATAAATTATTATTATTATTATTATTATTATTATTATTATTATTATTAAAATCATTTTTCATTGGAGTACTTTCAACACACCCAAACACCTCTATTCTTTATATGGGGGGGGGGGAGGCATGATCAGAGCTCAAGAACACCTGCCAGCCAGGTAGAAACATTCAAGGAGGATGTGAAGCCGGAGGAGGGCCAGGTACAGAAGACCAGAGGGCCACATTTGTGTGCTGAGACCTCTGCTTTCGGCCCTTAGGAACATGACGCACCTTCAGGTTGGTAAAAATACCTCCAAACATCAACATACGGGGCACCGCGTTTCAAAACTTCCTCCTACTCTAACACCACAGAGTCAAGACAGGAAACGCCCTCAGATCATTGCCCAGAATGCTGACCGTGGGCTGGACCCAAAACGTCAAAATGGCAAGCGAAGGAAAGACGTGCAAATGTCAAAACTCCGTCAACACAAGGCGTGCGCATAGGAACAGTGTCAGGTGTGCTCCAGAGGCAGCTTGGACCACAACCATGTTGTTTTGATAATAAAAATAACAGTTGCTTACCTAAATCAGCACACGCATCCAAGATATCTCCCAACAGATTCAAAAGCCGGGAGCAGTAAATTCACCTGCCTCCAACAAATTCCATGCTCAGCAGTTTCCCAGCTCACCATCCAAGCCCCACGCCTGTAAAGATATTGACAACAGGAACAATTAATTATTATTATTATTATTATTATTATTATTATTATTTTAGATATGCTATACGCTTCCCAGACTAGCTGGGGAAACCCAGCCAGATGGGCGGGGTATAAATAAAATAATATCATCTGCTACGAGGGATCTTTAGGATTATCTTTAAAATCCACCTGTGCCCTAACCACCTAACTTGGCTCACTTTTCTGATCTCGCTGTTCTCAAGCACATCACTGCCGGTTACAGACCAAAGTAGATGGCGCACTAGATATTGCCCCCTGCGACACAAAGCAGCCCAGTCCATTTAAAGGTTAGCAGAATTGCTTGAATTTAACACCTGCCAAAATCCTGACGTCCTAAACTGTATACTGTATTTTTCGCCCTATAGGACGAACTTTTTCCCCTCCAAAAATGCAGGGGAAGTGTGTGTCCGTCCTACCCGCGGGAGTTCCCGCCGGGCTCCCTACGCTTGCGGATAGCAGCCTGCATCCCGAAGCCTGGGGCGCATTGAGCAGCGCGCCCCGGGCTTTGGGCAGATATCCGCAAGCCTGGGGAGACCGGTGGGAGTTCCCGCCGGGCTCCCCAGGCTTGTGGATAGCAGCCTGTTCTGGGGGCTGGTGTCGGGGGAGGCTCGGGCTTCCATCGCCCCAGCCCTGCTCCTGGGGGGGGGGGTATATATATTTTTTTCTAACCCTAACCCCCCCCCCAAAAAACTAGGTGTGCCCTATGGGCCGGTGCGCCCTATAGGGCGAAAAATACGGTATTTAAAAGCACGCTGCTCTTTTTTGGGGGGGGGCGCAAAGATTCTTCAACAAGCTGCAAGGCAAATGCATTCAACACAATCCTAAGTAAAAATACAGATTTGCAGGGAGAACAGAATGTACACGGATGGCACACACTCGACTTTTTTAAAATGGTGACGAAAGCTGCCTGAGATTCTATGGCAGACAACAACATAGAGATACTCAAAAACTGCTGTGGATTGCAGATGACACACATAATTTCCTGCAGTTAAGAAGACTCAAGGCTCTGCTTCATGGCAAAGTTTCTAAGCACAGGAAAACTGTTCAGAGCGCACAAGGTTTTGCATGTTACGTTCTATTTTGATATGGGGACTCTTGTCCCAAGTTTAAGTAGTTGAGTGAGAATCATCCACGACAGGTTTCTGTTCTGCGGAGCCCATGATCTCCCCTTACATGATGCTATGGTGAAAGCTGGGAAGTCAGGATGAGGCAATACTTGCAAAACAACCTACAGCAATATAGCCAAACAGGAAGAGGCTAGAGACAAGCAAGAAACACAGACTGCAATTCTTAGCAGAGCCGTGATCATCAGAATCAGAGCCCCCTTATTTTACACTTGAAAAGTAAGACTTTAGAGCAATATGGCCCAACTACACATTTCGTTTTGGGAGCTTCAGCCACTTAGCACCAAGCTTATATATCCGAGTTTCTAACACTGTTGGTTTCTCATTCTAGGTTTGCTGCCTGGTTGCAAGCCACGGTTTACCCGTTCAGACACCAAACTGTTGTTGTTGTTGTTTAGACGTGTCCGACTCTTCGTGACCCCATGGACCAGAGCACGCCAGGCACTCCTGTCTTCCACTCCCTCCCACAGCTTGGTCAAACTCATGCTGGTCTCTTTGAGAACACTGTCCAGCCATCTCGTCCTCTGCCATCCCCTTCTCCTTGTGCCCTCCATCTTTCCCAGCATCAGGGTCTTTTCCAGGGAGCCTTCTCTTCTCATGAGGTGGCCAGAGTATTGGAGCCTCAGCTTGAGGATCTGTCCTTCCAGTGAGCACTCAGGGCTGATTTCCTTCAGAATGGATCGGTTTGATCTTCTTGCAGTCCATGGGACTCTCAAGAGTCTCCTCCAGCACCAGAATTCAAAAGCATCAATTCTTCAGCGATCAGCTTTCTTTATGGTCCAGCTCTCACTTCTATACACTACTACTGGGAAAACCATAGCTTTAACCATACGGACCTTTGTTGGCAACTTAACAATGGTGTGGACTGATGCCTAGATTGGTTTACTGAACTATGCTTCTTTGCCTAGCTGCCAACTTTTCCCTTTTCTTGCAAGGAACCCTATTCGGAATAAGGGAATTTCCCTTAAAAAAAAGAAAGGGAAATGTTTACAGCTATGCTTCTTTGTGAAAGAAAGGGGACAAGATAGGTCTTGTGTCATTGCATCAAGTTATAAGCATTTATTCCTGTCAACGGAACATATCGATTGCTTTAAGACACAAGTCATTTTAAACTTGCAATGGCTTCAGAGGGAGAGAAACGGGAGTTTGCTTTAATCGCTCACAGGAATCAGTGGTATTTAAATAGCCCTAAAGTCCGGTTGAATTATGGCCATACTCTGTCTCATAGAGAAGCACTGGCCCCCAATCCAGCCTGCTATGACTAACTCTCTTTGAAAGCAGTGGAGGCGAACTTTATTTTCAACTAACCTCTATCAATTCAGCCTTAATCTTTCTTGGACCGAAGCCACTCTTTTGCCAATTGCCAACCCGCATGTAATAAAGACAACGATTTGTTGACTGATGATTCTGCTTGCTGTCCATGAAAACGTACGGAGACAGACAGAAATCCATTAATTTCATAATTGTACCTTGTCTCTAAACAGATACTTCTCTAGTGCATGACCAAACATTTTGCATTATGCTCCTACCTTGTATATATACCTTGCATATGTAAATACAGTGGTTCTCAAACTTTATTCTCAGGACCACATTTTCAGAATAAAAATCAGCTTGCAAAAAAAAAAAAAATTATTGATAAAAAATGCACTTGAAAACAGAAAAGCAGCAACTCTTAGCAATGCTTGATTTATAACATAGAACACAGTGACTTTATAGTATGATCACGGGACACCCAGAAAGTACAAAACAATGCAGCTACTTAAGAACATGAACCATTTCCAAAATATAATTATAAACGAGTCATCTCTAGCACTCTGTTTGAAAGGCGATTCTGGTATCACCTGACACTCTCTGCTCTCATTTTGAAAATAAATATTTCATTCATGGAAAAAAATTTCATTCTGAAAATAAATAAAAAATATGGGCAAGGACCAATTTATGCGCAGCCACGCACGCATGCTGAATCCAAAAGTCACTTTAAAAATGGCAAAAACGCCCCCCAAATAGCCCAGAAAGGTCAAAATAATGTGTAAAAACAGTGCCTAGTGATCCCACAAACCTTTGCAAGTGCAATTGCAGGGGTCCTTGTACTGACCATTGAGGGCTGTGGAGAGTTGGGATTTTTTGCAAGGAAGTTTGGAAGGAGCGACTGTGGCGATGTTGTGCAAGTTGGATTTCAAAGGGGCAGAGGAACCAGAGACCAAATTGCAAACATGCGCTGGATTATGAAGAAAGCTAGAGAGTTCCAGAAAGACATCTACTTCTGCTTCATTGACTATGCAAAAGCCTTTGATTGTGTCAACCACAGCAAACTATGGCAAGTTCTTAAAGAAATGGGAGTGCCGGGTCACCTATGGACTGCAAGAAGATCAAACCTCTCCATTCTTAAGGAAATCAGCCCTGAGCGCTCACTGGAAGGACAGATCCTGAAGCTGAGGCTCCAAGAATTTGGCCACCTCATGAGAAGAGAAGACTCCCTGGAAAAGACCCTGATGTTGGGAAAGATGGAGGGCACAAGGAGAAGGGGACGACAGAGGACGAGATGGTGGGACAGTGTTCTTGAAGCTACCAGCATGAGTTTGACCAAACTGTGGGAGGCAGTGGAAGACAGGAGTGCCTGGCATGCTCTGGTCCATGGGGTCATGACACGAGAGTTGGACACGACCAAACAACAACAAACATCTTCCAAGACAATAATGCCCACTTACACCACAAAGAATTCATAACCCACCTACTTTCAGCAGCCAGGAGCACCGTAGCCAGACACCTGTCAGGAGTAAGCCTGGACCAATGGTACTAAATAGTATGGGAAACAGCCCTACTAGAAAAATTAACCAATAAACTGTAACTGACACAGGGACAAATAGAAGAAGACGTCTTCACCCCGGTGTGGCTCCCCTTTAACACATACACAGCCCAACAAGACAATGGCAATAATCCACTAACAGCATACAAATCGATATGGCTAACCTGACCCAAAACACCCACCCACCCCACTCACACATGAAAACAAAGACCACCACAGCCAACCACAAATGAACAACCACACCTCAGGCCAACCCCAACCTCTCTCACTACCAAAGGAACACAAGTAAACAGCAAAGAACCTGCACAAGCAACGCTGACACCAAACCCTACACATAGTAAGTAAAATAGAAACATTGCCACCCGACCTCATCCCCACTCATCTTTCCCCCTTTTCTTCCCAACGTCTCAACAAACGAAACTGATTTGTAAAAATGTTACATGGGGGGAAAATATACGAGAGCGAGAGACTGCACACGCTTTGGTAAAACAAGAAAATCTTTAAGAAAAAAGAAAGCATCCTTTGTATTGCTAGACAAAAAGACGTAGAAAGCACCTCTTGAAACCAGCATCTGTTGCCCCGCTCAGAAGTCTGCAGCTGTCTCTTCAAGGCCCGATAAAAGTGGGAGCTGCGTTCTCGAGTGCTGGGCCAAAGCATTCCTCCCCTGCTAAGCCGCTACTACTAATCAGTTCAGCTCATTAACGGAGCCTCAGATCTCCCAGGTTTCCCAAGCTTTCCTCCCCGCTGCGCAGCAACAAGGACGCAGCTTGCAATTAGAAAGTGACGTTGCAAACGGCGTTAAGGCAGCCCTGTGCCTCGATTGAGTGCAGCGGTGCTGCAATGAGAAAAAGCTGCAGAGCGCGGGGTGTTTTTAGTTTAGAGGAGAGGCAACAGGTTTGCGTGTTGACGCCCAAATAACGACATAGTTCACACAACACTTTTGTTTTGGTTTTCGGCATAATTTTGGGCCACAACTTTATTGAATTACAGTATGTGAGTGGTTGCGTAGGCATTGGTTAGCGACTATCTGTTCCCACATAGAGGTAGGAACAGAACTGACAACTACAAGCCTGCGGAAGTCAGACAAGCTAAACATTTTTGGGCAGAGACTACAGCTGGGTGCCAGGTTCTCACCTCTCCCCAAATGTTCCCAGGGGCTCTTGTGCGGCCCTAGCCCCTTGCCAGGGGTTCGGACAAGAGCATGGCGAGCCCCTGGATTCCTTTAACGGAATATCCTGACATCTTTCCGCAGGGCCTGCAAGACAGAGCTGTTCCATCAGGCCTTTGGTCAGGGCGCAGCCTGACCCCCTCCTCTAGCAACCTGCACAGAATTTTGCTTGATGGTTGCCATTAATTTGATTTTAATTAATTTTATAATGAATGTTTTTAGAATGTTGAACTATTTTGACGGTTGTTAGCCGCCCTGAGCCCAGCTTCGGCTGGGGAGGGCGGGATATAAATAAAATTTATTATTATTATTATTATTATTATTATTATTATTATTATTATTATCCTTGCAGCAGCAGCATTGGAGGGGCAGGCACAGCCAACCACATCCCCTCCACCAACCGAAATTAACCAATGCCTAACCGCAACCTTGGGACACGGGTGGCGCTGTGGGTCCAGTCGTGGCCGACTCTGGGGTTGCGGCGTTCACTTTATTGGCCGAGGGAGCTGGCATACAGCTTCTGGGTCATGTGGCCAGCATGACTAAGCCACTTCTGGCGAACCAGAGGAGCACGGAAACGCCGTTTACCTTCTGGAGCGGTACCTATTTATCTACTTGCACTTTGATGTGCTTTTGAACTGCTAGGTTGGCAGGAGCTGGGACCGAGCAACGGGAGCTCACCCCGTCACGAAGATTCGAACAGTGAACTTCTGATTGGCAAGTCCTAGGCTCTGTGGTTTAACCCGCAGCGCCACCCGTGTCCCTCTCTAATTTCTAGCTTCTTCTAAAAAACACCACGTTTCAACCTTGTTTTAGAATTTATTTATTTTTTAAGTGTTAGAAACTAGGAGAAAAAAGCTAGGAGCCAAATGGCTTCTGGGTCCTGGGTTTTAGGCGCCAAAAAAGAATGTCTAGTCACGTGTCGGTAGCACTTTTTATTTTCCCATAGAAAGCAATGCAAAACGGATTAATCCGTTCCAACCCCTAAAATAGCAATTTAACATGAATTTTACTCTCTAACGAGACCATTGATCCATAAAATGAAAGCAATAAACAGTGTACTGCAGTGTACACAATCGATCGGTCAGTAGCTGAACTGGGTTCCACACCATCACAAAAACAAAACAGAAAGCCGCAAAAACAAATAAGCAAAATAAACTGCAACAACAGACACACCTCTGTGTAACACTCAAACCAGAAGTGTAACACTCAAAACAGAGCATGTTCGGCTTCCAAAAAATGTTCGCAAACCGGAACATTTACTTCTGGGTTTGCAGTGTTTTGGGTTCCAAGTTGTTTGAGTAAACAAGGCGTTTGAGAACCAAGCTACCATTGTATTTGAATTTTCTTCACAAAGCTGAGATGCCCCAGAAGTTTTAGACTATGGCACTGCCAAGGGTTGGGCCAGATGACCCTTTGGGTCTGTTCCAACTACAATTCTTTTTATTCCCATTGGGCTATAGCCTCAAACATCTGGAGGGGGCCAGGTTGGTGAAGGTAGGACGGTACAATGAATTCCGCTCCTCCCCACCCCTACCCCGATTTCAAAGACACCTGGAAACAAAGAACAAAGGAGAATTTAGACAGCAAGACAGTAAGCTGGTGGTGGACATGAACAGAGGATGAATAGAAATCTAATACCCCCCCAACCCCCCCCCCCCCGCAATTTTAGAATCATATATTGAAGAAGCGAGAGAAAGGCAGGATAGTAGCCTCTTCAGCAAGGGTAGTGGGCAGACTTGCGGAACTACAAACGAGCTGGGAGATTGCAAAAGTGTTATGCTTGCATGGGGAGAAAAAAGCAATTTGGAGTCTTAAAAAAATAATAATGCGGAGAGTCTTAATGTCTGAGAACAGATTCAGAAAACTTGTTCCTCTGTCCAGCATTCGCTATCCTCTACCTCCTATGACTGGCTTCCATTTTGCTACGGGAAAATCCAACATCAACTTCAAACGAATTTGGGAAAACGGCACTAAAAAAGAAGGGCCATGGGGAAGAGGTCGTAATGGGGAAACGAAATAAAAAGCCCAAATAGGAAATATGCACGGGTTTGCTCAAATAAGTGTCATCTTTGCAAATAATGCATTCCACTCCAGCTCCACGGCGAGAGCGAGGAAAATTAGCTCCAAGTTATTATGAGGCAGAGTTTGCTAGCAGCGCGGTATGGAACGAGCGGAGGGGGAAAGTGGCTGCGAATGTTCTGTCTGATTACGTCCAATGATGACATCAATTTTGGAGAGAATGAAGTCTCCATTCTCCCGGCACCCTGGGAGAAGTCGTCGTTCCTCCAGCAACAGCAGAAATTAGCAATCGACAGGCTGGAGAGGACCCTGCAGGGTTCAGAAATGAGCTTCCCAAAGGTAGGAATGAAATTGTGACTGCATCAAAGGCTTCTAACAGAGGTAGAGAATGGCCATGGAGCAGATAATCAGGTGTGGGAGAGGATGGCTGAGACAGGAACACAGAAAGCCTGGACAGCTCAGGTGGTTAGAGCGTGGTGCTGATGTACAATGGATGCCCAGGTTGCAAACGTGATACGTGCGGGAAGCACGTTCGTAACCCGCAGCGCCGTGTGTGCACACGCACGGGTTGCGATTCTGAGCTTCCACGTATAGCACAATTTAGTGCTTCTGCACATGCGCGACCACCGAAACCCGGAAGTAACCCATTCCGGTATTTCCGGGTTTCGGCACATCCGTAATCCATAAATATGGATATCCGTAATCCATAAATACCTGTAATCCGAGGTATGACTATACCGCCAAGGTTGCAGGTTTGATCCCCATATGGGGCAGCTGCACGGTGCTGCATTGCAAGGGGTTGAGATTTAAGAATTATGCCGTAAGGGAAAGCAAGCAAAGCCACAATGTCAAAAATCAAGCTTTCCAGTTTAGCCAAGCAGCTCAGCAAAAATCAACACAAGAGGGCCAGATTTGATGAAGTGAACATGCGTGAGGACCAACTGAAGTTGTTGACCTTTTTTTTAAGGATGGAAGTTGTTGGCCTTCTTTTTGGATTTCCCCCCAAAGTCCCAAAGTTGTTGACCTTTTTTGGGGGATTGAAGTTGTTGACCTTTTAGGATTCCCCCCCCCCCCGAAATAAACCACCAAAGGGGCCGGGTTAAACCGATGGGCAGGCAGGGTTAGGCCCCCGGGCCGGACTTGGGACATGCCTGGGTTAAATGGTATCAGCAACAGTTACACCCCATTAGGGGACAAGCACCGGACAGGATAGGTGCACACTAAGACGCATGACCTCAGCAACTTTAAATAGGGAACATTGCAGGATCCAAACTCCTCTGGCAATGTCCTTAAACCCTTTCCCACCGTGGAAACGGTATACCTACTTTTATGAACCTACGGGGCCCAAATGGCATTTTAAATGGTGAGATGCAAACATCTGACAAAATAACAGAGCTGTTTTCTAAACAGCAGGTGTATAACCAGCATACCCATCTTGGGCGCTGGAGTGAACATACGAACCATGAGGGCATTGCATCACGGTTTAATGATCTGATGGCTCCGGATGTGGTGGCGCCCGTCACCTGGCAAATTTATTTGCTGATTTTGCAGGTCTTGGGAGATGAAATGCAGAACAGCATGCAGGTAAGCTAGAGAGAGGCAGGGGAAGCATCACTGAACGCTCAGCACTCCTTGCATAGGAACCGATTTTCCAATGGACATGCGCTCTCACGAAAATGCAGTATCGTTTGCAGATACGGGTGGCATTTGAGCACCTCAGCAGCAAACAAACCCTCAGCTCCCCATGCTCAACAAAACCACAGAGATGGGAGGGAGAGAGTTTGTAATGCAAGCCCCAGGCTAATGCAGAAAACACAGAGCTGGATCATCCCTAATGTGAATTAGCCTGGTCCTCTATTCCCTTTCCCCTTTCCTCTTCTATGAA
The DNA here is from genome assembly GCF_964234715.1 of Podarcis melisellensis. Lineage (NCBI taxonomy): Eukaryota > Metazoa > Chordata > Lepidosauria > Squamata > Lacertidae > Podarcis > Podarcis melisellensis. The sequence goes on along the minus strand of NC_138539.1, from coordinate 5,945,326 downwards.
GAAACCCTCTCTGGGACCCCATATTTAAATTCTTCACTGGTCTCCTTGCCGGCCCTAGTAGGACCAACTTGGCCAGTTAGCCCTGGTGATCATTTGATGTCTACTGACTGGTTTTTGTTGTTGTTTCCCCCCAAAATGACCCCTGAATTTTATTGATATTGATGCTGCACTTTGTGCTATATTTTATGATGTTTTTAAGTCACATTTTAATCAATGTTTTATATTTGCTGTTAGCCGCCTTGAGCCTGGTTTTTAAACCAGGAAGGGCAGGGTATACTGTATTTTTCGCTCAATAAGGCGCATTTCCCCTCCTAAAAAGGATGGGGAAATGTGTGTGTGTCTTATGGATCGAATGCAGGCTGCGCAGCTATCGCTGAAGCCAGGAGAGCGAGAGGGATCGGTGCTTTCACTGTGCAACAATCCCTCTTGCTGTTCTGACTTCGCTTCGCTGGAGAGGCACTGCGCAGAGAGGGAAAGAATATTTATTTTCTTGTTCTCCTCCTCTAAAACTAGGTGCGTCTTATAGAGTGAAAAATACGGGAAATAAGAATTTATTATTATTATTAATGTGTCAAGAGAATCTCTGGCTGTTAACCAGGAGGCTGGTGGTTCGAGCCCACCCAGGGAAAGGCTTTGGGCAGGATTCCTGATTGCAGCGGGTTGGACTAGATGACCGCGGGGGTCCCTTCCGACTCTACAACTGTGATTCTATTATTTCCATCAGATGGCTCTCCTGCCGCATCTCTTCCCTCTTCTGTGTGACTTGCGCCCCTATCATCCCTGCTTATTCCCAGGCTTGGTTTTCCAGGAGACATTTGCGATACAGACGCCACAGCCGCGAAGCCAGCTTCCAGGAATGCCATTTCTCTCTCCTTAACCCTGGGATTTAAGAGCAAGGCATTGAACACAGAGCCAAGGAGTTCAAAGCGAGCCCCCTAACCCACAGCCGTTCCTTTCGATGCGCAGACAAGTCTTGTGATTGACACCCAATTCTAGGTCTCCCACGGTGCTGATTTGGCGCTTAATGCCGTCAGCAGACAGCGCAGGATGAACTACAATATAATAATCTTTATTGTCGTTGTCCCATACAGAACAACGAAATTGAAAAATCTACATAAGACAATTCAAAAACCTGCTATCCCAACCTGGTTAGCCCGCTAAAAACTCTGATACCCCATACAATATACTCCCATAGAGGGGACGCGGGTGGTGCTGTGGGTTAAACCGATCAGTAAAACTTGCCGATCAGAAGGTCGGTGGTTGGAATCCCCGCAACGGGGTGAGCTCCCGTTGTTCGGTCCCTGCTCCTGCCAACCTAGCAGTTCAAAAGCACATCAAAGTGCAAGTAGATAAATAGGCACCCCTCTGGCGGGAAGGTAAACGGCGTTTCCGTGCGCTGCTCTGGTTCGCCAGAAGCAGCTTAGTTATGCTGGCCACATGACCCGGAAGTTGTACCAATAAAGCGAGATGAGCGCCGCAACCCCAGAGTTGGCCACGACTGGACCTAATGGTCAGGGGTCCCCTTACCTTTTTACTCCCATAGAGACTCCTTACACTGTGTTTAAAACCAAAATCGCATTTGGATAGAAACTGTTTCTCAGGTGACTAGTCCTAGTCTTTATAACCCTGTACCTTCTTCCAGAAGACAGAAACTGAAAGAGATCATTTCCGGGGTGCGCACTGTCCTGCGCTATCTCTGCAGCTTTCTTATGGCACCTGGAAGCATAGATTTGATCCAAGGTGGGAAGAGTGCACCCAATTATTCTCTCCACAGTCTTTACAACCCTGGAGAGCATTGTTTTTCCCCTGGCCGTGCAGCTCCCAAACCACACACAGAGACCATAAATTAATACGCTCTCCACAGTACAATGGTAAAATGCCATCAACAGGTCCTTTGAGAGATTGTTTTTCTGGAGGATTCTCAGAAAATATAACCTCTGCTGTGCTCTCTTCATCAGGTCTTTGCTGTTTTCTACCCAGGTTAGGTCATCTCCCAACTCTTATTCCCAGAAATCGAAACACCGAGACCTGTTCCACGCATTTCCCTTCAATAATAACACGCAGAGACCTTCGACGGCAATGCTTTTTAAGAAAAGAAAAAGCACCCAAAGGGCTTCTAGGAGGTGTACATGCCCGATTCTGCACCTAAGGCTTTAGCGGGTAACATGATTTCACCAAAATGTAGGCTACACCAGGGAATGGAATGCAGTATTTGCAAAATTGGAAGAATTCTCCCCTTTCACTTTAAAAAGAAATGCAAACCTTCCAAACCAGTGCTTCCCAAACCCGAGTCTTCAGCCATTTTCTGGACTACAGTTCCCATCATCCCAGACCACTTGTCCTGCTAGCTAGGGACGATGGGAGTTGTAGTCCAAAAACAGCTGGAGACCCAACTTTCGGAAACACTGTTCAAGACCAAGAATTAGGAACCTCCAGGTGCTAAGAAGGGCCATAGCTCAGTGGCAGGCTTATCTGCCCTGCAAGCAGCCGGTCAAAGGTTTGATCCCCAGCAGCTCCTAACAGAAATCCTCGAGAATCATTGAACTAATGGTATAATAAGGCAGCCCCCCAGCTCCTTAGGAAACTAAGCCGGATGAGGAACGGTCGAGGGAGCTGCCTATGTTTAGCTTGGGAAAGGAGACTGAGAGGAGATAGGATTTTTGTTGTTTGGTCGTTTAGTCATGTCTGACTCTTCATGACCCCCTGGACCAGAGCACGCCAGCACTCCTGTCTTCCACTGCCTCCCACAGTTTGGTCAAACTCATGCTGGTCTCTTTGAGAACACTGTCCAGCCATCTCGTCCTCTGTCATCCCCTTCTCCTTGTGCCCTCCATCTTTCCCAACATCAGGGTCTTTTTCAGGGAGTCTTCTCTTCTCATGCGGTGGCCAAAGTATTGGAGCCTCAGCTTCGTGATCTGTCCTTCCAGTGAGCACTCAGGGTTGATTTCCTTCAGAATGGATAGGTTTGATCTTCTTGCAGTCCATGGGACTCTCAAGAGTCTCCTCCAGCACCAGAATTCAAAAGCATAGGAGATAGCATAACCATCTTCAAATCTCTCAAGGCCATGGACAATGTAGCAAGCTAGGCCTGATGGGAGATGGCGTTCAACAAGATCTGCAAGACATGCTCCCTGCTCCCATCAGATGTCAAGGAAATAAACAACTACCTGACTTTTAGAAGACATCTGAAGGCAGCCCTGTTTAGCGAAGTGTTTAAAGTTTGATGTTTTATCAGTTTGTTAATGCAGTGTTTCCCAACCTTGGGCCTCCAGCTGTTTTTGAACTACAATTCCCATCATCCCTGACCACTGGTCTTGCTAGCTAGGGATGATGGGAGTTGTAGTCCAAAAACAGCTGGAGGCCCAAGGTTGGGAAACACTTAATGTTCTGTTGGAAGCTGCCCAGAGTGGCTGGGAAAAACCAGCCAGATGGGCGGGGTATAAATAATAAATTATTATTATTATTATTATTATTATTATTATTATTATTATTATTATTCCTATTCTAGACTGGCTGTGAAGAACGTTTGAAAGTATGCAAGAAATGTGTGCTAAGGACGAAAGAAGAATGGCAGATAAAATTAATGGACTATGCAGAATTGGACAAAATGACAGGAAGGATTTGAAACCTGCAGGACCAGAGATTTACAGAAGATTGGAAGAAGTATATGAACTATCTGAAGAGCAATTGTAATCAACAAATTACGCTAGCAGGACTACAAGAAGTTTTGTAAGGAGAAATATGTGAAATGTTACAAAACAGATAATGAATAGAGATGTAAGTTATGAGATTTAAATGTAATAAGGAAAATAAGAAATGTATACTAAGAGATTAGATTGGAAAATTTTCAGACAGGATTGATGGAAGTCTAAAAAACTGTAAAGATGTAAAAGCATGTTTAATTACTGTTAAAAATGGTATGTTAAAAAACTATTTTATATATATATATATATATATATATATATATATATATATATATATATATATATATATATATAAATTGTGCTAAGGACTCAGAAGTCAGAGCAGGCGACTAAATCAGACAAGGAGGAGAGACTAACAGTTCCTAGCCTTTTGCCACATTTACTAAAAGCATGTCAACTGTGCAACCCAAAATGCTTTCACTGTTATCTTGCGATGCTTGTTCATAAATCTCCCTCTGCACACCCAGCATCCAAATGAACCCCCTTCTCCAGTTTTGGTGACGTGGGCTTTTGGCGGGGGAATCTCTCTAGACAAACTAGGCTTGCATGGGAAAATTTCCTGATGCCCTAGAGAGTAATCCAACTCGGCGTGTTTGTTTTACTGCTATTTAGTAAACAAAGCTCAAAACTTTGCAGTGGCCAAGCTTGCCAGATATTGCAGGAGCAGCTGCTGGCACCACTCGTTGCTCCTAACGAACTTAAGAAATCGAAAACCTTGCACAGAAAAATGAAAGCCCTGGAAAATTTCCTGATCCTAATCTGGAGCTGGAAATGGAGCAGTGTTAGAAACTCAGGCATGTAAGATAATCGCCAAATGGCAGCTTAAACCTACATTATAGTCACCACCACAGAAAGTCTAGGCGGCCTGTCCGTCCGTCCCCACTCCAATGGGATTTATTAATATTATTCATTACATTTCTATTCCACTATATAAAGAAAATCTCAAAGTGGTTCACAGGCTTCAAGGAGAGTATTTCAAGCCCTTCTCTTAAGTGGCAATTGGCTTTCCCTGTATTTATTTGCCTACTTGATTTGTAGAGCTGCCCCATAGCAGATTTCTTCTAGGAAGCCGGTGGGTTGTAGCGGTTAGAGTGCCGGAATATGAACTGGGAGATTGGGATTCAAACCCCCACTCCATCACAAACCTCACAGATTGACTTTGGGGCTATTTGCAGCCTCTTAACCTGCCTGGCATTAACTTTGGGGGGGACGTGAACCCTGTAGTTCTTGGAAATAAAGGTGGGATTTAAATGCAGCGAACAAGTTCTTCTGCTGACCTGCTTAAGAAAGGTTGCGGTCTGGCACCTAAAGATCTCCACGTGGTCGCAACTGGACCCGTGCCAGTCGCAAATCACGCAAAGAATTCTTTGCAGTTTTTTTCTTTAAAATGAAATTACTCTATTACTAATAATACATTATTTGAAATGTAAAGCGGTATAGAAATGAAATTAATAATAATCTTTTAATAATACCCATTTACGGTGGGATGCGGGTGGCGCTGTGGGTTAAACCACAGAGCCTATGACTTGCGGATCAGAAGGTCATCAAAGTGCAAGTAGATAAATAGGTACCACTCCGGCGGGAAGTTAAACAGCGTTTCCGTGCGCTGCTCTGGTTCTCCAGAAACGGCTTAGTCATGCTGGCCACATGACCAGGAAGCTGTACGCCGGCTCCCTCAGCCAGTAAAGCGAGATGAGCGCCGCAACCCCAGAGTCAGTCACGACTGGACCTAATGGTCAGGGGTCCCTTTACCTTTTTACCCATTCATGGAGAGAGGGCAGTGAGTGGGCTATAAGCCACAATGGCTATGCCACAGTGAGGGACAGCAATGCTCCCAAATGCCAGTTGCTGGAAACCACAGGAGGGTTCTTGGGTTCAAATCCTGCTTGCTTGCCACTGTGAGAACAGGATGCTGGCCTGGTCCAGCAGAGCTCTTCCTATGCTCTTAAACTAAAGTTTCCTCAATTGCTGCAAACATGAGCCAGACAGCTCGATCGGTGCATGGAGGACATGGAAAACGTCCATCTGTTTGGTGCTCAGTATGAACTGAACTGCCAACAAAGATCTGTATAGTTAAAGCTATGGTTTTCCCATATTTCCGGAAGAAATATCAACAACCTCAGATATGCAGATGACACAACCTTGATGGCAGAAAGGGAGGAGGAATTAAAGAACTTTTTAATGAGGGTGAAAGAGGAGAGCGCAAAATATGGTCTGAAGCTCAACATCAAAAAAACGAAGATCATGGCCACTGGTTCCATCACCTCCTGGCAAATAGAAGGGGAAGAAATGGAGGCAGTGAGAGATTCTACTTTCTTGGGCTATATGATCACTGCAGGTGGTGACAGCAGTCACGAAATTAAAAGACGCCTGCTTCTTGGGAGAAGGGCAATGACAGGCCTAGACAGCATCTTGGGAAGTAGAGACATCACCTTGCCAACAAAGGTTCGTATAGTTAAAGCTATGGTTTTCCCAGTAGTGATGTATGGAAGTGAGAGCTGGACCATAAAGAAGGCTGATCGCTGAAGAATTGATGCTTTTGAATTATGGTGCTGGAGGAGACTCTTGAGAGTCCCATGGACTGCAAGAAGATCAGACCTCTCCATTCTGAAGGAAATCAGCCCTGAGTGCGCACTGGAAGGACAGATTGTGAAGCTGAGGCTCCAGTACTTTGGCCACCTCATGAGAAGAGAAGACTCCATGGAGAAGACCCTGATGTTGGGAAAGATTGAGGGCACAAGGAGAAGGGGACGACAGAGGACGAGATGGTTGGATGGTGTTTTCGAGGTTACCAGCATGAGTTTGACCAAACTGCGGGAGGCAGTGGAGGACAGAGGTGCCTGGCGTTCTCTGGTCCATGGGGTCACGAAGAGTCGGACACGACTAAACAACAACAAGGTTTTCCCAGTAGTGATGTATGGAAGTGAGAGCTGGACCATAAAGAAGGCTGATCGCCGAAGAATTGATGCTTTTGAACTGTGGTGCTGGAGGAGACTCTTGAGAGAAGAGAAGATCAAACCTATCCATTCTGAAGGAAATCAGCCCTGAGCGCTCACTGGAAGGACAGATCCTGAAGCTGAGGCTCCAATACTTTGGCCACCTCATGAGAAGAGAAGACTCCCTGGAAAAGACCCTGATGTTGGGAAAGATGGAGGGCACAAGGAGAAGGGAACGACAGAGGATGAGATGGTTGGACAGTGTTCTCAAAGCTACCAGCATGAGTTTGACCAAGCTGTGGGAGGCAGTGGAAGACAGGAGTGCCTGGTGTGCTCTGGTCCAGGGGGTCACGAAGTCAGACACGACTAAACAACAACATGAACTGAGTGGGCCTTCCCTATCCATGCGCAGCAACATCACGCATCCTGCAGGCAGCGGGGGGGGGGGGGGTGGAAAAGCAAAGAACTCCAGATACCAGTTGGGTGCATCTCACGCCAACCCGTTGCCACATGGATGCCCACAACCCACATTCCAGGCGCTACTTGTTCGTAAAGCAAGCAAGCACTTAAAAGATGAGCTTTCTGCCCTCCAGAAAGTCAGCTGTCCCCAAAACCAGGTCCTTTGCATTGATGGAGAATCACACAGGTGGCGCAAGGCTGGTGCAATCCGAGATGAAGGGAAAGGATCGCTTGGTGACAAAGACCTAGCATGCAAACTGGCTGTGGGTTGCATGGGCCCCAGTCACCCTCCCACCCTCTCCCCACAGCAGCGATTCTCTTTCAACCTTCACCTCACCCGATTGCGCACTCTGGAAAGACAGTGGGGCGAAAGTGAAGGCGGAGGCCCGGGGGGGGGGGTAGGATTATCTGCAGGATCGCCTGCTTCCACCCCCGCCCCCTGTTTCTTGAGTGCACCGCATGGCACAGGCGCGCGCCCTTCCTCCCTCACCCCGCCGCTCCTCTCCTGCACGTCAGAAACGAACACGAGCCATTTTTATTTTAAATTTTGCAAAATCTCCCCTGTCTCTCACTTGCAGTTTTGCAGCCCCGCCCAACGCTTCCGCGGCGCACCCTCTTCCGCGGCGGCGCCTTCCTTTTTTTTTTTGCAACCATGCATGCCTTTCCTTTTCGGATTCTCGCAACCCGACCTGGGGAAATGCAACGCGGACAACGGGGCGTGCATTTGCAACTGCAGACGGAGCCTCCTCTCCTCTTGCACGTGCGCGCGAGGCGCCCTTTGCAGCACACAATGCCGTTGCCGGGCGGGCAAGGCGCAAAAAAGCAGCGATGCGCGCGCGGTGCAGCAAACGATGCACAATGCAGCTGCACGGACTTATTGCAAAATAGATGTGCAATAGATTGCAAAATGCAGATGCGCTGCAATGCCGTAAAACGCGGTGCAACGCTGATTTGCAAGGAAGGGGGGAGGGTAAAGGAGGGGAGACCCCCCCCACTGCCCCACCCCCACCCATGCACAAAGCCCAGCTTCCACTGACCTGATTTGCCCGCTGCTTTGCAAGCCAGCCGGCCGCCCCAGCAACAGCAACGCAGCCTCGCGGCTCCCGCATGCCAGACCCGGGCAAAAAGAGAGAGAGAGAGAGAGAGAGAAAGGGCGGCGTGTTGCGCGTGCGCGCGCCGGCCTCAGCGTTCCACGGCAGCGCGCGCCCGCCCGCGCAAGGGCGGGGGTGCGGCGTGGGAGGGAGAACCAGAGAGCCAGCCGGAGCCAATCAGCGCTCGCGAGCGCCCGCCCGCCCTCCTTTTCCGCGAAGGGACTGGGAAGGGGAGGGAGGCGGAGGAGCCAATCAGAAGTAAGACGAGGGGAGGGGCAACTGTGGGGAAAGGAGGGAGGGGGAGCCTCTGGCGCCTGCAGGCAGAAATCCAACAGGTCAGGCCAATCCCCACCACACACGCAAAACCACACACAAAAATGGACACTCATTCACTCCATCACTCTTAAAGCATTGAAGTCGCAGTGGGTGGAGGGGGGGTTGACCTGTTGGGCTTCTGCCTGGCATGTTGTTGTTAAAATGGAAGTGGGAAAGCCCCTGATTGTTATTATTTATATGTAGGTAGCAACAAACGCACACTCCTCAAACACAGAAGAACGTAAGTTTAAAGAAGGTTGGAAAACGTTTATTGAATATATGGGAAATAATTGCGTACAACTGAAAACTCTGGCAGCATTAAGATAAATTCAACAGTGTAAACAATTTTTGATGGACCCAATAATGGAATACTGAATTGTATAGTTTTTTAAAAAAATATGCAGGGATTTATGATACGTAAAATGAACCATGGAAAGAGAAGAAAGGAAGTCATTGATATCTTAAGGATGTAAAATGAGTGTTTTAAGTTGCAAAACAGCAAAAAATATTAAATATATATATACAAAAAGAAGAAGACACAGTTGATGGAGGCGTCTCTTTTAACCTGTTGGGCTTCTGCCTGGAATATTGCTGTTAAAAAGGAAGTGGGAAAGCTCTTGATTTTTTCTTTTTTTTATGTAGGTATTACATTTTGCTCAAGTACTGAAACACAGTTGATGGAGGTGTCTCTTTGAACCTGTTGGACTTCTGCCTGGCATATTGCTGTTTAAAAAGAAGCAGGAGAACGCCTGTTTTGTTTTGTCACAAGTAAGTAGCTGCAATGCAGGGGGGTCACCATGTTATCTCTCACCCGTTAACAGATTTAAATGGGGTGAGCAAATATTCACAGGCAATTTTTCCTTAAATGATGGTGGTTCTGGGGTAGCGTGAGGCTTCTAGGATTCTGGTGCCATTATGTTGGGTCAGCACTGGAACCAAGTCTTGGCAGGTCAAACAGCAGCTAAAAAGGAAAGGAAAAGGGGGAAAGCGTTATAATTTCTTAAATTACGCTTGAGCGTGCATTTCCAATACTAAGTGAATCGTCTCCATTGCAGGAGGGTCACTACTCTGGAGGGAGAGGCGATTTAAAAGCCGCCAAAGCTTGCCGCTTCGGGGCAGAGGGTCCTTGTCTTAGCCTGTTGGTCTGCCTATAAATCACTCCAACTATCTAAAGCCTGAAACAAAGAGCCCTAATAAAGTCATAAGAAATGAGAACAGGCCACCTCGCTGCTTAACTCCGTTCTGATTTACAAGACAGACTGTTCACGAGTCTGTTTACCGCACAGACTTTCATCTTTGGATTTTGTGGCACGGATTCTGACCCGGCTGCGCTGGCTTTCCAAAATGTTTCCGGGCTCGGTTCAAAGATGCCCAGCACCTCTTCCCCTGTGACCTCGCCTGGATGCTTAGTTCGGCGTCGGAGGATCTCCTGCGAGACCCACCTCTGGCAGGGCTAAAAAAGAGGGGGCCTTTTCGGTGGTGGCTCCTCGACTGTGGAACACTCACCTAAGGTGCTAACATTACTATTTTTTCTGGAGCCAGTTCAAGACTTTCCTCTACTTCCAGTCTCAGGCATGTTGTCCTTCCTTTCTTCTCCTTTTGCTAGATGGGTTCTGTTAATTCGTTGTTTTAATGGTGATCGTGCTGGTGTACTTGGGCAAGGTGGGCTTAATGGTTGGAATTAGTGTGCGATTACTTTTGCAAGAAGCCTTGAGGCTTTTGTGGCATAAGATGATGAATGAAGCAGTAGTAATATTGATATAATACAAGTTCAGACAGCGATGTTTCGGTACTGGATCCCATTAATTTTGGTGGACTTGCTTCCAAGGAAACATAGACAGGGTTGGTTTCAAGTATGCTGAAAACTCACTGCACAATCCTATTCAGGCTTTATTTACAGTGGTACCTTGGTTCTCGAACTCAGCCCGTTTGACTCCCGAAACGGTTCGAAAACCAAGGCGCGACTTCCGATTGGCTGCAGGAACTTCCTGCACCCAAACGGAAGCCGCGTCGGACGTTTGACTTCCGAAAAATGTTCGCAAATGAGCACTCACTTCTGGGTTTGCTGTGTTCAGGAGCCGATTTATTTGGGAGCCAAGCCGTTGAGAAACCAAGGTACCACTGTATTTATTTTATGTATTAAATTTATAGAACCCTCAGGATCACAGAGCTGTTTACAGTTTGGAAACTCAAAAATGCATTATAACCAGTGCTTTTTTTCTGGATTATCTAATTTCATCCTTGCATTGTTGAAGTTCACTCATTTTTGCACCCGAGGCAGACAAGAGGCAGCTAAACGGTTCCACTGCTTGAGTCTTGACAGGTGTGCTAGTCCCGTGGGTTACCCGAGAGGCAAGGTCCAGGTCCAGTTTGTGGTCAAAGGTGCAACGTGGAGGCAGTCCGTAGTAGCTAAAGCTGGGTGCAGGGCAGGGAGTCGGGTGAAGTCAGGGACAGGCATGCAAGCAGGGAGCCAGGGCGGGTCAGGAGCTCAGGCAGGAAAGCAGGACAGGGTGCAGGCAGGAACTAAGGTAATGTAAAGGTAAAGGGACCCCTGACCATTAGGTCCAGTCGTGACCGACTCTGGGGTTGCGGCGCTCATCTCACTTTATTGGCCGAGGGAGCCGGCGTACAGCTTCCGGGTCATGTGGCCAGCATGACCAAGCCGCTTATGGCGAACCAGAGCAGCGCACTGAAACACTGTTTACCTTCCCGCCGGAGCGGTACCTATTTATCTACTTGCACTTTGACGTGCTTTCGAACTGCTAGGTTGGCAGGAGCTGGGACTGAACAACGGGTGCTCACCCCGTCGCGGGGATTCGAACCGCCGACCTTCTGATCGGCAGGTCCTAGGCTCTGTGGTTTAACCCACAGTGCCACCCATGTCCCACAGGCAGGAACTAGCAACCAACAATGTTGCTCTTGGGACTGGGGCTGGCTGGCTTTTATCTGCCCTGAGGCATAGGGCAGCCCCGATCCTCTGGTGACTCGCCTCTCCTGGCCTGGAGGCAAGCACTCCTCCTGAGGGAACTTAGTTCCCTCTGCCTCTCTTCTCTCAGTTTCTGCAGCTCAGGAGAGGCTGGAAGGTCACCGGACTCAGAGGCAACCTCAGCTTCCCCTGACGGGGCTCAGAATGGAGCACCTGAGGGCAATGGGTCCTCCATCACCTCAGGAGCCAGAGACTCAGCTGATGCCTGCACCTGAGGATCCAGCACAGGTGAGGACCCTTCAGGCTCAAGCCCCATCCCCGGCTCAGCTGGTTATGGAGGCGGGGAATCCTGTGCAGGCTGGGATCCCTCAGGTTCAGCATCCAAGTCTGAATCCCAGGCCATCACAACAGGGACTGGAACGAGATGTTTTTGCTGTACGTAGAAAACGTTAGTACATTAGTCCCCGCTGCCTTAGCCTTGTCTACACTGGCAGGCAGCAGAATGCAGAAGGACAAATCTTTCAGATCCTATATAGGCAGTCTTGCAACAGAGCTTCACTGGGACGATGCAGAGATATGAGATATAACTAGGGGAGAACAATCTGAACTAGAAATGGGTTGATTTGCAGTTACACCTCCTGGATATTCACTTGTTAGTGGTGCAGAGCAGGACCTACTCGGTGCTGGCACCTGCCGTGTGGAATGATCTTCTGGCAGAGATTAGGTGGCTGCTCATGTGGGATGATTCCTGCAGGAATCGAAAAATGTGCTTGTTTACTCGTATTCCTGACCGATTCTGCTGCTATTTATTATGACCATTATTATTTATTTTTATTCACAAACAGATAAGCGAAGCACCAAGCTGAAAGTAAGGGGGTGGGGGAGACAGTCATAAGGGCAGGAGGAATAAAATTGCAAGATAAAATAATCATCATTAAAAGCTTAAAAAAGAAAGAGAGGTATAAAATATATTCCATAGTGCAATGCAAGGTGCATATCTGCACCAAACATCAAATAATCGTGCAGGTTACCAAATAAACTCACATTCAATGCAAATATGCATGAGACTCTTTGGTGATGTAAATAACAGAAGTTTCCCCAAGCAGAAGCAAAGTTGGAGGGGTCCATATCCCCCCTAGAAATGGCAATGACGATGACTTTTTAAAACCATAAAGGTAAAGGGACCCCTGACAGTTAAGTCCAGTCGTGACCGACTCTGGGGTTGCGGTGCTCATCTCTCTCTATTGGCCGAGGAAGCCAGCGTACAGCTTCTGGGTCATGTGGCCAGCATGACTAAGCCGCTTCTGACGAACCAGAGCAGCGCATGGAAACGCCGTTTACCTTCCCGCTGGAGCGGTACCTATTTATCTACTTGAACTTTGATGTGCTTTCTAACTGCTAGGTTGGCAGGAGCAGGGACCGAGCAACAGGAGCTCACCCCATCACGGGGATTCAAACCGCCGACCTTCTGATCGGCAAGCCCTAAGATCAGTGGTTTAACCCACAGCGCCACCCGCGTCCCTTTTAAAACCATAGATCTATTTAATAACAAAATGTGTCCTTCCCAGGGTTTTTTGTTTTAGGGGGAACTCGCCAGAACACACTAGTTCTTCTACCCTTTGAGAGATCACTAGATGAGCAGCAATTACTAGACATAAAATTGATTGTTGGGAAGTAAGATCCATCAGCACCATCAAAAATGGATACCATAGCCTAGTGTCCAATATAACCTGTTTGCTGATATTGACTTTGTTTCCCCTCCCCTTTCTTTCTGCTGTTTTGATTCGGTTTCAATAACTGGGTGTTACTGATTATATTACATTATGTTTTATATGCAATCATCCACGGAATCAGCAGGTGCCACAGAAGTAAAAAGACACATATAATTCCACCAAATTAATCAATAAAATCCTGCCGCGTTGTGCTCCCAGACCTTGATTTGTGCTCGTTTTGCTGCCAAACAATCCTTGCCCCTAATGAAGAAGGCAGAGTGAAGGTGCCGCTGGTTTTCAATTATTATCAAATGGCTACTTCCTTTTTTTAAAAATAAAATAAATAAAGCTTAAAAGAATGGGGCAACAAAGAAAGTGAGTGCAGTTGCCTTGGCAACTACCGGTAGTTTGTTTAAGAAACCCAATAATGCAGACGTGAATAAATGGATGCCTGCATATTTATAGTGAAATTCCACTTTGGAACGATTATGTGGTACAAACAGCCAGTTTAAAAGAATCTGTGTCCTCTCTACCTATTAGGAACTCATCTCCAAGATGTTATTTTTAAGTAGAAAGAAGAATTGGGAGAGAAGGAAGTGCGCTCATAGCAAATGTCAGCCTGATGAAATAAAGATGAGCTGAGCAACAGATTATAGATACACAGCCCATCAGGACAGGACCGAGCAGCTGTTCGACAACAAACCTTCAGGAATGGACTTTGCAGGCAAGGAGAGGGTACAAGAGAACAGCCGCCATCTTTGAGTTGAGGAAAGAGCTGCCGATTTGTCAGAAACCATTCCTTCTGTCCCCGATGCTCAGGATGCGAGTCTAATTGCTTGTGTAACCAAAACAGCACCATTCATACACAAGCAAGGTGCAGGGAACATAATCTGCAGGTTCAAGGCAATCCTAAGGTTTGCGCTGTGGTCTAAACCACTGAGCTTTAGGCTTGCCAATCGAATGGTGGCGGTTTGAATCCCCGCGATGGGGTGAGCTCCCGTTGCTCGGTCCCTGCTCCTGCCAACCTAGCAGTTCGAAAGCACGTCAAAGTGCAAGTAGATAAATAGGTACCGCTCTGGTGGGAAGGCAAACGGCGTTTCCGTGCGCTGCTCTGGTTTCGCCAGAATCGGCTTAGTCATGCTGGCCACATGACCTGGAAAAACTGTCTGTGGACAAACACCGGCTCCCTCGGCCAGTAAAGCAAGATGAGTGCCGCAACCCCAGAGTTGTTCACGACTGGACTTAACTGTCAGGGATCCTTTACCTTTTTAAGGTTTGTCAAAGCACCAAAAAATTGCTTTAGGGAAAATCCTTAGCTGCAGAAACACTCTGTGCTGCAACGCTTTGTTGCAGATCACACACACACACACTCCACTAATTTGCACAAACTTTCCTTGCTCTCTCTTCTCTTGCTGCAGCCTAAAGGATCTCCAGGAGAGATCTCTTCATCCAAAGGCAGCCCAAGGTGGAAAAAAGATGGCAGTGGAAGAGATAACATTGGTAAGCGCTTACTGGGAGGTGAGGTTATGATGGAAATGTGCCCAAGATTGGAGGCCCTGACGCCGGCAATGGAACATCATATTCTCCACAGACCCCTGAAGGGCCAGGGTCAGAGGGCACAGGGCAGGCCAAGTGGTACACACAGCTCTGCCCTCCAGCCTCTCTCACCCGATCCCCACCCCTGAATTTGCCGCCTGAGGCAGCTGCCTCATTCTGCCTAACGGCAGAGCCGGCCCTGGACAAATAAGAGATTCAGTTGTGCAGGACACAAGCGACTGCGTATGGGAGGAACTTTTGCTGACGCGGTTCGTATGCTTCCAGATATTCGCCTTTGTGAGGGCAAGAAGCTTCCTTAAAATCTAAATGTGAGGTTTACTCAAGCTCTGCAGGATAAACAGGAATCCTTTGCAGTTCAGGAAGACGCAGCGAGGTTTTCTCGCTAGCTTTAGCCAATGGGCACAGATTGCGGCGATTGGGAAAGGAGAAACCACACCAAATGTGACTGGGGGAAAAGATTTGACCTCACTCTGCACCGTAATGTCATTCCGTCTTCTAGCCTGGGATTGAATTATCTTTTCTTTGTCTCCTCTTGAAAGTGCGCCTATCTAGTATTTCGCATAGTACAGTTGCATGATTGCAGGAGAGGTTTTTTTCTTTGGTGGGTATTTCTGTTTCCCTCAAGATAAGGACAAGGCCAGAGTCCCGTCAAAGCTCCCAGGCACTGGGTGTGCCATACAGCTTCTCACAGAGATCGAATTATCTTAAGCTTTGACCTGTGACAGCCTCAGAGACTTACCCTAATCTTCTTAGCTCCTTATGAAATGTGTGGCTCCTTACAGGGTTTTCCTTTCAGGGACAAGACCTCCTCCTCCTTTCACAGTTAATGAGAAACAGGAAAATAGACTGATCCACATTGGAATAATTAATAGCACCCCCTACGACATAGGATTTTCCTCTCTCTCCCCCAAGACAAGGGTTCTGGTGGCTGAACGTCTCTGAACGTCAGCTAATGTCATGTCCTTGTTTAGGTCCCTGGATTCATTCTATTCTGCCTTGGAATACCGTGTCCAGTTCTGGGCACCACAATTTAAGAAGGACATTGACAAGCTGGAAGGTGGGCAGAGGAGGGCAACCAGGATGATCAAGGGTCTGGAAAACAAGCCTTAGGAGAAGCAGTTGAAGGAGCTGGTGTGTTTAGCCTGGAAAAGAGGAGGCTGAGATGAGATATGATGTTGTTGTTTAGTCATTTAGTCATGTCCGACTCTTTGTGACCCCATGAACCAGGGCACGCCAGGCACCTCTGTCTTCCACTGCCTCCCGCAGTTTAGTCAAACTCATGTTGGTAGATTCGAGAACACTGTCCAACCATCTCATCCTCTGTCTTCCCCTTCTTGTGCCCTCAGTCTTTCCCAACATCAGGGTCTTTTCCAGGGAGTCTTCTCTTCTCATGAGGTGGCCAAAGTCTTGGAGCCTCAGCTTCGGGATCTGTCCTTCCAGTGAGAACTCAGGGCTGATTTCCTTCAGAATGGAGAGGTTGGATCTTCTTGCAGTCCATGGGACTCTCAAGAGTCTCCTCCAGCACCAAAATTCAAAAGCATCAATTCTTCAGCGATCAGCCTTCTTTATGGTCCAGCTCTCGCTTCCATACATCACTACTGGGAAAACCATAGCTTGAACTATACGGACCTTTGTTGGCAAGGTGATGTCTTTGCTTTTTAAGATGCTGTCTAGGTTTGTCATCACTTTTCTCCCAAGAAGCAAGCGTCCTTTAATTTCGTGGCTGCTTTCACATGGAGGAGGGAACATGGCTTTAACTATATCTGAAGGGCTCTCACATGGAGGAGGGAACAACCTTGTTTTCTCCTGCTCTGCAGGGTAGGACTCAAACCAATGTTGCAAGTAGGAGGTTCTGATGAAACACCAGGAAGAACTTTCTGACAGTAAGAGCTGTTAGGCAGTGGAACAGACTCCCACAAGAGATGGTGGACTCTCCTTCCTTGGAGGTTTTTAAGCAGACGTTGGATGGCCATCTGTCATGGATGCTTTAGCTGAGATTCCTGCATTGCAGCGGACTGGACTAGATGACTCTTGGGGTCCCTTCTAACTTTACAATTCTATGTTTCTATGATCCCACCCCAACCCCCTCTGATCACAGAAGGACCACTGAATGTTACCCTTGGGTGAATGCGGCCTTCAGTCTGAGAAAGATGCTCCTGGCTATAACAACAACAACAATTTATTATTTCTACCCCACCCACCTGGCTGGGTTTCCCCAGCCACTCTGGGCGGCTCTCAACAGAATATTAAAAGCACAATCAAACATTAAAAACTTCCATAAACAGGGCTGCCTGCAGATGTCTTCTAAAAGTCTGGTAGTTGTTTATTTCCTTGACATCTGATGGGAGGGCGTTCCACAGGGCGGGTGCCACCACCAAAAAGGCCCTCTGCCTGGTTCCCTGTAGCTTTGCTTCTGGCAGTGAGGGAACCACCAGAAGGCCCTCAGCGCTGGACCTCAGTGTCCAGGCTGAACGATGGGCTAAATGGAAGTCGCAGCAGAAGAGGAAAATTTACTTAGGCAAAGGGTTCTCCTTACGCAGCAGTAAAACGATGGAAGGGTTTCACCTGTCAAATGTATGACATCCATACCGTGAGTGAAACTGAGCAGCAATGCATGCCTTCAATTGCTTCTGCGGCCCGATTTGCAGAAGCAACCCCCACCCCAAAGTATCTCTCTTACGGAATAGCGCAATTTGGCTTTCCAGTTTACTGTGCGATAAAAGTCGGAGGGCGAAGAGAAGATTTTTACGAGGGCCTTAGGAAATCGCACCATCAATGCAGGATTTTCTGGGAACAGTTAGAACATGCCGTTAAAAAAGTTATGGCATAATAAAAAAAGTGACTTAGACTATCAAGCAGCCAAGAAGGAAAAAAACTGCAGATCCTCGGAGCCAGAAAAGCCTGTCTGGAAAGCAGATGTGGTCTCCCGTTCTCAGGGCCACCAACTTTCAAATTACTATGATCATTTATTAAATTTGTATATCACCTTTTATCTATAGATCTCAAGGCAGTTCAAAGCATAAAAATGCAAGATGAAAAAACAAAATACAGAATAAAAACAAGAATGAAACAAAAAAATAATCAGTGCTCCCTCTACCCATTCCCACAAACATATTATTATTATTAATATCTTACTGTTATTATTAAACATACACAAACCTGGAAGTGACAGAAAATGTCATTCAAAATGTCGTGAAAAGGGGTGGGGACAGGGTCTGGTATGGTTATATGCACCCCACTGACGTACTTGGGGGCCAGGAATGGAACCCCCATGCGAAATGGTTTTTGACTGTACTACACTGAAATGTTGAAATGTTTCTTTGCTTGTCTTCCCAGATAATATTGTGAGCCCGAGAACATGCGTTTCAGCAGCAGCAGCATCCTATGTATGTCTAATTAGCAGAAGAGGAAGAAGAGAAGAGTTTGGATTTGATATCCCGCCTTTCACTCCCCTTCAGGAGTCTCAAAGCGGCTAACATTCTCCTTTCCCTTCCTCCCCCACAACAAACACTCTGTGAGGTGAGTGGGGCTGAGAGACTTCAGAGAAGTGTGACTGGCCGAAGGTCACCCAGCAGCTGCATGTGGAGGAGCGGAGATGCGAACCCAGTTCACCAGATTACGAGTCCACCACTCTTAACCACTACACCACACTGGCTCACACTGGCAGTACTTTCTCAAACCCTTCAAGTGTCCCTGTTTTCCAGGGACAGTCCCGGATTTACAGAGGCCGTCCCAGTTTCTGATTTTATCCCAGAATGTCCCACTTTTCCTTAAGATCTCCATATTTTCATTGGAGAAATGTGGGAGGGTATGGAGTTATTGGACCCCCAAGCTGTCTGAAGGCAGCCTTGTATAGGGAAGCTTTTTAAAATGTTTATTTTATTATTATGTTTTTATATGGCACGCAGAATGGCTGGGGCAACACAGTAAGATAGTAAGATAGGTGGGGTAGAAATAGAAAAGAATGATAATAATAATAATAATAATAATAATAATAATAATAATAATAATAGGGTAAAGGTAAAGGGACTCCTGACCATTAGGTCCAGTCGCAGATGACTCTGGGGTTGCGGTGTTCATCTCGCTTTGTTGGCCGAGGGAGTCGGCGTACAGCTTCCGGGTCATGTGGCCAGCATGACTAAGCCACTTCTGGTGAACCAGAGCAGCGCACGGAAACGCCGTTTACCTTCCCGCTGGAGCGGTACCTATTTATCTACTTGCACTTTTGATGTGCTTTCGAAATGCTAGGTTAGCAGGAGCAGGGACCGAGTAACGGGAGCTCACCCTATTGCGGGGATTCAAACCGCCGACCTTCTGATCCGCAAGCCCTAGGCTCTGTGGTTTAACCCACAGCGCCACCCGCGTCCCTATAATATAGGACAGGATATCCCTATTTTCATTGGGGAAATATTGGAGGGTATGCATTCTGTTAAATTCAGTCGCACTTACTGCAAGGTAAGTCTATCTAAGTACTGTCCCATATTTTTGATTTCAACAGGACAGCTAATAACACGCTTTCGTTGAAACAATCACAGCTTTGCTTTGATAGCCATGGGGCAAGATCCAGCCCACTGAAACCAATGGGACCCCCTACCAAAATCGCTTTACCCAGGCTGATCTGTTTCTTGCACTTTGATGCTATCCATGTTTACTTGGGGAAACCCCCACTGAGTTCGCCAGGCCTGTCTTCTGGATGTGAACGCTGAGGACTGGAGCTGTCATATTGCGCTCAGCAACGAGGTCATGATCCGAATTGACATTTTCAGTCAAAGGGAGAGTCTCTCGGGCCCTCAAACTGCATTAGGCTCCCATGCGTTGGCATGGAGAAAGTTAAAAGGAAGAATTCTCACAGTGTATGTTACTGGGGATTTATTTTAAGTCCTTCCCCACCCTCCCCGCGAATTCTCAGGGTGGGTTATCCCGAGAAATGATCGGATGAGAACACAGATTAACAAGCAGCTGGGTCTTCCTCTTCGGAGCCTCTGGGACACGGGACTGACGTCACTCCCCAGCGTGACCAGGGTCCACCACGGGCTCTGATGGCCCCAGTCTCCCCAGGGAGTGTCTATTTACTGCCATGCTCCCTCCAGGATGCAGCAAAGCCTCTGAAATCGGAGGCTTGAGAAGGGCGAGCCAGCCTCCCGATGGGTCTGAAATGTCTTTTGAAGGGCCCTGCGAAAAAAGTGGATGTACAGTCATACCCTGGGTTACAGACTCTTCAGGTTGCGTTTTTTTTCGGGTTACGGACATGATGAAACCTGGAAGTACCAGAACAGTTACTTCGGCAGTCGTGCATGCGCAGAAGCGCTAAATTACACTTTGCACATGCACAGAAGCGCCATTACAACCCACACAGATGCGGCGCTGCGGGTTGCGAACGCTGCAGGTTGCAAACATGCCTCCCACACAGATCACGTTTGCAACCCAAGTGTCCCCTGTAATTTTTTCAGAGCGCCTTCTTTTTCACCCATCCAGGCAGACCTGCCTGATGCTAAGCACACCTCTGTGGCTATCAGTGCAATAGAGAGAACAGGGCCCTTTAAGCTAGCAAAACCAATTTCAGCAAGGAGAAATGTAAGGTTCTGCAATTAGGCAGGAAGAACCAGATCCACAAATATAGGATGGGGAACACCTGGCTTAGTAGCAGTACATGTGAAAAGTATCTAGGGGTCTCGGTGGACCACAAGCTTGACATGAGTCAACAGTGTGACGCTGCAGCAAAAAAGGCAAATGCTATTCTAGGCTACATCAATAGAAATAGAGTGTCCAGATCAAGAGAAGTAATAGTACTACTCTATTCTCTATTAGTCAGACCACACCTGGAATACTGTGTCCAGTTCTGGGCACCATGATTTAAGCTGGAATGTGTGCAGAGGAGGGTGACCAAGGTGATCAAGGGTCTGGAAACCAAGCCTTATGAGCTTGAACAAGCTAGGTACGTTTAGCTTGGAAAAGAGGAGACCGAGAGGAGATAGGATTTGTTGTTGTTTGTTGTTGTTTAGTCGTTTAGTCGTGTCTGACTCTTTGTGACCCCATGGACCAGAGCACGCCAGGCACTCCTGTCTTCCACTGCCTCCCACAGTTTGGTCAAACTCATGCTGGTAACTTCAAGAACACTGTCCAACCATCTCATCCTCTGTCGTCCTCTTCTCCTTGTGTCCTCCATCTTTCCCAACATCAGGGTCTTTTCCAGGGAGTCTTCTCTTCTCATGAGGGGGCCCTTAGATTTGTGATGGGGGTGAGAGTTGAGCAAAGAAGCTGTAGCGGGTTAAGTCCCTCCTTTCCTCTCTGGAGCTGCTTCTCATTGCCATACGGTTACCTCCCAATGCAGTTTTTCATATGCATGTGTTGAAAAGCTGCTGGGAATTTCGTTCCGCCACAGGCAAAATTTCTTTCCCAGCCCGGAGATTCTTTTAAGTGGAGCTTTCAGGAACTGAACCTGGGACGTGATGCATGCGAAGAATGTACTTGGCTACTGAAATACGTCCCCTTCTCACGACCTCCTGCACCCTTCTCGTGGGCCCTTCACTGCTGAGTTCTCAATTTGAATCAGAAACTGAATCCCTGCACTTGTGGAAATGCATCATAGCTGCTCAACATGTCCTTGAAATGCAGGTGGCTCTGTGTCAGAGTATAATGCCTGTTGCCTGTGATAATTCGCAGGTGTGCAGCGTCATATGGGGGAATCGCCGTTTTAATTTTTGCTAGTGAAAATAATGCCATTAGGATTGGCTTTTGTATTTCGAGAGTCAGTGCAGCATCAGCAACACCTTGGAGAGGGTTGCAGATTCTTTCTCATTTTGATATCTTAATTTCAGTTTTTGAAAACCCCCAATTGTTTACTTTGTCCCGTAGATAATAGCAGAAGCTGCCCATAACTGTATTACACCACGTATTTGTTTCTGTGGTATCACTCTGGATTCTGTGCTTAGTCAAACTGTTGTTGTTGTTGTTGTTTAGTCGTGACCCCATGGACCAGAGCACACCAGGCACTCCTGTCTTCCACTGCCTCCCGCAGTTTGGTCAAACTCATGCTGGTAGGTTCGAGAACACTGTCCAACCATCTCATCCTCTGTCGTCCCCTTCTCCTTGTGCCCTCAATCTTTCCCAGCATCAGGGTCTTTTCCAGAGAGTCTTCTCTTCTCAATCTTTCCCAGCATCAGGGTCTTTTCCAGAGAGTCTTCTCTTCTCATGAGGTGGCCAAAGTCTTGGAGCCTCAGCTTCAGGATCTGTCCTTCCAGTGAGCACTCAGGGCTGATTTCCTTCAGAATGGAGAGGTTTGATCTTCTTGCAGTCCATGGGACTTTCAAGAGTCTCCTCCAGCACCAGAATTCAAAAGCACCAATTCTTTGGCGATCAGCCTTCTTTATGGTCCAGCTCTCACTTCCATACATCACTACTGGGAAAACCATAGCTTGAACTATACGGACCTTTGTTGGCAAGGTGATGTGTCTGCTTTTTAAGATGCTGTCTAGGTTTGTCATCACTTTTCTCCCAAGAAGCAAGCGTCCTTTAATTTCGTGGCTGCTGTCACCATCTGCAGTCAAACTACTGTTTGGCAAACACTGAAGAACCATGAGGCAATTCTGAGCTAAATGCACCAGTGCCCTGACTTGATATAAGGGATATACAATTCTAACAAACAACACACATTCTGCTCCACTGCGGCAAAGGTTTCCATGCCTAAAGCATATTGTAAATGGTTTCAGGGTGCCTGATGGGAAGTAATTCATGACTGAAACAAATGAACTAATAATAATCCTGCTTCTTCTTTTAGCCAAGTAAGATTGTCTTCCATGAACGTGGTCTTAACAATTTCAAATGTCTATATAAGGGCTTGCACACCATTGTTCGGGGTCCCTCCTGCCTCCTGCTTGTGGTGAATGGGGACCCTCTTGCAACAGTTTAGTAAAGATCAGGCTTACTAGCTGCTTTGCTTCTCAATATTCTCTGGTTGGCCTGTTATTTTCTCCCACCGATAGAGAACCTACAAAAAGACTCTATACGGGCTCTTGCATACCCCATAAGTGAAAAGGAGCAGTGTTTTCTTATAACAGTAGAACTAGAAGAGAAGATAGAAGCAGGAAGAAGTAGAGGAGGTTCTGGTCCAATTCCGAGCACAATTCAAAGTGTTGGCGCTGACCTTTAAAGCCCTAAATGGCCTCGGCCCAGTATATCTGAAGGAGCGTGTCCACCCCCATCATTCTGCCCGGACACTGAGATCCAGCTCCAAGGGTCTTCTGGCGGTTCCCTCCCTACGAGAAGCCAAGTTATAGAGAACCAGGCAGAGGGCCTTCTCGGTAGTGGCACCCGCCCTGTGGAACACCCTCCCACCAGATGTCAAAGAGAACAACAACTACCAGACTTTTAGAAGACATCTAAGCCCTGCTTAGGGAAGCTTTTAATGTTTGATGCATTACTGTATTTTAATATTTTGTTGGAAGTCATCCAGAGTGGCTGGGGAAGCCCAGCCAGATGGACGGGGTATAAATATTATTATTATTATTGTTGTTGTTATTATTATTATTATTATCATTTATTTGCTTTGGGTCGTTTAAGTATGCAGGCCAAGGCCGCTCCACCCTCATATAATTTAGGTACATAAGTCTTTCTCTGACATTGCCTGCCTTCTAAGTGGCTTTTAAAAATCATCTAACGTCCATTTTCCCAACTGCACTTTTAAGCGTCCAACTGCAAACTTGGAAAAAGAAAAGAAAAAAACAGAAAAGAGTCCTGCTCATTAAAACCAGCTCACATTACTTGCTGGACCCCCTGGGCAAATAAATATGCTTTCACCTGATGGCAGAATGACGTTGCAGCTGGTGCCAGGAGCTTTCTGCCAGCATCGGATGGGCAGGCAAATTGCCTGTGGGAAACTCCTGGCGAGGGGGAAAGCAGGCTTTGGCTTCAGCGCCCAGATCAGCAGATGGGCTGAAGAGCTGCAGCCAGCTTTCTGTGGGCACTGGGTGCACGAGTGACTTACCTGCGGGGAAATTTGCTTGCACAGCTGATCTGGCAGGGTTTGGCTCAACTGCTCATCCGTTGATGGGCAGCAGAGCCAAAGCCCACCGTACAATGCTGTTGTGCAACTAGGAGTCGGGGTGCAGTGCCAGAATTACGTACAGTGGTACCTCTGGATGCGAACAGGATCCATTCTGGAGCCCCGTTCACATCCTGAAGCGAATGCAACCTGTGTCTGTGCGTGCGCGGGTCACGATTTGCCGCTTCTGTGCATGACGTCCTTTTGAGCGTCTGCGCATGCGCAAGCGGCGAAACCTGGAAGTAATGCATTCCCTTACTTCCAGGTCGCTGCAGAGCTCAACCTGAAAACACTCACCCTGAAGAAACTTTAACCCGAGGTATGAATGTATAAGCTAAACAAACTATAGCTTACGGCCAGCACCCAAAAAATTTAAAAGAAAAAAAAATATGGATGTACATTTCCAAAATACAAGATAATAAACAAATAAAATAAAACCTACATACCGCAGCAGTGTTTTGTGTTGTGTAGGCTCCTATGATGTAAGCAATGGGCCCCACCTGCTCCCTAAAATATCAGAGGTTTGCTCATTTCTATATATAGGGTGCCTCCATTCTGCATGGAGTGGTTGCATGGCAAGATGTGCAAATGGCTTTAGATACCTATTAGGTCCATAAATTACCATATAGCGTATCTTCAACACAAAGAAACCAGTGACAATTTGTTGTTGACAAAGGACAGCTGCACATATAAAGGGCCCCATTACCTTCAGTAGCTTAGGTGCCAACTTGAATAAAATATGGGGGGGGGGAGAGTATGCCCTGCCCTGCATAATCGATCACATGATTCTGCTATAAGAATTCTAAGGGCTCAAATATTGAATAAATGTTCATAAATGCACATGGTGAACACACACATGTAAGTATATAAACCACACGTCTAAAATAGTACAGTGGTACCTTGGTTCTCAAACGTAATCTGTTCCGGAAGTCCGTTCCAAAACCAAAGCGTTCCAAAACCAAGGCGCGCTGTCCCATAGAAAGTAGTGCAAAATAGATTAATCCGTTCCAGACTTCTAAAAACAACTCCTGAAACAGCAATTTAACATGAATTTTACTATCTAACGAGACCATTGATCCATAAAAGGAAAGCCAACCCAACAGGGAAAAAGATAAGTTTTAACAAATAATGGATCATCAGAATCCAGTCCATGGGATCACGAAGAGTCGGACACGACTAAACGACAACATTTGTTCAATAGTTTAACTATGTGACGTCTTGACTTCAGGAAAGTTAGACAAAGCCCACCGTTCCCATATTTCTGGCAGGCAGGAGAGTTGCAACCCCCGAGGATGTTCCACTTACTGCTCCCTTCTTGAAGAAACATTTTAAATATGAGTTAAGGAGTTTTTAATCCACATGAGAGTGAGTAAGACACCGGGATATCAGCTCCTAAGTCCTAAATCCCCAAACACCCTGGATAATCACAGGCAAGCAACTGAGCTTCTCTGTCTTGTCTCGTCGGTGCCAAAAGCATCTGTCGTCCTGTCTCTAAAAAAATGACGCAGCTGGTTTTACACCTCACTTGCACTGGCAAGGTGGATGCCGTCTCCTCCTTGGCTGGTTGCTCCCACGAACGCCTGGCGTAACACAGCATCTTCTGCTTATGTGGTTTGGGTGGGTTTTAGAAATTATACTGACTGCACCTCCTAAAGAAGGCTGATCGCCGAAGAATTGATGCTTTTGAATTCTGGTGCTGGAGGAGACTCTTGAGAGTCCCATGGACTGCAAGAAGATCAAACCTTTCCATTCTGAAGGAAATCAGCCCTGAGTGCTCACTGGAAGGACAGATCCTGAAGCTGAGGCTCCAATACTTTGGCCACCTCATGAGAAGAGAAGACTCCCTGGAAAAGACCCTGATGTTGGGAAAGATGGAGGGCACAAGGAGAAGGGGACGACAGAGGACGAGATGGTTGGACAGTGTTCTCAAAGCTACAAACATGAGTCTGACCAAACTGCGGGAGGCAGTGGAAGACAGGAGTGCCTGGCGTGCTCTGGTCCATGGGGTCACAAAGAGTCGGACACGACTAAACAACAACAACAACACACCTCCTAACGCTGTAAGCTAGTTGAAGACATATTTGCTGATTAATTGTGTGAGTTTCTTTTCTTATTAGTTTTTATTAAATATTACAAGAAAATAAATAGAAAAAGGAAATTGAAACAAAAATCCACACATAACATTGTAAACACATTTATTTACGTATTTTCCAAATGTGTATCAGAAGAAGTGTGCATGTACATGAAAGCTCATACCAATAACAAACTTAGTTGGTCTCTAAGGTGCTACTGGAAGGATTTTTTTATTTTGTTTTGCTTTTTTAAAGTTACTGAGTGGTTCAGTGTGAGGTATTATCCAATCTATGCCTGATGCTCTGTGAGATGAACTACAGAACACCTTGGTTAGGAAAAACACACCATTGAATATACCTTGGATAGTTTGACTGTACTTGTGTTGATATTGTTGCAAAAGGTTGTACCTTAAGCACTGGTGCCACCTAATGTCCATTTTTCAAAAAGCAGACAGGAAAAAAGCAGATTCACTATGCATGTTTGAGATATACGAAACTGCCAGATCACTGGCCCATCCACCTCTGGTTGGCTGTGGCTCTCTAGATAGGCATCTTTTTGGGTGCTGTGACCAACTCTCTAGTTCAGTATGGAGACATTGCTTCAGCAATGGAGCATCTCAGACTCGGAGTTTATATATCCGCTGGGGATTGCACTCCTTCCTGGCTTTCAGCCAAGCTCTGATCTGGGCAGTTGATGCTCCCCCTGTTTCTCCTCTCAGAAGGTAGGGACATGGGTGGCGCTGTGGTCTAAACCACTGAGCCTCTTGGGCTTGCTGATTGCAAGGTTGGCAGTTCTAACCCTGCGACGGGGTGAGCTCACGATGCTCTGTCCCAGCTCCTGCCAACTTAGCAATTTCAAAGCATACCAGCACAAGTAGATACCGTAAATAGGTCATGTGGCCAGCATGACTAAGCCACTTCTGGCAAACCAGAGCAGTGCTCGGAAACACCATTTACCTTCCCACCAGAGCAGTACCTATTTATCTACTTGCACTTGGACATGCTTTCGAACTGCTAGGTGGGCAGGAGCAGGGACCGAGCAACGGGAGCTCACCCCGTCATGGGGGTTTGAACGGCTGACCTTCTGATTGGCAAGCCCTAGGCTCTGTGGTTTAACCCACAGCGCCACCCTCGTCCCTAATAGTAATAGTCCTGCTTTATTCTGCCTTGAAGGATGTTGACCAGCTGGAACATGTGCAAAGGAGGGTGACCAAGATGACCAAGGGTCTAGAAGCCAAGCCTTATGAGGAACAGTTGAAGGATCTGGGTATGTTTAGTCTGGATCAGAGGAGACTGAGTGGAGACAGGATACCCATTTTCAAATATCTGAAGGGTTGTCCCATGGGAGATAGAATCAGCTTGTTTTCTTCTGTGCCAAAGGTTGGGGCCCGTACCAAGTCACAAGAAATCAAATTCTGGCTAAACTTTCCGGAAGAACTTTCTGACAGTGAGAGATGCTAGACAGTGGAATGGTCTCCTTCGCTAGGCGGTGGACTCTCTTTTCTTGCAGGTTTTTAAGCAAAGGTTGGCTGGTCATCTGCTATGGATGCTCTTGTTGAAATCCCTGCATTGCAGGGAGTTGGACGATGAACACTGGGGTCCCTTCCCAAATCTACAATTCCGTGATTCTATGACTGCGACTCTGCACACCACACTAAAACAGGGACACTTAATTGGCAGGCATCCCAGGCAGTTAACTGAAGGCTAATGAAACCTAACGACAATGTGGGATTCTCAGCAGGGGCGCTAATTCTCTTTCTGCAGTGCTGCCTTAATTCACAGCACAAGATTTACCGGCTGCCATTTGCTCCTCTGGCCTCCTGCTTGGTGGTGCTTCGCCATGCTACCAGCTTTGGGGTGCCTGCAGATGGTGCCAGCTTGACTGGCAAGTTGACAAATGCCACTCATCTCATCTTCTTGGTGCAAAAGGTCGCCATGAGGACCGCTGTCGCAGCCAAGATAGGAAGAAGGGATGGAAATCTGGGCACGCTGGCTTTGTCTAGCGACTCATTCCCATTCAAGCCGGGAACTTAGAAACCACCTTATGCCACCTGCTCTGTCTAGCTCAGTATGGTCTATTATTATTTAATTAAAAATATTATCCTTGGGGGTGGGGGAGGGGAAGGGGTTATTGCTTTATTTCGTTCTTGTTTTTCATTATGCGTTTTGTGTTTTCATCTTGCATTTTTATGCTGTGAACTGCCCCAAGGTCTTTGGATGAAGGACGGTATACAAATTTAATCAATTAATTATATATAATGATAATAATAATAATAATGATACAGTGCTGATCTCACCCTGACCTAGCCACTGTGATACACGCGACGGTCACCTCCAGACTAGATTATTGTAACTCACTCTATGTGGGGCTGCCCTTCAGACTGACCCAAAAACTCCAGCGGGTGCAGAATGCCGCGGCGAGACTCCTTACGGAGTCCTCGCTGCGGGATCACATTCATCCAGTGCTTTACCAGCTGCACTGGCTCCCGGTGGAGTACAAGATCGGGTTTAAGGTGCTGGTTTTAACCTTTAAAGCCCTATATGGCCTAGGACCCTCGTACCTACGGGACCGCCTCTCCTGGTATGCCTCTCAGAGGATCTTACGGTCTTCAAACAAAAACATCTTGGAGGTCCCGGGCCACAGGGAGGTTAGGCTGGCCTCAACCAGAGCCAGGGCCTTTTCAGTACTGGCCCCGACTTGGTGGAACGCTCTGTCACAGGAGCCTTGTGGGACTTGACATCTTTCTGCAGGGCCTGAAAGACAGAGCTGTTCCACCAGGCCTTTGGCCAAGGCACAGCCTGACCCCCTCCTTTGGTAATTCTTCACAGAATTCTAGCCCAATGGTTGCCATTAATTTGATTTGAACTGATTTTATAATGAATTGATTTTAGAATGCTGTGTTACTTTTACTGTTGTTAGCCGCTCTGAGCCCGGCTTCGGCTGGGGAGGGCGGGATATAAATAAAATGATGATGATGATGATGATGATGATGATGATCTATGTCCCTTCGCATCCTTCAAAGTTGACTCCAGGTGAGCTTTTCTGAGGAAGCATCCCAAAGGTCAGGGATCTGCAGCCCCAAAGCCCTATCTTGGCTGAGGATTGCTGAATCTGTCAGTAGGAGTTTCTCTCAAGTTTCTTATCCCCCACCCCAGTGTTAAGTCCAGGTGTCCACATATCAGTTTATGATTATTATTTTTAAAGTCCTCATGGAAATCCACCAACATTCCAGTGCACTTTCCCCCCCTTATATGTACATTTTTTGTACATGGTTTATAATACGCATATGCTTGGAAGCCATTTCCCCTAACGGAATGCATTCCGGTACGTTATTGTCACTCAGATGTGATTTTTAAGGTGCACATTGCCCTAATACAGGAGTGGGGAACCTCAGACTGGGAAGAAGCGGAGGCAGAAAATGTGGCCCTCCGTGCCTCTCTGTCTGCCCCTTGGGACTCTCTAGAGAGACTATGCTTCCTTTCCCCAGGCCACATCCACCAGTGGTGTAACGTGAGTTGCCAGTGCCCGGAGATGGGGCAAGTGTTGTGCCCCCGGTAGACTCTGTGTTGCTGCCCTCCCTCCTTCTTGGCCAGGCCGGGCAGCAGGCATGGGGGGGGGCACGCTGGCATTCGTGGTGAACTGCGGGGAGGTAAGCTGCAACTGGATTGGGCCTCTGTCCTTTGGGGCCAGGGCAATGCCCTTCACCTCCATAGGAGCAGACTCCTCCCAGGCCTGGCATCCGGCCCTTGGCCACCGCTCGCACCAGAGCCCAGCGCCCCCCAGACCATGAGTTATGTACAGTCATACCTCGTGTTGAGTCAGGTTGAGCGTTTTCAGGTTGCGTCCTGCAGCGACCTGGAAGTACTGGAAAGGGTTACTTCCAGGTTTCACCACTCGCGCGCACTCCGGATTGGATCCCGTTATGTACTGAGTTGAATAGGATCCAAAAGGCAGCAGTCTGACTGGTCCTGGAACAATAGGATTCAGAATGCAGCAGTCTGATTGGTCCTAGAACAATAGGGTCCAGATTGCAGCAGTCTGATTGGTCCACAGGAGCCACCCAATCCAGCTCCAGGTGGAAGTGAATCCGCAACCTGATTGGCCTACAGGTGAATCCCGGAATTAGCCAATCACGTGGGGCCCATTGTGTAAATAATGTATATAAAGCAGACATTCTGGGGGAACTTCCATTCCTCCTCACTGCTATGAGCTGAATAAAGAGCATGAAATCCATTCCCAACTCCAAGTATATTTCACATTCGTAACCAGAGGTATCACTGTACTGAGCTGATACCACTGTACTGAGCTGAATCCTAGAACAATAGGATCCAGAATGCAGCAGTCTGATTGGTCCACAGGAGCCACCCAATCCAGCTCCAGGTGGAAGTGAATCAGCGACCTGATTGGCCTGCAGGAGCAGCCAATCAGGCTTCTGGAGGAAGTGAATCAGCAATCTGATTGGCCTACAGGAGCAGCCCGGAATTAGCCAATCACCCAGGGCCCACTGTGTAAATAATGTATATATAGCTAGACGTTTTGGCGAAGGTTTCATTTATTGCTACTACGAGCTGAATAAATAGCATGAAATTCACACTCGACTCTGAGTATATTTCACCATGCTACCTCCATCCTTACTTCCTTGCAGGCTGGGCAAGACCTCGGCTCTCGGCCAGCTGGGGCAGGGCATGTGTGGGCGTCCTAGGAGAAGGATAGGGGCATTTCATTTTGAGTATTGCTTTCGGAGCAATTAGGGACACAGGTGCTTCTAGGGGTTAAACCGCAGAGCCTAGGACTTGCTGATCGGAAGGTCGGTGGTTCGAATCCCCGCGACGGGGTGAGCTCCCATTGCTCGGTCCCTGCTCCTGCCAACCTAGCAGTTCGAAAGCACATCAAAGTGCAAGTAGATAAATAGGTACTGCTCTGGCGGGAAGGTAAACGGCGTTTCTGTGCGCTGCTCTGGTTCGCCAGAAGTCATGCTGGCCACATGACCCAGAAGCTGTACGCCGGCTCCCTTGGCCAATAAAGTGAGATGAGCACCGCAACCCCAGAGTCGGTCATGACTGGACCTAATGGTCAGGGCTCCCTTTACCTTTACCTTTTACTGGGAGCAGTTAGGTTGTTTTGCATAAAAATGTGAATTGACTCCAATTCCCGCCCCCATCCCTAATCTTGCATCGGTGGGAGGATCCGAAGGATGCCCTCTGGAGAAGATTTCGGGTCTGAAGATTGAGGTATGCTGAGCATAAGCCACATGGGGCTTTAGTAAGTCAGAGTCAGCACTTTGAAGTGTCCCTGGAAGTGGACAGGAAGGCAATCTGGTCAGCCTGTCTTGAGTGACAACTGTGCCTTCATTTAGAAGACTCAAAAAGAAAATGAAAAAAAAAAGAGAAAGAATTTGCATTTTATGTATTTGTTAACATTCTTATATTACATCAGTAAACGTTATCATATTACATTACAGGACTTACTATAATTTCCAACATGTATACATAAATTTTATATACCTAGAAAGAAAATGAAACAAATAAAAGAACAAAGAGAAAAAACAAAAACACCCCCCCCAAATCATATACATACCAACACACTAGACTTCCTATCTTTCCCGTTATATATTCCTTTTCTTTTACAAATGAATATACTCTTATTATTGTATATTTCTTTACATATTATCTAATACATTCCTATATCAATATGTGCTCTTAGTCTTATTTCTCAACTCAGTCTCACTCCAACGTCAATCAAATGCTAGCATAGGTAGCGAACCTTTACTGTATTTTTGAACATGTGTTTTATATGTATCCCACTTTCCCATAAATTTTTGTTTCAAATTCCCTCTCAGGGTATTTGTTAACTGCGCCATTTCAGCAAATTCTTGTAGCTTGTAATGCCAGTCCGTTATAAATGACAATAATAGAAGACTCTGTCTCTGATCGCTGCGCCTCTGAAATGCTGAAACTCAGCTAACATCTGGCTCCCATCGTTGTCCACTGGAGGGCACTGGAGGGCCATGTCAAAGCAGACACTCTCAGTTGCCTGCCCTCATTTCCCCCCTGCTAAAGGTTTAGCCCGAGGGGGTATCTCAAGAGGTGCCTGACAGCATTAAGGCGGGCACCACCATTCTCAGAAAAGGGGTGGGGTGGGCAGGAAGATTCCAAGGAGAATGCCGGGAGAGAATGGGAACTGCAAGGAAACCTGGTATTGCAATGAGAAAGAACAAAAGGCAGAAGTATCAGGAAGTATCTTTCCAAGAGTAGCAGATAGAGGAATTGAAATATACTCGCAGTCGAGAGTGGATTTCATGCTCTTTATTTAGCTCATAGTGGTGAGGAGGAATCAAAGTTCCCCCAGAATGTCTGCTTTATATACATTATTTACACAATGGGCCCCACGTGATTGGCTAATTCCGGGATTCTCCTGCAGGCCAATCAGGTTGTGGATTCACTTCCACCTAGAGCAGGATTGGGTGGCTCCTGTGGACCAATCAGGCTGCTGCATTCTGGACCCTATTGTTCTCGGACCAATCAGACTGCTGCATTCTGAATCCTATTGTTCTCGGACCTATCAGACTGCTGCATTCTGAATCCTATTGTTCTCGGACCAATCAGACTGCTGCATTCTGAATCCTATTATTCTAGGACCAATCAGACTGCTGCCTTTTGGATCCTATTCAACTCAGTACATAACAGGAATTCTGATTCCTGATTGTCCCTGCATGGCTAATTCTGGGAGCCTCAGGCTAGCAATGGCTGGGAACACAACAGAAATGCATTGTTTCTGCTAGTTCAGAGGTGGGGAGCCTGTGGCCCTCCAGACAGAATAATAAAATCATGGAACTGTAGAGTTGGAAGGGACCTTGAACATCATCTAGTCCAACCCTCTGCAATGCAGGGATTTGCGCCCAAGCATCCATGACAAGCATGTGACAGCTCTTGAGATATTTGAAGGAGGCTATTCTGTCTCCTGATCACTGCAGATGGTGACAGCAGCCACGAAATTAAAAGACACCTGCTTCTTGGGAGAAGGGCCAAGACAGGCCTAGACAGCATCTTGAGAAGCATCTTGAGAAGCATCTTGAGAAGCATCTTGAGAAGCATCTTGAGAAGCATCTTGAGAAGTAGAGACATCACCTTGCCAACAAAGGTTCGTATAGTTAAAGCTATGGTCTTCCCAGTGGTGATGTATGGAAGTGAGAGCTGGACCATAAAGAAGGCTGATCGCCGAAGAATTGATGCTTTTGAATTCTGGTGCTGGAGGAGACTCTTGAGAGTCCCATGGACTGCAAGAAGAGCAAACCTCTCCATTCTGAAGGAAATCAGCCCTGAGTGCTCACTGGAAGGACAGATCCTGAAGCTGAGGCTCCAAGACTTTGGCCACCTCATGAGAAGAGAAGACTCCCTGGAAAAAACCCTGATGTTGGGAAAGATGGAGGGCACAAGGAGAAGGGGGCGACAGAGGACGAGATGGTTGGACAGTGTTCTCGAGGCTACCAGCATGAGTTTGACCAAACTGCGGAAGGCAGTGGAAGACAGAGGTGCCTGGCGTTCTCTGGTCCATGGGGTCACGAAGAGTCGGACACCACTAAACG
This sequence comes from Podarcis melisellensis, assembly GCF_964234715.1. Taxonomy (NCBI): domain Eukaryota; kingdom Metazoa; phylum Chordata; class Lepidosauria; order Squamata; family Lacertidae; genus Podarcis; species Podarcis melisellensis. Next base: position 5,911,928 of record NC_138539.1, on the reverse strand, counting down.
ACTAAACAACAACAACATTCTGTCTCCTTTTCTTGGCAGGGATACTGGAATGGCTTGCTCCAGGTGGATCCCGTTGGACCAAAACTCTCCACTATGACCTGTCCGTCTTGGGTGGCCCTGCACGGCATAGCTCATAGCTTCTCTGAGTTATGTCTCCTGCTACCAACATGAGTTTGACCAAACTGTGGGAGGCAGTGGAAAACAGGAGTGCCTGACGTGCTCTGGTCCAGGGGATCACGAAGAGTCGGACACGACTAAATGACTAAACAACAACAAATCCTGTCTCCTCTCAGTCTTCTCTTTTCTGGGCCAAAAATACCTTCAACCGTTCCTCATAAGGCTTGGTTTCCAGACCCTTGATCAGGGGTCGGCAAGGTTTACCTTGCCTGGGCCGGTTCACTCCAGCAGAGATCTCTCTGTGGGCTGGACTGTGCGCATGTGTGAGCATGCCTGCGATTTCCAGCTTCTGTGCAGATGCGATTTCCAGCGCTGCAGAATTGAGTCCATGTGCCGTGGTGTGCCGGTTTAGCGCAGTGTGTGTGGACTTGCCAAGCGGGCAGCTTGGTTCAGGGGTGGCTTGTGGGCCAGTTAAACGATCCCCTTAGGTTGCCTACCACTGCCCTTGATCATCTTGGTCACCCTCCAGTGCACACGACCCAGCTTGTCAACATCCTTCTTAAATTGTGGTGCCCAGGACCCACGTACCTACGGGACCCATGTACCTATTAGGTCCAGTCGTGGCTGACTCTGGGGTTGCGGCGCTCATCTTGCTTTACTGGCCGAGGGAGCTGGCGTACAGCTTCCGGGTCATGTGGCCAGCATGACTAAGCCGCTTCTGGAGAACCAGAGCAGCTCACAGAAATCCGTTTACCTTCCCGCTGGAGCGGTACCTATTTATCTACTTGCACTTTGACGTGCTTTCGAACTGCTAGGTGGGCAGGAGCAGGGACCGAGCAACGGAAGCTCACCCCGTCACGGGGATTCGAACTGCCGACCTTCTGATTGGCAAGTCCTAGGCTCTGTGGTTTAACCCACAGCGCCACCCGCTTCCCTTATCCCCTGCATATTCAACCAATCGCTGCAAGCTATCTGCACTCCATAACAATGACATCACCCGAAATCTTCTCACCAACTTTATTGAACCCTCCCATCTTCTCCTTGACCCAGGATATCATTCTTTGCCAGAATCACTTCAAATATTGATTCCTCCAGAGCGAACTGCAGTGTTCTGGGGAGTTTAGCTGCAGCAGCCTAGAAGAGAAAGAAGTTTTTATGCTTAAAATTCATTTACCGGTTTGAGAGGCCCATTTCATTTAAACAGCAGTGATAATTGCAGCTAAAAGCACCTCGCCATTAGAGCGCGTCTCATTAATCACCTTGGCCTGCCAGTATGGAGTGGAGGAGGCATCTATCCGTACAGAGGACGGATCGGTACTGCTCAGCCTGGCCACCATTCATAGTAATTTGATAAGGAAAAGAAAAGAAAAGCACATTTATCTCAATTAACGGCAATGAGCTGTAAATTATAGGAATTTGCTTCTCCCCCCTCCCCAGCAGGAATGTTTTCTCCCCAATTACTTTTCAAGTGGCAATTTATTCTGTTAAGAGGTTGACAACAAGACTTGCTCTCCTTTGGACTAGTTTAAGTGCCCCCAAAACACAAGCAGGGCAGCTGAACGCCAGAAGAAGAAGAAGAAGAAGAAGAAGAAGAAGAAGAAGAAGAAGAGGAGGAGGAGTAGTTTGGATTTGATATCCCACTTTATCACTACCCTAAGGAGTCTCAAAGTGACTAACATTCTCCTTTCTCTTCCTCCCCCACAACAAACACTCTGTGAAGTAAGTGAGGCTGAGAGACTTCAGAGAAGTGTGACTAGCCCAAGGTCACCCAGCAGCTGCAGGTGGAGGAGGGGGAAAGCGAACCCGGTTCACCAGATTACGAGTCCACTGCTCTTAACCACTACACCACGCTGCCTCCCAGGACCATCTTCAGTTGTCTTTTAAAAGTAAAATAGTTGTTTATTGCCTTGAAATCTGCTGGGAGGGCATTCCACAGGGTGGGTGCCACTACTGAGAAGGCTCTCTGCCTGGTTCCCGGTAACCTCACTTCTCGCAGCGAGGGAACCGCCAGAAGGCCCTTGAGTTGGAGCTCAGTGTCTGGGCTGAACGATGGGGGTGGAGACGCTCCTTCAGGTATACAGGACCGAGGCTGTTTAGGGCTTTAAAGGTCAGCACCAACACTTTGCATTGTGCTCGGAAACGTACTGGGAGCCAATGAAAATCTTTCAGGACCAGTGTTATTTGGTCTTGGTGGCCGCACCCAGTCCCCAGTCTAGCTGCCGCATTCTGGATTAATTGCAGTTTCCAAGTCACCTTCAAAGGTAGCCCTACATAGAGCGCATTGCAGTAGTCCAAGCGGGAGGTAAACAGAGCATGCACCACTCTGGCGCCACTGTCTGCAAGCAGGTAGGGTCTCATCCTGCATACCAGATGGAGCTGGTAGACAGCTGCCCTGGACACAGAATTGACCTGCACCTCCATGGACAGCTGTGAGTCCAGAATGACTCCCAGGCAGCGCACCTGGTCCTTCAGGGGTACAGTTACCCCATTCAGGACCAGGGAGTCCTCCACACCTGCCCACCTCCTGTCCTCCCAAAACAGTACTTCTTGTCAGGATTCAACCTCAATCCGTTAGCTGCCATACATCCAACTGCCTCCAGACACTCACACAGGACCTTCACTGCCTTCACTGGTTCTGATTTAAAAGAGAGGTAGAGCTGGTATCATTGATGAACACCCAACCCCCTGATGATCTCTCCCAGCGGCTGCATGTAGATGTCAGAAAGGTAGCTAGACATGCTAGCATTATAATCAGGAAAGCTAACGCATGTCTAAATGCACCCAGTGTCTTCCATTGCACCTGAGAGCAATGGCATAAGGCTGCCATTGTGGCAAACACACCTCTGACTTCCCCAGCTCTCGTTGATGGTCTCTGCTCTACAGAATTTGCCCTCTGAGGCGGCTGTCTCACGCTGCCTAATGGTTGGGTGCCTATGCTTTGAGCGGAGGAACGCGTATATGAATCACGTCCAATTTAAGTAACTTGCCTTGTTTGTGGTGGGCTCCTTCCCCCCTCCCAACCCCAGCTCAAAAGCCACACTGACTTCTCCACTTCCTGTCAATAAAGCAGCTGGGGAGGGAGATTGGCATTAATGATTCAGAGCAAACAAAAAGCAGTCGATAGAAACCTTGTTGGTAATTGCACAATGAGAAATCCAGTAGTCCTCTAATTTGTGCCCCAGAGCTCTGATTGCTCCTATTAACAGGGCCTTTGCCCATGCGAAAGAGTTTCTTTCCACTGACTTAACTGCTCCCACATCAGGGCTGGGAGCTGTGTAAGCTCAGTTTCAGGGTTTGCATTCTGAGTATACTTAAAACTAGGCAGCTCGCTTTCAGCCAGGTTAATTTTACTCTTTGGCCAATGCGTTGTTGTGCTAATAATCCTGATGAGTTTGGTGTGGATAGCGTCATTATACAGTTTAGCCAATAGGTGGCATTGGACTGAGCTGAATAAGTTTGTAAAGAACATAAGAAAAGCCTGCTAGAACAACAACAAAACAATTTATTTATACCCCGCCCATCTGGCTGGGTTTCCCCAGCCACTCTGGGCAGCTTCCAACAAAATGTTAAAAACAATACGACGTCAGACATTAGAACGCCCCTAAACAGGGCCACCTTCAGTTGTGTTTTAAAAGTAAAATAGTTGTTTATTGTCTTGACATCTGCTGGGAAGAAGAGTTTGGATTTGATATCCCGCTTTATCACTACCCGAAGGAGTCTGAAAGTGGCTAACAATCTCCTTTCCCTTCCTCCCCCACAACAAACACTCTGTGAGGTGAGTGAGGCTGAGAGACTTCAGTATGACTAGCCCAAGGTCAGGGAGCAGGAACGGGGGTCCAGAAGCCAGGAGTCTAAGGGTCAGAGAGCCGGGAGTCAAGAAGCCAAGAGTCCGGGGGTCAGGAAGCAAGGAGTGACAAAGTCAGGGGGTCCCAGGATCAAGAAGCAAGGCAGGGAACGTGTTGCTGTGGCAAAGAGCCAAAGGGAAATGCTGACCTTATATCCCTTCCCGGCTCTTGCCACCAGGTGCTGTGAATTACCAATCGGCCTCACCTGTGCGGCCACGCCTTGCCTCTCCAGAACAAACTTAGAAAGGCCCCAGTCCTGCAAAGTCCTATTGATCACAGGGCTTGGCTCCTGCATGCACTCCTGACATGATGGAACTGAGTTCTTTTCCGGCTGAAAAACACACACCACCATCATCATCATCTTCACCAGACTGCAGAGAGGATTGCCTGCTTTGAGCCTCTTTGCCCTTAAACATGGCAGAGAGGACACAGATCCACTGACTGCTTTTCCGATGCCAACAGCCCCGCTTCCCATGAGTAGCTGTTCTGTATCCAGAATCCCTGAGCCAGCAGGACATTTTGACTTTAATGCTGATGGTACATGACTCATATTCTCTTGCAGGGCTCCCTGGGGACCCATTGTTTCCTGATTACCAAGGTGGATGCCAGCCCAAATGGCGGGGTGATTAACACCTGGGTCTGGGCCCCAGTGATGGAATCCTCAGCTGGGATTTTTATCAGCAGCTGTTGGCAGTAAATTGTGGCTAATGCAGGTGTGTTAAGGAGGCGTGAGGACATTGTGGAAGGGAGGGGGAAACAGACTATATCTTGCAATCAGCCAAATGAGATGGGCGTGCATTTGAGGGGGGAACAGGAAGGTTAAACGTTTTGCAAGCGAAGGAACCCTTAATCCCTCTGCCCCACATCAGGAGTGACCTCATGCAGATCTCCTCCTTTCAGGATGGTTAAAGACAACCCCACCATTCATTGCTTCCCATAACTCTTGCTGAACTGAAGGCCATGATAAATGCAAGCCAACGTCTCCGTGGGACACTTTGGAGTCAAAAGATCAATTGCTTAAGGATTTTGGCTAGGCAGAAGGTTTTAGGTCACTGGGGATGAAGGATTGCAGCTGAAGCTTTTGGCTTAGTGGGCAGCTTCTGGATTAAGGAAGACGTTTGGTACCAGAAGTCCACCTCCCCTTAATTCCTTCTCTGTGTGGAAAGAGGATGGGAGTCAGGGTTTTTTGGGGGGTAGATGTTGCAGTGGGCGACTAAGAAAACCAGAGCAGATGCATTAGAGGATGAGAGAAAGTCATGGAGGATAAATCTGTGCACGGCAAATGAAATCTCCCATTCAGAGGCTGCATATCTCCGACGGCCAGATGATGCGGAGCAAGGAACTGGGAACAGTCGTCTCATTTGTGGCTTGCTTATAAGGTTTCTGAGGGGTCTGGCTTGCTGCTGTTGGAGCCGTAGTGCCAAGTCAGGTAGACCTTTGGTCTAATTTGGCGAGAGGAATCTCAATGCATCTATGAGCTGGGGGGAAGAGATAAGGAACCAGGAGCATGTCTACCTTCCATAAAGCCTCAAGGGAGGAGGACTGGGAGGCAATGGGGAAAGATTCAAAGTTTTCCCCTGGGATTTTTCTGCTTCTGAGGGTGCCAAGCTGGGGTTTATTCCTCCAGATCGCCACACAGAACCAATGGTGTCAACACTATAATAATAACAGTAATAATAGTAATAACAGTAATAATAATAAGTAACAACAACAATTTATTATTTATAACCTGCTCATCTGGCTGGGTTTCCCCAGCCACTCTGGGTGGCTCCCAATCAAATATTAAAAACACAATACAGCAGTAAACATTAAAACTTCCCTAAACAGGGCTGCCTTCAGATGCCTTTTAAAAATAGTTGTTTATTTCCTTGACATCTGATGGGAGGGTGTTCCACAGGGCAGGTGCCACTACTGAGAAGGCCCTCTGCCTGGTTCCCTCTAGCCTCACTTCTCACAGTGAGGGAACCGCCAGAAGGCCCTCAGCGCTGGCCCTCAGTGTCCGGGCTGAATGATGGGGGTGGAGACGCTCCTTCAGGTATACTGGGCTGAATCCATTTAGGGCTTTAAAGGTCAGCACCAACACTTTGAATTGTGCTCAGAAACGTACTGGAAATCAATGCAGATCTCTCAGGACCAGTGTTATGTGGTCCCGGCAGCCGCTCCCAGTCACCAGTCTAGCTGCCACATTCTGGATTAGTTGTAGTTTCCAGGTCACTTTCAAAGGTAGCCCCACGTAGAGTGCATTGCAGTAGTCCAAGCGGGAGATAACTAGAGCATGCACCACTCTGGCGAGACAGTCCACAGGCAGGTAGGGTCTCAGCCTGCGTACCAGATGGAGCTGGTAGACAGCTGCCCTGGACACAGAATTGACCTGTGCCTCCGTGGACAGCTGTGAGTCTATCATCCAACTTGCTAGCAACATCACACCTATCTGACCCGGCATAAGGGGAGCTGCCTTTTTGACGATTAAAGAGTCAGACTTTGGGTAATGGGAGGCTAAAAGAATCTCTTCCTGTTTTTATGGCAAGCAATTCAGAAGTTGTGTGAGTAACCAGCTTTGAACAGGGTAAACCCTCACTCCTTCCTGACTAGTATCATCAACCAGATTGAAAAGGGTTAGATAAAACCTGCCTCACAGGGAAGGTGTGATAATCCCATAGGTTTTGCCTAGTCCATCTCCTACCCTTGAACTCTTTCTGTGCTAGCTGAATCGTAGGATCATGGAATTGGAAAGGACCCAAGGGTCATCTAGACTAACTCCCTGCAATGTAGGACCCTCAACCAAAGCCTCCATGACAGAATGCCTTCCAACCTCTGCTTAAAAGCCTCCAAGGAAGGAGAGTCCACAACCTTCTGAAGGAATCTCCTCCAGAAACATCTTCCTGATTTTTAGTCGGAATCTTGAGAGACATCCTGGCTGGTACCTCTTTGAAGAGGGTCTTGATCAGCGTTTCCCAACCGGTGTTCCGCGGCACACGAGTGTGCCGTGAGACGTTGCCTCGTGTGCCGCGAGATGCCTGGAGGGAGGCGGGCGAGTCGGGCGGCGAGAGGCGGGGCGGCGGCGGCGAGGAGAGGCCGCGCCTCCTGCTGCTGCCTGGCGCTCCTCCTCGCAGCCGGCAGCGCTGCCTGGGCGCCTCCGCGCGACTCTGCCTCGCTGGGTTTGGTCTCCCAGCAGAGACGGGTCACACGCGCCCCTCCCTCCCTCCCTCAGCCTGCGCGGAGGGAGAGCCAGAGAGAGGCATCGCTCCTGCGCGGCGGGAGAGGGAGCAGCCGGAGCGATGCCCCAAACGAACGCATGGGACCGGAGGGGAAATCCTCTCCGAGGCGGATTGAGCGCAGCTGAGAGAAGCCTTTCCAGGAGCTGCCGTGTCCCCTGGAAACCCCCTTCCCAGCTCTGCCTCAGCCGCCGCCGCCTCAGTTGCCGCCGTCCCTCAGTCCCTCGCTCTGCTGCCTCCTCCCACCCCCAAAGCTTGGAGGTTCCCCAGCAAGGGGGAGGGAAAAAACTTTCACTTTTGTGCGTCCCTCCCGGCGTGACGCTGCGCGCTGACGTCACGGGGCGGGGCTTTAATGGTGGTGTGCCGCGAGATTTTTTTTCAGTAAACAGGTGTGCCGTTGCCCAAAAACGTTTGGGAAACACTGGTCTTGATTAATCTTGACAATAAAGCTGCAGACCTGACAAAAGCCTAAGTGAAGGAAAGGAAGACTGTTTCTCTTTCCAAGGGACCATGCATCTTAAGAAAAAGAAGCATTTCCCTGTTTCCCGGAAGCATCCCAAAAGGCTGGTTCATGATGGACTAAAGCAGCCTCCCACTGAGAAGTCTGAGGCTGAATCTACACATATATAAAAAAACGCTGTGAAAATGCTTTTTTAAAAAAAGTTTTAAAATATATATGGAATTTTCCATTAGCTCACCAGCACCATCTAGTGCCGCATTTGTATAATGCACATAAAACGTTATATTTACAGCTGTGTAGCCGAGTCCTCAACCAGATCAATGTGGGACAGTTAGAGTGGAGGGCTGAATCAAGCAGGAATGTCTTGGGCACCCAGTTATTGTCAAAGGGCCTCCTTTCGTACACCAGATCCAGGCTTGAAATGTTGGAGTGAAGTTGCATAACCAAAAGCACAGATGAAGAGTTCCTGAGACTTCCTGCATTAAGTTAATTAACTGTCGTGCCGCAGGGTGAAAGAGAGAGCTGCCATTGGGATGTATCCGCCCAGTCAATCTATTTTCAGTTAAGGCACTCTTGCCCTGGTGACAAAAGGGGGTGAGCTTGGAAGTTCTTCAGAAATGCAAATAGAATAGACCTGCCCTGATTACTAGAGTCTATTAGCAATGTGCCCTTGCCTCGCTGCAAGGGGACGAGTTTTGCATTCTTAGGTAGGGCAGAAGGAATTTTTGATTTAATGAGGATGAGGTGTGCTTTCTGACTGATAACAATTTGTTCCAAATGGGGATAATTTGCTGAAATAAGGGCTTTGCTCGTAATAGATTTTAAAGCGGATTCTGGAACTGGGGGAAGGGTGCAACCTACTGCTGTCGCTTGCTGTGTACTGGGATTGTCACTCGTGCACTGGGACGTTCCCAGTCTGCCATAAAGTTATTGTTAGGGCTCTGAGCCAAATCAAATTGCAAATGTAGTTTCAGGGCACATGCAAAGTTCTACCGGAACCAAGTTTCTTGGTAAGACCCACCTTCTAGAATGGGGTGAGCACCCTGTAACCTATTGCTCTCTGTATTTTTGGACCACAACTCCCACAATCCTTTGCCACAATACTGGGGCTGATGGGATTTGTAGTTCGAATCATTGAAGGGCACCAGGTTGGGGAAGTCTGCTATAGAGTTTTGTGTATCCAAGGTGTGTCATGGAAGGGTTGCCTATCCTTTGCAAAGCTGAGGACTTGGGACAATCAACTGCTAGTTTCCTACTGGGAGCTAATGGTTGTAAGATTTTAATCTGGATGTAGCTTTTGGTAGTAGTTCACTAGAGGAAAAACACCTTGTATTGCCTTTGCAAATTTGGGAGTGTTGCAGGACTGGTGGTTGTGCTTCAAGAACCTATTTGCTTCCACTATATTCTGCTTGTGTATACAAGGGCCGACATTATGCCGAAATCCAGCATCGCCTGAGCTCTGCGAGTGCAGCTTTCTCCCGATTGAAGTGCAGAGTGTTTGAGGACCGAAACATTCGCAGGGAAACCGAAATGCTTGTTTACAAAGCTATTGTACTACCAACCTTACTGTATGCCTGTGAAACATGGACCACTTATGAATGCCATCTCCAACTCCTTGAAAGATTCCACCAACGGTGTCTCCGAAAAATTTTACACATCACTTTGGAAGACAGGCGAACTAATACCAGTGTCCTGGAAGAAGCAAAGATCACCATTGTTGAAGCAATGATTCTTCAACATCAACTTCGTTGGACTGGTCATGTTGTGTGGATGCCTGATGATTGTCTTCCAAAGCAACTACTCTATTCCCAACTTAAAAATGGAAAGCGTAATGCTGGTGGTCAACAAAAGCGGTTTAACAACAAAAGAGGTGTCATGGGCTTTGAAGACACTCAAACTCAGGGTGCAAGGGAGAAACATGCTAAGAGGAAGGCATGCTTGGCAAACCCTCACCGTGATCAACTCCCGCCCGGGAACCTATGTTCCCACTGTGGAAGGACGTGTGGATCCAGAATTGGCCTCCACAGTCACTTACGGACTCACTGTTAAAACCATGTTTATTGAAGACAATCTTACTCGGCTACGAGTGATCGCCAAAGAAGAAGACTGATAGTTTAACAAAGACCCTGTAAGTCTCCCTGCGCACAGGGAAACCAGCTAGGACCCCAACTGTGCAGGAAAGTGGGGTGAGCCAATGGACTCCTCTTTGTAATTGTGTTGGTATCTAACCTCAGATGAATAGTTTTGCTAATTGCTGCTTCATCTTTCAGACCGCAACGAAAGCCTGTAAATAAATGCACATACCACCGATACAATATTTGGCTGCAGTATGTGTGTATGTTTTAGTGCTTGGAGTAAAGCTCAGATATGTTGAATTGTATATTAAATTGTATAATAACTATTAAACTGGACCAAATGCCTTTATGAGTGCCAACGGCAGTGATCTTTCTTTAAGGAATCATTCTCCACTTTAACCTCAGCATGAAAAGGAGACATTTTGAGTCAAGAGATACTTTTATAATTTTTTTTTTTTAATGACAGCTTTATTACCGGCATTTCTCAATGGTGGGATCAAGGGCATTATCAAATATAATTTACTTTTTCTCATTACAGTTCAAAATTGGCCCTCATTTGGAGTGAAAATGGGTGTTCGCTGGCAGAATCTATAACTGTAAATCTGCAGCTCATCAAATGAAACTGTCCCCAAGAAATCTGCAAATGCCATTTTCTGAAACAGGGAGCGTCAACAGAGGCAGGAGACACTGCATTTGGGCTAATATTAATGTATTTTATGGCCCATAATTCATTTTATTGTAGGTCGGAGCTATCAACAGTGAATTAACTGAGTAGTCTAGATGGAAACTCCATGTCGAAAGGCAGTATACCCTCGGAATATTAGGGGAAGATAAAACATGTTGTGACCAGGAGCTTCTGGAGGCATCTAGCTGATCACTATCAGGGGGGCAACCCCCCCCCCCAGATTCCTCACGCCTCATTATGCTCATGCTTATAAGTGTACAGCATGAAACTGACTCTTGTGGACAATGCTACATTTGCTAGGCTCCTGGAGCTGTGCACAATATGCCTTGAGTTATTGGACAGCCTTGTAGGGCCTACAATGGAAAGCTCCTGAAATCATAGAATTGTAGAGTTGGAAGGGACCCGAGGATCATCCAGACCAGCCCCCTGCAATGAGGAAACTCAGTTGAAGCATCCATGCCAAGTGGTCACTCAACTTCTGCTTGAAAACCTCCCAGGATGGAGAGTCCATCCCCTCTTGAGGGAGTCCTCCGTTCAACAGCTCTGACGGTCAGAAAGTTATTCCTGATATTTAGTCAGAATCTCCATTCTTGTAACTTGAATCCATTGCTTCCAATCCTTCCCCCCAGAGAAGGAGAGAACAAGTGTGATGGCCTGGGGCTTGGAACCAGAGGGGTCTCAGTCTGCACTGGATCCTTTGCTTCAGGCATCATCTGAACCAAGTCTGGGGCCTGATTCTGAAGATCCCCAGTCTGCACAGGTTCCCCTGCAACAAGCACCAGCTGGGCCGAGTCCGGGGCCTGAGCTTGCCCTGGCTCCAGATGCGGGGATGACCTCGTTGCCTTCAGATGGGCCATCACTTACAGCTGCTCCATTACCGGTTGGGTCAGGGAAGGCTGAGGTGGCCCCTGGGTCTACTAACCCACCGACGTCTCCTGAGTTGCAGAGACTCATGTCTGAGAGAAGGAGAGACCTGAGTACTTGCAGGAGGAGTGCTCGCCTTCAGGAGAAACAGGGAGATGAGTCGCCAGGGGATCAGGACTGGCCGCTACCCAGACAAAGGCTGTCGGACCCTGCCCCAGGTTGTGGGAGCAACATTGATGTGTGCTACATCCTGCCTGAGATCCTGTACCTGTCCTTGCCTGGTTTCCTGCCTCGTGTCCTGCCTTGGCCCTCTCAGACTGACTCCTAGCAGAACCTTTGGATTCTGGTCTGGTCCTGGACTGTGTTTCACGGGTTACCCCAGGCCCAGCACAACAAACAAGCTCCCTCCTCCATGTGACAGCCCTTGAGATATTTGAAGATGGCTATCATATCTCCTCTCAGTCTCTGCCTTTCCAGGCTAAACATACCCAGCTCCTTCAACCATTCCTCATAGGGCTTGGTTTCCAGACCCTTGATCATCTTGGTCTCCCTCCTCTGTGGTGTCCAGAATTGGACACAGTATTCCAAGTGTGGTCTGACCAAGGCAGAATAAAGGTAAAGGGACCCCTGACCATTAGGTCCAGTCGTGGCCGACTCTGGGGTTGCGGTGCTCATCTCGCTTTACTGGCTGAGGGAGCTGGCGTACAGCTTCCAGGTTATGTGGCCAGCATGACTAAGCCACTTCTGGTGAACCAGAGCAGCGCACAGAAACGCCGTTTACCTTCCCGCTGGAGCAGTATCTATTTATCTACTTCCACTTTGACTTGCTTTTGAACTGCTAGGTTGGCAGGAGCAGGGACCGAGCAATGGGAGCTCACCCCATCACGGGGATTCAAACTGCCGACCTTCTGATTGACAAGCCCTAGGCTCTGTGGTTTAACCCATAGCGCCACCCGCGTCCCCAAGGCAGAATAGAGTGAGATTATTACTTCCCTTGATCTGGACACTATACTTCTGTTGATGTAACCTAAAGTAGCATTAGCTTTTTTTGCTGCTGCATCACACTGTTGACTTATGTCAAGCATGTGGACTATTAAGACTTCTAAATCCTTTTGGTACGCCAGAAGGGATGATTTGTAAGAGTTGTGGAACGGACTCTCTCCCAAGGTGGTTTTGAATCGGAGGATGCTAAGCCATCTGTCATAGATGCTTTAGTTCAGATTCCTGCATTGCTCAATGATTATCGGGGAGTCTCATCCAGCTCTCCAATTCTGTAATTCTATGGTAGCTTCTGGAGGATATCCGACTGGCGAAGCCTGGCTTACAGAGTCGAGAGCATCAGTTTTGCCATCAAGGAACCCCTCGCCTTTAAAACAGCACAAGCAAGAATCCCATTTACAACATTGCTTGTATGTACACGATTGTTCCTTGAAGGTCATTATTTTTCTGGGCTCCATGGAAGATTCAAGACCTTCAGCCATCAATGGAGACATTATTGCTGTTATTCAATTACATTTCTATCTGATTCCCAGCCGTTTTGAAGGAATTTGACTCTGCTTTAATGAGCCGATCGCTAAGCAAACAGACCGCTTAGGCCTCGTCAGGCTTCCCTTCCAATATGAGGCATGTCACTTGAATTGATAATTGGGATTTTTTTGTTATCTGCAGAGCTGGAACTAGCTGAAGCATGAAAGGATGGGGGGGCAGGCCTAGTGCAGAATTTTCTCTTCTATATCTGGAGGCAGTTGGAGGATGGATGGTGGTTAACAGATTGAGGTTGAACCCTGACAAGACAGAAGTACTGTTTGGGGGGGACAGGGGGCTGGCAGGTGTGGAGGACTGACTGGTCCTGAATGGGGTAACTGTGCCCCTGAAGGACCAGGTGCTGGACCTAAGTGTCTGGGTAGAATGATGGGGGTGGAGACGCTCCTTCAGCTATACTGGACTGAGGCCGTTTAGGGCTTCAAAGGTCAGCACCAACACCTTGAATTGTGCTCAGAAATGTACAGGGAGCCAATGGACTGGTGTTATGTGGTCTTGGCGGCCGCTCCCAGTCACCAGTCTAGCTGCCGCATTCTGGATTAGTTGTAGTTTCTCGGTCACCTTCAAAGGTAGCCCCACATACAGCACATTGCAGTAGTCCAAGCAAGAGATAACCAGAGCATGCACCACTCTGGGGACAGTCCACAGGCAGATAGGGTCTCAGCCTGCGTTCCAGATGGAGCTGGCAAACAGCTGCCCTGGACACAGATTTGACCTGTGCCTCCATGGAAAGCTGTGAGTCCAGAATGACTCCCGGGCTGCACACCTGGTCCTTCAGGGGCACAGTTACCCCATTCAGGACCAGGGAGTCCCCTACACCACACATTAAAAACCTCCCTGAACTTCATCTAATCCACCATCCTGTTCTCACACTGGGCAACCAGATGTCCATGGGGAATCTGCAATCAGGATCCAAACATGTGAACCCTCTCCTCTCCTCTGGTCCCCAGGAACTGGCTTTCAGAGACATCCTGCTTCTGACAGTGGCGGTAGAACATATTCAATGCTAATAAAATGCTACAAACCCAGGAATTCTTGGAAAGAAACTGTGGAACAGACGGACCTCAGGGCCCACCCAGTAGGACTCTTCTTGTATAAATCAGGGAGGAGGCGGTGATGAGGAGAAGGAGGAGAGGGAGACGTTTGGAATGGCAGTTTCCAGGCAGCGCACTGATGTGTTACATTTCTCCCGTTAAAAATAAATAACCCTCCAGCTATTGAAAAGGCTACATTGCTTTTTTCAGAACCAAGTTTTCTTTTTATATTTTATTCCACCCCACCCCCCCATATTGACATTTCAATTTATGCTAATTTATAGCACTTAGGGAGGGAAAAAAAGCACATGCATGCGCAAACACACACAAAACAAAACCGACTGAAACTTCCAGGCAGGCTTGGGGAGAGAGAGAGAGAGAGAGCGAGAGAGAGAGAGAGAGAGAGAGAGCGAGGAAATTAAAATTATATGAAGCTGTGGCTTCCGCTAAGATCACACACCATGCTCTCCGCATATTTGCAATCACTGGAGCGTGGATTCGGCTTGTATGGTACTTAATTAGTTTCCCCAACAAGTGGCTCCAATGCCTTTTCAAAATCCGAAGACCTTTGTTGACGCTCAGCCGGCGCCATGTGCCCACACAAGGAAATAATCAGGGACTTGGCGCCATCTGGAAACCTGAAAGGAGTATATTTTGCAAAAACGTCCTGAAGATGTTTGAACACAGATGTAGCACCCACAGCTACACTCAGTCTGCACACTCTCTCTCCCTCTCTCCACCCCTCTTCTTAAAGAGCTCTTGCAGGTGTCGGGCATTTTGGCATTTTCACGCGCAAAATTATGTTGGGTGGAGTTCTGCACCCTCTGCGGATTGCTAAATTCTGTGACTTGCGTACAGCATGCAAAATCGAGAATATATTATTTTGCATAATATATTACCCATTTTCCCTCTTGTGTCTGTGAAATTCATTCAGTTTCATTTTTATTTGTTAGTGATGAGTGGGGGATAGACCCTGAAGCACTGTCCCTAAATACTGCAAATCAGATTTATCCACTTTTCCTCTCCTCCTGGTCTTGGAGAACAATTAAAAGTGGTGTGTGTGTGCAAAAACGTAGTTCTGTTTATATGGAAAATAAAATCCCTGCACCAAATGAAGGAAACGGTGACGCTGGTGTTGTAAACAAAATCTGCCCTTTCCCCCGTATGGGGTATCCAAGAGCCCATATAGAGTCCTTATGTAGGTTCCCTATTGCTAGGAGAAAATAACAGAGGCCAACCAGAGAGTATTGAGAAGGAAAGCAGCTAGTAAGCCTGATCTTTATTGAGCTGTTGCAGCAGGGTGCTCCCCTCACACGCAGGAAAGGAGGAGGACAAACGGTCAGGGGGGAAACCCTGTCTTCTAGCCAAGAGGCAAATGTTCAGGGAGCGTGGGCGCGACACTCCTTGGCACACTGTTGCATGCTGGGTGCAAGGTTTGCCTCAGCACAAGCGGAGCGTTACCTCCACAGCCCACAATTCCTTCCTTTGCCCTCCTTTTTTTTACAACAATCCTGCGTGGTCAGTTCAGTGGATAGGTGGCAATTGGCTCAAGGTGACCAAGGTCGATGTGTGCACAGTTTCGATGTTTGTGAGGAGAGCAAGCATGAGGGAAGCTTCCTGGTATTGAACAGAATGTCCCTGTTTTCATCTAAGGAATGTTGGAAGGTATATACCACCATGGCTAGCGGCTAGTAAGCTTAACCACGAGGAAAATATTGACAAATAAACAGGAGCCGCGGAGGAGTTTGCAGAGCACCTGTTATGTACTGAGTTGAATAGGATCCAAAAGGCAGCGGTCTGATTGGTCCTAGAACAATAGGATTCAGAATGCAGCAGTCTGATTGGTCCTAGAAAGATAGGGTCCAGAATGCAGCAGTCTGATTGGTCCTAGAACAATAGGGTCCAGAATGCAGCAGTCTGATTGGTCCTAGAACAATAGGATTCAGAATGCAGCAGTCTGATTGGTCCTAGAACAACAGGGTCCAGAATGCAGCAGTCTGATTGGTCCACAGGAACCACCCAATCCAGCTCCAGGTAGAAGTGAATCCGCAACCTGATTGGCCTACAGGTGAATCCCAGAATTAGCCAATCAACGTGGGGCCCATTGTGTAAACAATGTATATAAAGCAGACATTTTGGGGGAACTTCCATTCCTCCTCACCACTATGAGCTGAATAAAGAGCTTGAAATCCACTCTCGACTCCGAGTATATTTCAGCACCCCTCCCTCCCAAGAATATCACAGTGACATCAAAAGGGAGAGGGAGCAGGGAGAACAGGCCTGATGGCAAGGCAGGATCGGGCCCTGCCTGTCACACCACTCTTGTTCTGGGAAGGCAGACTCATGTTGCACCATCTGAACTCACACTTCCCTTTGAAAGGCAGCACGACAAACTTTCCTTTCATCATCTCAGGACTGTCACTCATCTGTTTGCTTCCTCGTGTGTAGAGAAACATATTCATTATTTACCGGAGATACTGCGCATCTGAGCCCACATTCTCCATTTTCTCTTTAAGTCTCTCGCACGCTTCTGCCAGGCTGGTTTGTTAGCTCTGCCGTTTCCTCTGCTTTTACGAAATGTTGGCAAGGAGCAAGTATTGCACCCCTGGACTTGCTGATGCCAGTCAAAACTAGCAAAAGCAAGAACTCAGACCCTACTCATCCCATCTCAGGCTTTAACTTTTATATGAACCTCTTGCCCTGTGGCTGCCGAGACCACATAACATTGGTCTTGAAAGACCTACACTGGCTCCCAGTACGTTTCCAAGCACAATTCAAAGTGTTGGTGCTGACCTTTAAAGCCCTAAATGGCCTCGGTCCAGTATACCTGAAGGAGTGTCTCCACCCCCATCGTTCTACCCGGACACTTAGGTCCAGCGCCGAGGGCCTTCTGGCGGTTCTCTCACTGCGAGAAGCCAAGTTACAGGGAACCAGGCAGAGGGCCTTCTCGGTAGTGGCGCCTTCCCTGTGGAACGCCCTCCCACCAGATGTCAAAGAGAACAACAACTACCAGACTTTTAGAAGACATCTGAAGGCAGCCCTGTTTAGGGAAGCTTTTAATGTTTGATGTATTACAGTATTTTAATAATTTTTTGGAAGCCGCCCAGAGTGGCAGGGGAAGCCCAGCCAGATGGGCGGGGTATAAATAATAAATTATTATTATATTATTAATAGTACACATCCCATCCCAGGCTTTAACTTTGATCCACATTGGGACTGGCGCAAATCATGTATTTTTGTGTTGAAGCTGCTGCTGGGCTTTTATTTATTTATTTAAATCGTGTCTTCCCTTTTTATAGCCAAAATGAATCTGGGAAAATTCTCTTCCTTAACTCCTCACGTTTCACAACGTGTGTTTCTAAACCCTCGCTTAACGATGACTAAATCTACAACTTTTCCAATGCGGCATCTTGAGTTTTCAATAAACTCATTCCGCTTTAACAGAATGGCTTTTAATGCCAGCTAAAGTAGGTTTGAGCAATTTTTAAAATGCCACGTTTTATCCTCTTAAAGTTTTGTAAGTCATGTAGTGACTCCTTATGTCATAAGCGACTGATGAAATTGCAAACATTCCCAAGAAAGTGAGTGGTATCAATATTTCCACTTTCTCCGACATTCTTCCTTGGAGTTTTTGAAACAAAGGCTGAATGGCCATCTGTCATGGATGCTTTCGTTGTGATTCCTGCATTGCAGAAGGGTGGGCTCTATGGCCATTGGGGTCACTTATGACCCTACGCACAGAATCTAGGGCTTGCCAATCGGAAGGTCGGCGGTTCGAATCCCCGCAATGGGGTGAGCTCCTGTTGCTCGGTCCCTGCTCCTGCCAACCTAGCAGTTTGAAAGCACGTCAAAGTGCAAGTAGATAAATAGGTACCGCTCCAGTGGGAAGGTAAACGCCGTTTCCGTGCGCTGCTCTGGTTCGCCAGAAGCAGGTTAGTCATGCTGGCCACATGATCCAGAAGCTGTACACCGGCTCCCTCGGCCAATAAAGCGAGATGAGTGCCATAACCCCAGAGTCGTCTGCGATTGAACCTAATGGTCAGGGGTCCCTTTACCTTTATGACCCTGCAATTCTGATTCTATAAATGTGTGTGTGGGGGGGGAGGTGAGAAATCAAGGAAGAAAATAAAGACTGCCACAAAACAAGCATAAACAGCATCTAACTCCTTCTGTAGGAGCTATTTCACAGCTTTACTCCTAGATTACAGAATACAGGTTCTGCAAAGAGCACTGTGGACACATCCCATAATTCTCTGGTGTGGGAGGCATCACCCCACTGCCAGAAAGAAGCACTCGGTTTCCACGAAGAAGTGGTGGAGCCACTACTTAGTGGCTTTCCATCACGGCCAGTCCCAGTCACAATTCAAGTCCGGAGCCAATTTGGACTGCTCACTGAGGTCGGCTTGTGGAAAGGCATTTGAGCCTGCAAAATGAAGGGAAAATGGGATTGTATTCTTCCCCCCCACTTCCAAGGTCCTAGCATAGATCTGTCTTAGGAGACACACACCGGGGGCTCATGAGGTGCCAACAGGCTCAACCAATAAAATCTGGCAACTCGGTCCAGGCAGAACAATTTCTTTCCGTGTTATATAAAATGTTCATTCTCACATACAATCTTCTTCTTTGGTGATCCCTTGTAGCTGAGTAAGGTTGTCTTCCATAAACATGATTTTAACAGTCCTCTTAGCACGTCTCTCCCTTGCGTTCTGAGTTTGAGTGTCTTCAAAGCCCATGACACCTTTGGTGAAGGCTGTTCTCCAACTGGAGCGCTTGCAGGCCAGTGCTTCCCAGTTGTCGGTGCTTATACTGTACATTATACTCACATACAATATCCCCATCTCTGCACAGAAACAGGAGCATTGGTGCAGAGGGCTACTACAGCTTTGAGCTACAGTAGCCTCTACCCCACCCAGCATCTCCTTCCATGCAAGCCGGCAAGAGAAGAGGAATGGGAATGATATCATTCTGGCTGGATCATTTGAGAAGGATCTGACTCTCCATGATTCCTTCACATTAACCGTAACAGAAGAAGACAGTTTGTCATCTTGCAGATTATCATATGCCACAAGCAAGAGGGAAGGTCTGAGCCGTATCCCCGACATGCCTGTAGGATAAATGATGAATTTAGTAAAATAAACAAGAGCTGAGTCCTGCTGTGAGACGGATTTTTTTTTTTTTAAAGCCCTTCCAAGCCACCACCCAACACCCAGTTCTCAGCCATAAATATAGCTGCCAGGTCCCCAGTGTCAAAGGGAATCTCATCTCTTGACTCTTTGTAACTGAAGAACAGTTCTCAGGATCCAGGGCTGCCTCGAATCCATCATGCATATTCAGTAGTGTTCGGGGTCTCCAGAGTCTGTACAGGGTCTGGCATACCAGGAGGGAAAACCTGGGCTGCCCTCTTCCTAAGATAGCCTTGGCACAGGCTTCCAGGCCTTGGCATGCAGAACTGTCGCCATCCACTCCCGCCTGTTTGGCCGACCTGCCAGCAGCAAGGTCTAAGATGGTCTGGTTGTCAAGGGAGCAAGACTGCTTAGCAACTTCTTGCACAGGGAAGTCACCCACACTAAACAGTTCTTCAGTAAGGCCAGCCGAGCCTCTTGGCATCCCCCAGGTTTCCGGGCTGACCGATTGCAGTGTCCTTTCCTGTCACTACCAGGGAGGTGCTGTTGAGCAGCAAGGCTTGTAGAACCACGGGGCTCCATGGGTCATCTAGTCCAACCCACTGCAATGCAGGAATCTCCTCTGTATGTAAGCTGCCACTGTCTGTAGAGGTGAAATTAGGGCAGAGAATACAGAATTCTGCAATCATTAACATTTGTGCAAATGGGGCGTGTATATTGTTTATTTATCTATCAAAAGAAATCCCTGACATATGGCCAACCTCTTGTTAAAAACAGCTCCTGTGAAGGATAGCCCGCAATCTTCCAAGGCAGCCCATTCCATTGTCAAACAACTCTTCTGGAGCACCAGAAAACAAACTTGCTCCCTCTTCCATGGGACAGCCCTTCAGATATTTGAAGATGGCTATCATTGGCTATCATTGTGAGAGATTTTACTTTCTTGGGCTCCATGATCACTGCAGATGGTGACAACAGTCACAAAATTAAAAGACGCCTGCTTCTTGGGAGAAAAGCAATGACAAACCTAGACAGCATCTTAAAAAGCAGAGACATCACCTTGCCAACAAAGGTCCGTATAGTTAAAGCTATGGTTTTCCCATTAGTGATGTATGGAAGTGAGAGCTGGACCACAAAGAAGGCTGATCACTGAAGAATTGATGCTTTTGAATTATGGTGCTGGAGGAGACTCTTGAGAAGAAGATCCAACCGATCCATTCTGAAGGAAATCAACCTGAGTGCTCACTGGAAGGACAGATCCTGAAGCTGAGACTCCAATACTTTGGCGACCTCGTGAGAAGAGAAGACTCCCTGGAAAAGACCCTGATGTTGGGAAAGATGGAGGGCACAAGGAGAAGGGGACGACAGAGGACGAGATGGTTGGACGGTGTTCTTGAAGCTACCAGCATGAGTTTGACCAAACTGTGGGTGGCAGTGGAAGACAGGAGTGCCTGGCATGCTCTGGTCCATGGGGTCACGAAGAGTTGGACAAGGTTAAACAACTAAACAACAACAACAATCATTGCTCCTCTCAGACTCCTCTTTTCAAGACTCCCTCAACTGTTCCTCATAAGGCAACTGTTCCAGAACCTTGATCATCTTGGTTGCCCTCCTCTGCACACATTTCAGCTTGCCAATATCCCTCTTAAACGGTGGTGTCCCGAACTGGACGCAGGACTCCCCCTGTGGTCTGACCAAAGCAGAACAGATTGAATAATAGAATCATAAAGAGTTGGGAGTGGTAATATTATTTCGTTTGATCTGGACACTGAATTTCACTTGCTTTCCATTCTTCCTTCTTACTGGAATGTTAAAATATCCCCTCAGCTTCATACACCTCTCTTTCTCTCTCACCACCTCCCTACATTATTCCTGCACGGAACTGCAAAGCCAGGAATTGCCTGTTCTGAGCAATGACACTGTCATTAAATTGGGATTACAGGAAAACTCCCTCTTCCTTGCAGTAGTGGCGGCTGTGCTCTGAACTTCCCTTTCTTTCCCAGTAGGTGTTGCTACAGGTCTGTGATTCATACCATTTCTCATGCTTCGGTAATGGGAAAGGATGGAGAAATTAAAAACAAAGTGAAACCCCTAAAGTATGCGTACGTGTGTGGAGGACCTCACTTATTTCCTTTATTTAGAGGGCTTTGAAATAGAATTAGACCTGTTTTTGGAGGGTAGGGTCATCTGATTGCTGTTTGCTGCCGACAAAGGTCCTATAGTTAAAGCTATGGTTTTCCCCAGTAGTGATGTATGGAAGTGAGAACTAGACCATAAAGAAGGCTGATCGCCAAAGAATTGATGCTTTTGAATTATGGTGCTGGAGGAGACTCTTGAGAGTCCCATGGACTGCAAGAAGATCAAACCTCTCCATTCTGAAGGAAATCAGCCCTGAGTGCTCACTGGAAGGACAGATCGTGAAGCTGAGGCTCCAAGACTTTGGCCACCTCATGAGAAGAGAAGACTTCCTGGAAAAGACCCTGATGTTGGGAAAGATTGAGGGCACAAGGAGAAGGAGGAGGAGGAGGAGTTTGGATTTGATATCCTGCTTTATCACTATCCTAAGGAGTCTCAAAGTGGCTCACATTCTCCTTCCCTTCCTCCCCCACAACAAACATTCTGTGAGGTGAGTGGGGCTGAGAGACTTCAAGGAAGTGTGACTGGCCCAAGGTCACCCAGCAGCTGCATGTGGAGGAGCGGAGACGTGAAGCCGGTTCCCCAGAGTACGAGACTACCGCTCTTAACCACTACACCACACTGGCTCCAGAGGACGAGATGGTGGGACAGTGTTCTCGAAACTGCCAGCATGAGCTTGACCCAACTGCGGGAGGCAGGGGAAGACAGGAGTGCCTGGCGTGCTCTGGTCCATGGGGTCACGAAGAGTCGGGCACGCATAAACAACAATAAAAACAACAACAACAAAAGAATCGGGGCAGATGTTTTTGAATGCCAGTTGCTGGAAGCTACAGGAGGGGATGATGGTCTTGACTCCTGCTTGGCAGTTTTCCACAGCGGCAGCTGGTGGCCACTGTGAGCCCAGGATGCTGGAGTAGATGGACCAGTGACCTGATCCAGGAGACTCTTCTTATGTTCTAATGACAGCATTCCTTTCTACCTGTTGCTGTGTTGCACCTGTAGACTTCATGTAGATTTACAACAGGGGTTTGTGGGAGGTCTCAGCTCAGAGGCAGATGAGGGGGAAAGCTGGGAAATCATAGGAGAGCCAGAGCAATACCGGTTTGACACATTGTCAATAGAAAGCATTCCAGATCCTCCATCTCCCAGAACCCGGTGAGCCTTAAAAGTAGGAGAGCAAAGAGCTCAAAGACAGAGGGTGTCATGGCAAGCAAAGTCCTGGCTGGGGATGTTGGGACCAGGGGCAAGATAGCGGGGTGGGAGCAGGAACGGGAGTCCAGAAGCCAGGAGTCAGGAAGCCAAGAGTCCAAGGGTCAGAGAGCCAGGTGTCAAGAAGCCAAGGGTCTGAGGGTCAGGAAGCAAGGAGTCACAAAGTCAAACATTTTCCCTTGTCATTATATTTTCCTGGGTAACCAGCCGGGAGCCACTGATGGTATCCTGACACCAGTGGGGGAGTTACCCCTTGATGTAGGTCAGGGACTCCCTCATTTCCAGTTGACCAGAAAGCACAAGTTCTTTTGGCAGGTGGCCCATAAGGAGTGGGGCCTACACAATGCTTATGCAAAACCTCTTACACCTGTTGTCAATAAAGATGTGGCCTGGTTTCGCCCAAATATTGGCTGTCACATTCTCTTGTTCTTTGCATAGGGGAGGACCAAAGAACAGGGGCGATGCCTTGCCACACAATGTTCCCAAAAATGGGCTGGAATTGCAAGTAAAATCTCTGCTTTTACGTGAATTGTGTTGTGTTCCCTTGCTGCCAACTCTATTCCATTTGGACCAGGGGCGAGCAAACTTTTCCAGTAGGGGGCCGGTCCACTGTCCCTCAATACTTGTGGGGGGCTGGACTATATTTTGGGAAAAAAATATGTGAATGAATTCCTATGCCCCACAAATAACCCAGAGATGCATTTGAAATAAAAGGACACATTCTACTCATGTAAAAACACGCTGATTCCCGGACTGTCCGTGGGCTGGATTGAGAAGGTGATTGGGCCGTATCCGGCCCCTGGCCCTTAGTTTGCCTACCCATGATTTATTTTAGACCAACGAGCACTTAAGTTAACTCCCCACCTCCTTGCTGGTGAACACACAGCAATGTGTTTTGGGTTTGGACAAAAGTATATCTAGTATATCTAGTTAGGGGAGGGACGCGGGTGGCGCTGTGGGTTAAACCACAGAGCCTAGGACTTGCTGATCAGAAGGTCGGCGGTTCGAATCCCTGCAACGGGGTGAGCTCCCATTGCTCTGTCCCAGCTCCTGCCAACCTAGCAGTTCAAGAGCACATCAAAGTGCAAGTAGATAAATAGGTACCGCTCTGGCGGGAAGGTAAACGGTGTTTCCGTGTGCTGCTCTGGTTCACCAGAAGCGGCTTAGTCATGCTGGCCACATGACCCGGAAGCTGTACGCCGTCTCCCTCGGCCAATAAAGCGAGATGAGCGCCGCAACCCCAGAGTCAGCCATGACTGGATCTAATGATCAGGGGTCCCTTTACCTTTACCTATATCTAGTTTACCAAGGAAATGGGATGTATTATGTACTGAACGCACTGTCAGGTGAAAGCCAATTTTCCGGGGAGGCAGGGAAAGAGCAGGTAGCAAGCGTCTCCCCTTCGTCCGACCTTAAGACTGTTCTCAGAGGACGGCTGTCACTTGTGACTGTCACTGTCAGGCTGGGACCTTGTAATGCCGGCATGCTTGAAATGGGTGTTCTTTGCCCCTTCCATTCTGCCCGTGCTTATCTGGGATAAGTCCAGCTTTGTAACATCTGTTACTTTAAAGATGACAAGCTTTATTCATCTGAAACCATCTTGGAACCGGTCGCCGTAACAGCAAGACAAACAGGGACAAACCTCCCTACTTTTTTGACAAACGTGATGGATTCAAGCACAGGAAAAGGTGGAGAAGTTGTTCACATTTTTAGGACTGGGACAAAAAGTTGTAAGGTAATGGGGTTGGGGAATAAGATGTTATTAAGGTCCGCTGAAAACCCTGACAATTTGTACAATGACAGCAACATGCGGGATGTCACATGGATGTCAATCTTCTGCTGCCGTTAATTGGCACAAGAGCGGAATGGAAGCAGAGTGCGGCATCCTGCTTCTTGGGAAGCCTACAACAAGGAAATGGGGACAGCAGCTCTCTCCTGCTAATTGGCATCATAGAATTACAGAATTGGGATGGATCCCAAAGGACATCTAGTCCAACCCCTTGCAAGGCAGGAATCTCAGCTAAAGCATCCATGACAGATGGCCATCCAAGCTCTGCTTCAAAACCTCCAGTGAAGGAGAGACCACAACCTCCCTAGGGAGTCTGTTCCACTGTATAATAATAATAATAATAATAATAATAATAATAATAATAATAATAACAGTAATAATAATTCCACCTGGCTTTTGGTTTGGACTCAGTCTGACCCTTATGTTTCCCTCCCCTTATGGTCTTGATTTATCAGCTACTTTTAAAATGAGGCTGCATTTTAAATTGCATTTTAACCTGTATTTTAAATTGGTTTTTTCCCCTCCCCACTCCCAACCCCATATATAGGTTATTCCTATAAATATTATTATTATTATTATTATTATTATTATTATTATTATTATTACCCCACCCATTTGGCTGGGTTTCCCCAACCACTCTTGGCGGCTTCCAGCAGAATATTAAAATACAATGAACAGCTCTTGTCACCACAATCTTATTCCTAATGTTTAGTCTGAATCTCCTTTCTTGAAATTCTAATCCAGATTGAGGCATGCTCAGAGGGAGTTTGTTTTAATTCTTCCTCCAGAGGGTATATTTCCTTTTTTTCTGAAGCACTTTCACTGCTCCCTGAGCTGCTTCGTTTCCCCATAGCGGGGGGGGGGGGGGGGGAGGGGAGAGAAACAGATGTCATATGGAGAACAGTTCATTGTTTACCCTATGGAGAAAATGGCGGCTCTGAAGGTGGGTGGGTTAGATCAGGCAAGTGTGTGGCCGAAGGGTTTAAATCCCTTGCCCCGGCATTTTGGCCCTGGATAACTGCATTCCCATTTTAAAAAAATATTATTTAGTTGTGCTTTCTGCATCACAGGGCGTTGGACTAGATGGCATTTGGGATTCCTTCCAATGCTATGATTCTATGGGACCCAAGTGTGTGGACAAAAAAACCCCTCCTCTGCTATTTTAGCCCCGATCTGAAGATGCACACACAAACGGCTGCATTCCCATTTTTAAACAACTGCAGGAGATACGATTGGAGATCTCCCATGCTCTCGATCGTCTCTTGCCTTCTGAGAAAGCTTCTCCTGGTTCCTTCTGCAAGACCTTTCTTTGTTTTCCTTGTGGCTCACATAGCTGCTTGCTATAAGATTGGCGGCAGGCAATTGCGACTCTGGTGGTTAAGTAGCGCCCAGCAGTCGTGGGATGGAATCGCTTTCAGAGACTTCCTTTGAGCCTGTGCTTATCCTTTTGGCTTCTTAAGACATCTTGGGGACCTTTCTTCTCTGCATCAGAAGTCTGCCCTCTCGGTGCCAGCTGAGGTCAAAAGCCATTTATTACACATCACATCTCCTTTGCAGCCTGGCGCGAAACATCCTAGAAAAGCGACTTGAAGCGATGGATGGAGCTCGGGCAGACAAAGGAATAAGAAAATCTGGAAATGGCACTCAGATTTAGACCCAGCAGTGAAGGAAATGAATCGTCTGGCTTAGCAAAGCAAGCTAAATATATACCTTTAGGAGGAAAGAAACATACACGTTCACCCCCAACTTGGTAGAACCAATCGGGTGGATGTCAGGAGCAGAGAAGGGTATATCTTTGGGGTCAAGAGGAGAGGCCCATGGAGAGAGCATCAAAAGCCAGGAGAATGTGGTGCTGGAGAGAGCCAGTGTGGTGTAGTGGTTAAGAGCGGTAGACTCGTAATCTGGGGAACCGGGTTCGCGTCTCTGCTCCTCCACATGCAGCTGCTGGGTGACCTTGGGCCAGTCACACTTCTCTGAAGTCTCTCAGCCCCACTCACCTCACAGAGTGTTTGTTGTGGGAGAGGAAGAGAAAGGAGAATGTCAGCCGCTTTGAAACTCCTTCGAGTAGTGATAAAGCGGGATATCAAATCCAAACTCTTCATCTTCTTCTTCTACCACTGGAGGAATAGTTGTGTATTTCCAGGCCAATGCAGAATTCTTTCCCCAACACCTCCAGAGAGCTGCCTCATAGTGGAAAACAATCATTCCATCAGCTCAGTATAGTCTACAATGACTGATAGCAGCTCTTCAGGGTTTTAGGCGAAGGTCTCTCCAGAGCTCCCTTGAGATAGAACCATAGAATTGTATTTTTTTTTTTATAAATATTTATTAAGGTTTTTACAGAAAAGAAAAAAAACATCCAATAACAATAAACAGTATTACTTTGTTTAACAAAATTTCATATCCTCTTTGAGCTTCCTCACGCCTCCCACTCCCATTTGCATCATTCATAAATTTTGTCCAGCAAATTATCATCTTATTTCCAAATTTTAAAACCGCTTATTTAATTACAATAAAATTGTTCTCCTGCAAATTTGTTTTTCTTAATCTCTCTTGTCATTGGTTCCTAATCTATTTTAGTGATGGCCAATTATTTATAACTAAGCATCTTTTTTAACATTCCAATAATTCATAATATTTTTGTAAATAAATCTTAAATTTCTTCCAATCTTCTTCCATCCTTTCTTCTCCCAGGTCTCGGATTCTGCCAGTCATCTCCGCCAGTTGCATATAGTCCATCAGTTGCATCTGCCATTCTTCCAGTGTGGGTAGATCTTGAGTTTTCCAGTTCTTAGCGAGTAGTATCCTTGCTGCTGTTGTCGCATACATGAAAAATGTTCTGTCTTTCTTTAACACCTTCTGGTCGACGATGCCCAGAAGAAAGGCCTCTGGTTTCTTGGTGAAGGTATACTTAAATACCTTTTTCAACTCATTATATATCATTTCCCAGAATGCCTTCACCTTAGGGCAAGTCCACCAGAGGTGATAGAATGTTCCTTCATTTTCCTTACATTTCCAGCATTTGTTATCTGACGAATGGTATATTTTAGCAAGTTTAACTGGGGTCATGTACCATCTGTATATCATTTTCATTACATTTTCTTTCAAAGCATTACATGCAGTAAAGTTCAGCCCAGTGGTCCACAACCTTTCCCAATCCTCAAACATAATATTATGCCCAATATCCTGTGCCCATTTTATCATAGCCGACTTAACCATTTCGTCTTGTGTATTCCATTTCAACAGCAAGTTATACATTCTTGAAAGTACCTTGGTCTTAGGTTCTAACAGTTCTGTTTCCAACTTCGATTTCTCCACCTGGAATCCTAACTTTTTGTCACTTTTAAAAGTTTCCTTAATCTGAGCGTAATGTAACCAGTCTCGCACTTTGTCCTTCATTTTCTCCATACTCTGCAATTTCCAATTATCTCCGTCTTTTTCTAACAGTTCCCAATATTTTGGCCAGTAGGCTTCCATATTGGTTCCTTTTCGGGCCTTAGCTTCCAAAGGTGAAAGCCACCTTGGTGTTTTATTTTCCAGTAAGTCTTTGTATTTAGTCCAGACATTAAACACTGCTTTTCTGACAATATGGTTCTTAAAGGCCTTATTAATCTTAACTTTATCATACCACAAATATGCATGCCAACCAAAGGCATTGTTGTAACCTTCGAGATCTAGCACATCAGTGTCCTCAAGAAGTAGCCAATCCTTTAGCCAGCAGAAAGCTGCGGCTTCATAATACAACCTTAAGTCTGGCAGGGCAAAGCCCCCTCTTTCCTTTGCATCTGTTAATATCTTAAACTTGATTCTAGGCTTTTTGCCCTGCCAGACAAATTTGGAAATATCTCTCTGCCACCTCCGGAAACACTCTGTTTTGTCCACAATTTGCAATGTTTGAAACAAAAACAACATCTTTGGCAGCACATTCATCTTAATTGCAGCAATTCGGCCTAACAAAGAAAGCTTCAGCTTTGCCCAACTTTCCAAGTCTCTCTTAATTTCCGACCAACATTTTTCATAATTGTCTTTAAATAGACTCAGATTTTTGGCTGTTATATTAACCCCTAGGTATTTTACCCTTTTCACTAGCGATAATTCTGTTTCTCTCTGAAACCGTTCTGACTCTGTATCTGTCATGTTCTTCCCTAGCACCTTCGTTTTTTGTTTATTTAACTTAAATCCTGCCACCTGACCAAAATCATGTATCAGTTGTAATACTCTTTTCGTACTAGATTCTGGCTCCTGCAATGTCAATACTAGGTCATCTGCAAAAGCTTTTAGTTTATATTGTTTCGCTCCGACCTGGATCCCCTGCACCAGCCGATCCCCTCTAATCAAATTCAGGAGCACCTCCAGAACTGAGATGAATAACAGAGGGGAAATCGGGCAGCCTTGTCGTGTTCCTTTTTCAATTTTAAATTCTTCTGTTACCACATTGTTAACTATCAATTTAGCTTTTTGTTCTGAATATATTGCATCAATCCCATTTTCAAAACCCCGCCCCACTCCCATTTCTTTTAGATTTCCCTTCATAAATTTCCAAGAGATGTTGTCAAAGGCCTTCTCCGCGTCTATAAATATCAGTACTGCTTTGGTGTTTATATCTGTTTGCAAAAGTTCCAAAATATCAATAATGTTCCTTGTGTTTGCAAACATGTGTCTACCTGGGAGAAAGCCGGCCTGGTCTTTATGGATTACTTCATTTAAAACTCTTTTAAGTCTGCCTGCTAAAACATCAGCAAATATTTTGTAATCCACATTTAGAAGGGAGATGGGGCGGTAGTTCTTAAGTTGTGTTTTTTCAGTTTCTGATTTTGGTATC
This sequence comes from Podarcis melisellensis, assembly GCF_964234715.1. Lineage (NCBI taxonomy): Eukaryota > Metazoa > Chordata > Lepidosauria > Squamata > Lacertidae > Podarcis > Podarcis melisellensis. Next base: position 5,883,015 of record NC_138539.1, on the reverse strand, counting down.
AACGTGATAAAAGCTTCCTTCCACGATTCCGGCGCCTTCTTTCCCTCCAGAATTTCATTGCTGACCTCCATCAAAGGTTGAATCAAATAGTCACTCATTGTCTTATAATACTTGGAGGTCAGACCGTCTGGTCCTGGAGATTTGCCCAGCTTCATGTTCTGAATGGCAAGTTCAATTTCCTGTCGTGTTATTTGACTATTCAGGAGTGATCTATTTTCTTGTGTGAGTTTTTAAAGACTGTTTTTCTTCAAAAATTGTTCAATCTCAACCTCATTTTGCGGCCCTTGAGTATATAGTTTCTTAAAATATTTCTGGAAAGATTTCCTGATTTCCACAGGGTTCTGAATATTTCTTCCTTCAATTTCTAAATTTGTTACTGTATTCAACTTTTGTCTCTTCTTCAACTGCCAGGCCAGCAGTTTCCCACATTTATTTGCCGATTCAAACGTTTTTTGTTTCATTGACTTAATCTTCCATTCTATCTCCTGATTTATCAGTTTAGAATATTGCGCCTGGTGAAGTTTAATTTCTCTCAGAATCGGCTGCGACTTCGGATTTCCTCTTAGCTTCTTTTCTAATTCTTTTATTTTTTCCAAAATCTTGTCTTTCTTTTCATTTTGTTTCCTTTTCTTGATAGCATTCTGTTGTATTAAGAACCCTCTCATCACAGCTTTGCTTGCGTCCCAAATTGTTCTTTTTTCCACCGTTGTGTTCAAATTTATTTCAAAATAGTCTTTCAAAACTTTTTGGGCCTTTTTAACAATCTCCTGATCTCTAAATAAGTTGTCATTCATCTTCCATCGAAAGGAACCGGTTGGTAATAATGTCAAATCCATTTTCAAAGCGTTATGGTCGGAGCAGGTCTTTGGGCAGATTTCCACTTTTCTGACCTTAGGTGCCAGACATCTAGTAATCCATATTTGGTCGATTCTTGTCCAAGTCAGATGGGCTTCAGAGAAGAATGTTCCTTCCTTTTCCAAGGGGTTTCTCGTTCTCCAAATGTCAATCCAGTCCATGTTGTCTGTCATTTCAAAAAAGGTCTTTGGTAGTCTGCCATCTTTGGTAACTTTTTGGCTTTGCGACTTATCCATGTTAGTTGATACGATCCCGTTCATATCTCCCATCATAATGATGTTGTCAAAGTCCAGATATTCCAGCATGCTCTCATGCAACTTCTTATAAAATTCCGATTTCCCCTCATTTGGTGCATAAATTCCTAATAGTAAAATTTTTTCTCCTTGGTGCTGTATTTCAACTGCCAAAATTCTGCCTTGTTCATCTTTAAATAATAATTTAGGTGAAAGGCTCTCCTTTGCATATATCACCACCCCTCTCTTCTTCACTCTGTCTGAAGATATAAATTCCTGGCCAAGTCTTTTATTTACCAGAATTTTTCTGTGGAGCCTGGTCACATGCGTTTCTTGCAAGCAAATAATGTCCAATTGTTCCTTTTTTAATATGTGGAAAATTTTCTTCCTTTTCTCGGGAATGTTGCAGCCATTTATGTTCCAACTCAGAAGTTGCAGAGACATCCTGTAAAAATCTGGTTATTTTTCCGGGGGTGGAACTTTGTCAACCAAGGGTGCCGGTTCCTTTGGTGCTCCAGGCTCCGGCAATGATCCAAGTCCTTTGTGAAGGTCTTCTCCGTACTGGTTCAGAAATTTATCTCTGTCTTCCAATGTTCTGATTTTGATCTTCCTTCCTCTAAAAGTAAATGATAGTCCTTGAGGGAAGTCCCACCTAAAGATGATTGAATTGCTCCTCAGTAGTTTTGCTAGTTCCGAGTATTCAGATCTCAAGTCCAACAGCTGTCTGGGAATATCCTTATAAATTTCAATTCTTTTACCCAAAATGTCCAGTGGGTTTTTGTAATGTAGGCCCAGAATCTTATCCCTTTCCTCCTTTGATCTCAGTGTTATCAAGCAGTCTCTGGGTTTGTCTTTTCTTATCAATCTTCCCAGCCTGAAAGCTGATATAATTTTAAAGTCTTTTTCCTCAAGTTTCCACTGCACAGAAATTATTTTGGTCAGGAACTCAGCCAGTTTGTCTTCTTCTACTTCAGATACAGATCTTATCCTTAAATTGGTCTCCCTATTCTTCAATTCGATCATCGAAAGATAGGTCTGGTGTTCGCCCACTTGTTTGTTGAGTGGTCTTACCTCTTTTTCCAACTGTCCAAGTCTTTGGCTCGTGTCTTCAACCAATTTTCTATTTTCCCCTGAAGCCTCCTCCAATTTTGCAATCGATTGAGTGTTCTGTGCCACCTGCCCAGTTATTCTATTTAAACATTCTGTGTTCTGATCTATTTTCGCAGTTTGCTCATCGGCCTTTTTGTCCAAAGATTCCACTCTCTTGTCCAAAGATTCCAATTTTTCATAAATTTTTTCTAAGATAGAAGAAGCTGATCCTGAGGCCATATCCTCCAGTTGTAAATCCTCTGTCTCTCCTCCCCCTGCCTGTGGCAAGGAGGCAGCTTCTTCTTCAGAGTGTAAAATAGGCACAGACGATCTACGTTGTTGTAAAGTTGAGGCTAAAGTTGTTTGTCTCGTTCTTGGTCTTTGTTCTTTTTCCTTAGTCTCCTTAATCTCCTTTTTCTTTGCGCCACTCATTCCAAACTTGTCTAGTAGTCAAGGTCAAACTGACTGTTCCCATGAGAAAGGGACAGCCCAGGTGCAGCACTCAGCCAGCAGGCCAAGAAATAGAAAGTAAAATAAAGTCACTGCCGTTCAGTCCAAAAACCTCTAGGGGGAGCCTAAAATGTCTTCTCAGGAAGGATTACTCAAGAATAAAAGTTAAAGTCCAAAAACCTTCCAATATTAAGTTTTTAGCAGAGTTGGTAATATATAGTCACAATGTCTCAAAACAGTGCTTGCTGGTACTTCAATTGATGTTATAAAGTAACAAAGTTCATACCTCTCAGATTTTCCCAGTTATTGTATCAAACTGCTTGGGTCTGCAAGCTGATTGTTACTGTTATCAGGCAGTTCCAGCCCTGGTTTCCCTCTTTAAAATTGTAACTTTAGCAGAAAGAGATTTCAAAGTCCATGCTAACATGTAAGTCCAGTGCTTAAACTCCTTTTCTGTCTTTAAATACAGCTCAGTAAATGCCCAGATCCAATCAATAGAAAACAGGGTTACTCACAGCCTCCACTCCTCCAGCTCTTTGCGTTCAAGTTCAATGGCGGCGGAAGACGGACTTCCTTTTTCTTTTTCGTCCTCCGCTTTCAGCCAAATTCAGCTACTTTAGTCTCAAATTGGTCTCCAATTGATTAAAAGTCTCTTTTACTCACGGGTTGCTAAGTTTGAAAGCCAAATCCAGGAAGAAAGGTCGGCGCTCACCGGCAACGGCTTCGCGGCTTCTCTCCGCCGATCGCGGAACGACCCTCAGCGCCGCTGCCTCCTTGACGGTCCGGAGCCCCTTACGGGGTTCCTTCCACGTTTCGGGGGCAGCTTCTGGCACCCGCCGGGTCCCAAGGCTGCAGGCTTCTGCCGCCTGCAGTTTTCCGATGTGGGTCTCCGCTTCGCCGTAGCGGACGACCCGATCTCGAGCGGAGTTCCCTTCCCCGGTTAGGAAAGGGCAGCCACTACCCTTCGCGCCGCCTCCGGAAGTAGAACCATAGAATTGTAGAGTTGCAATTGTAGAATTGTAGAGTCCAACCCCCTGTAATGAAGGAATCTCAACCAAGGCATCCATGACAGATGGCCTTCCAACTTCTGCTTAAAAACCTCCAAGGGAGGAGGTGGTCCACCAACTTCCAAGGGAGTCCATTTCACTGTTGGACAGCTCTTACCTTCAGAAAGTTCTTCCTGATGTTTAGTCAGAATCTCCTTCCTTGTAACTTGAAGTCATTGGTTTGGGTCCTACCCTTTGGAGCAAGGGAAAATGAATTTGCTCCATCTTCCATGTGACATCTCTTTAGATATTTGAAGATGGCTCTTGAAGTGTGGGTGGGTTCCCACGAAGCAAGATACAGTGATAACAGCAAGAACCTGTATTGAACTAACAGAGCTGGACAACAGAGGCAAAGCAACTGCTGATATACATTTCTGAAGGCCTGGGCCACTCCCACTCCCAACGTGATTGGCTGTCTAAACTTCCAAACTGTGAATCGTAACTCAAAGTTTAAGGGCCAATGGCAGAGGCCCAAATCCTGAAATGTTCTGTGATTGGATATCATGTATCGAATCAGAAGACAGGGGCTCAGAATCTTTAGTCCACACTCAATATCAGGCAAACACAGACCACTGAATACATAACAGCTGTCATAGATCCTCTTTTCTAGGCTAAACATACCTTAGTCTCTCAACTGGGTCAAGTGCTTCTTTGGGAGTGAAGTCAAACCATGTGAATTGAGCATGTTGGGTGGGCACAGGGTGGTGATTGACAAGCGTGTGGGGTAGGGTGGGAGGAGAGAAATTGAAAACCAGGAGGGTGAAATTGAACGGAGTAGCTAGAACCCTGAAGAGAAATACTTGGCACTGCAACGTTTTGTTGCAGAGCCCCGCTCGTCCTTTCTAGAAGCAACCTAAGCTGGTGGTCATCATCACCATGTTTTATTGTTGTTGTTTAGTTGTTTAATCATGTCCGACTCTTTGTAACCCCCTGGACCAGAGCACACCAGGCACTCCTGTCTTCCACTGCCTCCCGCAGTTTGGTCAAACTCATGCTGGTAGCTTTGAGAACACTGTCCAGCCATCTCGTCCTCTGTTGTCCACTTCTCCTTGTGCCCTCCATCTTTCCCAATATCAGGGTCTTTTCCAGGGAGTCTTCTCTTCTCAGGAGGTGGCCAAAGTCTTGGAGCCTCAGCTTCAGGATCTGTCCTTCCAGTGAGCACTCAGGGCTGATTTCCTTCAGAATGGATGTGTTTGATCTTCTTGCAGTCCATGGGACTCTCAAGAGTCTCCTCCAGCACCGTGTTTTATGGAGATGAATTGCAGATCCCAAAATTGATGGTGTCCCCTTGAATCTACTAGTGGTCACCATCTTGGACCTACTGTCAACCAGTTCAATGGGGCAACCCAAAGTTCTCTTCTTTTGGATGAGAGGAGATCTCTCCCTCCAGTCCCTGTCTCCCCGTTTTAATGCAACTTCATAACTTGACGTTCGGCAGAGTCGATCGAACGTGTTTCTCTTGCAGGCTGGTGGCGGGAGCTGCTTCCCCTCTTCAGACTTTGCCTTGCGCTCTCAGAAAGGCCCCTGTTAGGGCGATGCCCTACTAGACTCCTGTATTTCATCGGCAAAGATTGTTTGCTTGTCTCCCCCTGCCAAACCCCCACGTAGACAAAAGACCTGGCAGTGCTCAAAGTAATTGATTAGTCAAGGAGAACAAAGCTTAAAAAATGATTCAAGATACACTTCCTGCTTGAAAGCAAACGGCACTTTGATGTTGCTGTGTGATTTGGTACACCGGAGCACCAGATTGAAAATGCTAACAGAATAGGAAGCGGAGATGTATTATAACGATCACAAGAAGGAGAGCCTCCTGCCTCTATCTTCCACCTCTCCTGCGCACAGGGAATCAGCTTATTTACAATTTCCCCCTGTGTCTATCAAATCTAGCACTGCAGCGGTATAGGAAAATGGTAGCAAACTCCCTTAATCCAAGGCAATTCTGCAGCACAGGGACTCATCCACACTCTCCTCCGATGTGTATTTTGACCATTGTGATAGGAATTTTGAGGTCTTAGATATATGTTAAATGTTCATAAGTGTACCAACCAAGCACATACACAGATCAGCACAGGAAGACCGACCTGAAACCATTTTGATTCCCAAATTGACCAAATGTTTTCCCTGCAAGGAGGGAGGGGGGTCAGGGAGCCTTCCCATTGTCTCAGGAATTGCGTTATCAGCATTTTAATGGGTGAAAGACCATCAGGAAAGGCAATCAGATAACCTGGCAAACAGGAAAAACAACATTGTTGGAACATCTTTTGTTGGAAACCACCTACAGACGCTGGGGGAACCTATCCAGATGGGTGGGGTATAATTAATAAATGATGATGATGATGATGATGTAGCAGTGATACCCCTGCTGCAGCGGATTGGATTACATGACCACTGGGGTACCTTCCTACTCCTACTCTGTAGTTCTATGATTATATGAGAAAGATTTCGAATGGAAAGTGGAAGAGTGTGTTTGGAGGAGTGAGGAACTGATGGGTTATTTTTAAGCCTTGAGCTATTTCCTTTTTTTAAAAAAAGAGAAAACAGTTCCCTTTCATTTGACGCAAGCAGGGGCAAGGTTGCCCATTCTATTTCATGCAATTAATATGAGAAATCAAAAGAGAGTTCAGCGGATGGCAGCTTGCCAACACCATTCAAAACATCGCTGTTGACTCAAGAACAAACTTCCTGCATGCAAACTTTTTACAGCACAGTTTGCAAAAAATAATAATAATAAATTTGTTGGTCATTTTGGAACTGGGGTGGGAGGGGGAAGTATCATTGCCGTAATCGCGCCCCCCCCCATTCCTTATCTCAGGCTCCTTATCCAATTTCCACTTTGAAAGCAATGCATGTTTAATTAATTGCAATCAAAACCTTCAAAGGAACTGGCAAGATGAAAGTTGCTTCTAATTGCCGTATTATGATGTCAGCTTAACGACACGCCGGCTCCTCCAAATTGATTTTATTGGAATTTTAAGACGGGGAATTAATTGAGCGATTGTACTATCCCATTTCCCCCCTTAAAATAGTCTGTGACAAAGGAGGTGGGTTCACTGAACTACAGAATAATAATAAGGGTTTTGAGGAAGGATGTTGAGATAAAGATGAATTGGCCAATAAAAATAATTCCAATATGCACCCCCTGTTGTGTGATGGTCAAACTTATCATAACTTTGCCCAATTCATCTCTAGGTTAATTGGAAGAAATTAAGGTTAAGACTCAGCTTTATATTGTTTTTAATCCCACCTGGCTCTACCGCCAGAATATTCTAGTAAGAGGAGCATTCTGCAGGTATCAGAACATCTGCTCCCTCTTCCTCCAGGACATCATTTACCTGTTAATTGCTTACACCCGTCCTTAAGAATCTCCTCTAGAAACCATGGCTGTTTTTCACTGGAAATGAATGAGGAGAAATGGTCACTGTTGGGACAGGTGCCAGGAGCAGGTCAGTAATAACTCACATGGCGTCAGTGAAGTTAACTCTTTATTCAAAGAAACAACCAGCTGAGGAGGCCGGGCTTAGTGAGCACAGCAACTCTTGACCATAGATCTTGTCCCAATGAGGCAGTTTGAGGACTGAAGGCCCCTGCCTTCCCACAGGTGTCTAAGCATCCCCCCAAGGTCCTTCTCAAGCAATCTGAGACTTGGACCACATGTCTCTTTGCTCTGCCCACTTCATAGCTCTTCTGGTCCAGGGTGGAGGGGAGCAGGTTGTGGCAGGATGGAGAGACCACCTGGCTTCTTCAGTAGCCTGACTCATCTCTGTATCTTTGCCCCTCTCCTCTCCAACCTCCACTTCTGCCTCTGATTCTGGACTGCTCTCTGCCACAGGCTCTTCCTGCTCACTAAACCCTGTTACCTCTTCAGCTTCCCCCTGTGCTGGGCCTGGGGGTAACCTGTGAAACGTGGTCCAGGACCGGACCAGAATCCAAAGGTTCCACTAGGAGTCAGTCTGACAGGGCCAAAGCGAGTGAAAGCCTTTTCCTAAGAACATAGGAAGCTAGCAAAATAACAGGAAGGATGCAAACTCAAGTGAGCTGGTTTTATAGAGTGTTGCCTTGACAAATAAGAACAGGGGTGGTTCTTCCTCTTTCCCAGCCCTTTCCATACAAAAATATACAAAAATATATTCTTTCATATGGTAATAATATTCCCTTGTATAATAAAAAATGAAAGACCAAAGAAGGTCAAAAGTAAGTAAGGATGATAAAAGTCAATAGTCTATAAAAATATGATTAATTCGTTAATTTGCCTCCCATCTTCCCAAGCACAATATTAAAAAAAAGACCCACAGGCAATGACTGCCCATTGAAAACCAAGAACACTTTATTGTATCTGCTTCTTTCTCCCTCTCTGGTGGGCTCCTTGCCCTGCGGATGTTCTCATTCAGGAATTCAGTCTGCAAGCAAGGTCACTGGGATGATGTTGTCTCCAACAGAGGCTCCAAGATAATGCCACCAAAGGGATAGTCTCTCAGAACATATCCTTGGAAACAGAACACAGCTCATAAACTTGGTTCACTGTTCACTGGGTACAAAATAGCTTTCCTTTGAAGCTTTGGAGACTTCAGTTCTCTGTTAAATGACTAAACGTGAAGTGGACAAACACCTGAGCTATCCATCACGTCTGGGCTCTGTCGCAGAAGACATGAGCGCAGTAACGCTCTCTCTCTCTCTCAAGTTTTGCAGCAACTGGTATTCAGAGGCCCATTGCCTCTAATATTGAAGGCAATAGCCATTACAACTTGTAGCCATTAATAGGAGACATTTGTTTCACTTCCTAGGCTGGGCAGGTGTAGAGGAGGCACAAACACAGCCATAGGCCTCACAGACTGGTCCCTGAAACACTTGTGTGTGGACTACTGCAATGCACTCAGTGCACCCTAGCTAGCCCATTGTGCTGGAGTCAAATTGTGGATTGTGCTGGAGCCAGATTGTGGATTATGTAGCTCCCATCTCCCATCAGTTTTTTTTAAAAAAAGGTATATGCCCCTGACAGTTAAGTCCAGTCACGGACGACTCTGGGGTTGCGGTGCTCATTTCGCTTTACAGGCCAAGGGAGCCAGCGTTTGTCCGCAGACAGTTTTTCTGGGTCATGTGGCCAGCAGGACCAATTGAACACCAAAATCAGAGCAGCACATGGAAACACTGTTTACCTTCTTGCCGCAGCAGTACCTATTTATCTACTTGCACTTTTTTATGTGCTTTCGAACTGCTAGGTTGGCAGGAGCAGGGACCTAGCAATGGGAGATAATAATAATAATAATAATAATAATAATAATAATAATAATAATAGTAATAATTTATTTATCTGGCTGGGTTTCCCCAGCCACTCTGGGCGGCTTCCAACAAAACACTAAAATACAATAACCTATTAAACATTAAAAGCTTCCCTAAACAGGGCTGCCTTCAGATGTCTTCTAAAAGTGTGGAAGTTATTTTTCTCTTTGACATCTGGTGGGAGGGCGTTCCACAGGCCAGGCGCCACTAACGAGAACCTGTAACTTGGCTTCTTGCAGTGAGGGAACCACCAGAAGGCCCTTGGCGCTGGACCTCAGTGTCTGGGCAGAATGATGGAGGTGGAGACGCTCCTTCAGGTATATTGGACCGAGGCCGTTTAGGGCTTTAAAGGTCAGCACCAACACTTTAAATTGAGCTCGGAAACGTACTGGGAGCCAGTGTAGGTCTTTCAAGACCGGTGTTATATGGTCTTGGTGGCCGCTCCCAGTCACCAGTCTAACTGCTGCATTCTGGATTAACCGCGGGAGGCAGTGGAAGACAGGAGAGCCGGGCGTGCTCTGGTCCATGGGGTCATGAAGAGTGGGACACGACTAAATGACTAAGCAACAACAGAGCCACAGATGTTGAGAGAGTAGAGTCCCCCCCCTTTCTCTGTGTCTCTGTGTGTATTATGAATTGCTGTGAGATTTTGTAAGCATAAAATGTGACGATGTCTCATTTACCTTACTCTAGCTGATTGAGGAAATTGCACGATGTACACAGGGGGCTTAATTATCTCTTTCTAAACTGCAGCATCAACAGGAATCGCTCGTTGAAGTCCAGCAGAAACAGAAAAAGGGAGTCGAAGGCTGTTCCCCAGAGGTGGTGGAAAAGGTGGAAGGAATCTTTTTGGATTGAGTTTTGGCAATTGCCTTTTTTTTAAAAAAAAAACGACAAGAGGGTCTCCATACAGTTGGGACTGGTCCATTTCCTCCCTCCTAGAGATGTACATATTTCCCAAGAACAAATCCTCACTGGAAACATAACCACCGCCGGAGCTCAGTCATAAAGCAGTGTTTTATGCGCTGGAAAAAGTAAATTGCAGTGATTGATTTTATGGCTGAACATCTGATGTGGCACAAAAGAGGCAGTTTTAAATGCTGGCTTATGATTTTGGGACAGGGAGGGGAATGGCACTCTGAAGACAAGACAGGGATGCGTTATTGCCCACTTCCCAGTCTTGATGACGGCCGCCATCTTGTCCAGCCTTTCCCCCTCTTGGCTCCTCTCACCTTGATGCCAGACAGGTAAAGGGAGCTGAAACGAAAGTGCTTTCCAACATGCACATCAGATTAGAATATTTGATTACCTGGGTGAATCCTTGAATGTGAATGAGCAACCCTTTGGGAGCTGTGGAACACGAATGCAAATTAATTCAAATTGTGTTTATTCACATTCAAATTGGGCTAATTCAGCCTTCATTAATTAGATTGGGAAACTGAACTGTTATTTATTTCTTCTTTCTCATTTTTAGGGACTCGGTTCTGAGGAAGACCTGGGACATGATTTCCTCACGTCAACAGGGAACAAAGGAAGATGGTAAAAGGAAATTGGCTTACTCTAAATTATACCCTATGGACCATCAGTCAAATATAGCGCTAGGGCAGATGGCATTTGTTGTCCAAATCATTTGGAGGGCACCGGCTTGGCAAAGGTTGGTGTACAACGCTGCAAGATATTTCACAACATCAGAGGTGGTTGAAGCCATCCTGACATGCTGTGGTTTTTGGGTGTAAAAGTGGTGCCGGGGGGAATCCACACAGTCCCAAAAACAAATTACCGTATTTTCCCCCCTTATAGGACGCACTTTTCCCCCTCCAAAAATGAAGGGGAAATGGACTTCCGGGTTGGCGCCATCGCCGAATGGCGGACTCCCTCCGAGCTCCGGAGGGAGCCTGCTCGGCAGGGGCTGGGTCCTACCGCACCGGCGATGCGGGGACCCTTAAAAACCACGGCCACGGAGGCCGTGGACATGGAGACTCGGCTGGCACCGCTAGCGCCCTCCCGACTCGTGAAGGAGCCTTTTTAAAGGCTACGGATCGGGTGCCGGGGAGAAGCGTGGTGCTTTGAGTCCACCGCTATCCCTGCCGAGCGAAGCCGCATGCCATCCGGCGGAGAGCGCTGACTTCTTCCATTGAGAATTCGGACTTTCAATAATAACCCGTGAGTAATTTGGAAACCGGGTTTAAAAGGAGAAAAAAATTTTTTGGATTTGATACGAGCGGGGGGGGGGATCTAAAAAGGAAGTCAGTCCCCCTCCCTATTGTAAACTTTTCAAAACAAGGACTGGGAGACCAAGGTCCAAAAAGAATTGTATCGCTGACAAAAATTAAGAATTCCACGATGGGAAATCATAAGAACTGTGCTGGAGGAAGAATTGAGGGAGAAGGAAATGTAACCCCCCCCCCGGGAACCGGGGTGATTGAGGAAAGAGTATTGAGGAGAGAGCCTGGCGAAAAGCGAAGGAGATTTTTGACAGCTGTCAAAGTAACTGTCAAAGTTGGAAATTCAAAGAGGACTTTATTATGAGGACCTTGCTGGTTAATCTTGTTATAATTTGTTACAATCCATTAAAGATTGGATACAAAATGGCGAAAATATGGACAACAATCGGATTTTTGGACTAGAGAAAACAAAGTTACAACAATCCCCCTAGAGGAGTTTCGGGACACTACAAAGAAGGTCGTAAGTGGAAAAATACCATTGGAATTTTACAGGACTGGTTATCGTCTGGGAAAACTGCAAAACGGAAACAATATTGTGTCTACAGGATGTTTAACTAAAGGAGACAATAGAATTTTCTATTGAAGAAAGAAAGGGACTGAACGCAAGTTTTTGTTCCTGAATAACAATAATCCTGCAGACTTATTAAATTTCTGAACTAGAACGTTTTAGCAGCGGAACAAGAGGAAACTGGATTACAATTTGGAAAGAACAATGGGGGGAGTTTTATTAAAGATTCGAAGTTTAATGGTTTAAAAATAATTTTAAAAAATAATTATAAATTTGTATTCAGGTTATGTATGGTGTAAAAATAATTATAGAAAGGAAAAGCCAGCAAGGAGATGGGGGAAAAAAAATGTGATTTATGGACTTTATGAATTCCAGGCAGACAACATGGATTGGTGGTCAGGGGGAAATTAGACCGGGGACGGGGGGGGGGGGGAGAACTAGAATCCAAAGGCTTGTTAACTATTTTTTGAATTGGTTTTTTTTTCATCTATTATATCTCTTATTTCTTATTTCTTATATTTCTAATGTGTGGGGTGTCTTTATCATAAAAAAAGGGGGAAATTGTGGAATGGAAAGGCGGTGGGTCCTAGGGAGAGAATTTTTGTTTTTTATTAAGGGTATTGATGAGGATTGTATAAATTTAAATTTAAATTTGAAGAATGGTTTATAACAAATTAAGTTTTAATTAAAATCGAGAGCTTGTGGAGCCAATAATATGATAGGGGAATACGGTAGGGGTGGGGGAAGGAGGGAGCCCTGGAAAGCGGACGTTTGAAAATAAGGCCTTGAATGTATCCTAATCTTTTCTTTCTGTATTCTTGAAAACTTTAATAAATATTATTTAAAAAAAAAAAATGAAGGGGAAATGTGTGCGTGTCCTATGGGGCGAATGCAGGCTTTCGCTGAAGCCTGGAGAGCGAGAGGCGTCGGTGCGCACCGACGCCTCTCGCTCTCCAGGCTCCAGGAAGCTATTGGCAAGCCTTGCACGCCCGGGGGGAGTTCCCCAGGCGTGCAAGGCTTGCAGGCGGTAGCCCGGAGCACGGGGCACCCTCCGGAGGACGCCCCGTGCTTCGCGCAGGTGTCGGCAAGCCTTGCGCACTGGGGGGGCGCGTGTGGCGCCCTGAAGCAGAGCGCCCCTCACGCCAGGCAGACATCCGCCAGCCCCACAAGCTCGGGGGACAGTAGGGAGGCGCAGCACCGCCATCCCACTGTTCCCCGACCTGGTTTTTGGGGGGAAATAAAGGATTTCCCCCTTTATTCCCCCCCCAAAAGTAGGTGCGCCCTATGGGACGGAGCGTCCTATGGGACGAAAAATACGTTAACCCCCAAAGCCTCAAAAACAAAAATGCAAAATAAATAGCAAAAAACAGAAGCGCCAAATACAGTGGTACCTTGGTTCTCAAACTTAATCCATTCTGGAAGTCCGTTTGACTTCTGAAATGTTCGAAAACCAAGGCGCAGCTTCTGATTGGTGCAGGCGTCCCGGAAACAATAGCCGACAACCGCATTGGAAGTTCGGCTTCTGAAAAAACTTCCAAAAACTGAACACTTACTTCCAGGTTTTTGGCATTTGAGAACAAAGGTACCACTGTATAACAACAACAATTGATGGATAAGTCTATTGGTGGCTATCAGCCATGATGACTATTGCTGGAGGCAGCAATGCTTTTGAAAACCAGTTGCTGGAAACCCCAAGAGGGAGAGTAATCTTGTCCTCCAAGCAGGTTTCCCACAGGCATCTGGTTGGCCACTGTGAGACCTGAACGCTGGGCTAAATGGACCACTGGCCTGATTCAGCATGTTAGGATTCTTCCTTCGTGTTTGCAGTCATGGGATTGTTGTCTATCACATGACGATGTATGTTTTCATTCCACAGTGTGGGAAGTGACGGAGACAGGATGTTTTGGTATTACTGTGTTCCGTGAAGTGGGACTATTGTCCTTTGTTCTTTCTCTTTGCTGTCTGATGAGAAAGAGGAAGGAGCTAAGTCAGAATGCTCCAAGTGTATTATATGTAAATAAAGTAGATTAGCCAAAGTGCTGAGTTATTGAGTCTGTTACTCGAACCGCCAATACTCTGTGGGATCCCTAAGCGTGCTAATGCCTTTTGGCATCAGTTGCTGTTGTACTGGTCCCAGGGGGTTTTACCGTGTGGCGTGGTCCGAGTCCAGTCCGAGGTCAAGGGTGAGGTATGGAGGCTGTCCGTCAAGGCTGAAGCGGGGTCCAAGGCAGGGAGTCGGGCATGGTCAGGAACTCTGGCAGAAAGCAAGACAGGGTGCCGGCAGGAACAGGTAACCAACGATGTTGCTCCCGCAACCTGGGACTGGGCTGACTGGCCTTTATCTCCTCTGAGGCATAGGGCGGTCCCGGCCCACAGGTGACTCGCCTCTCCTGGCATTAAGGCGAGCACTCCTCCTGAGAGAACTTAGTTCCCTTCGTCTCTCTGCCCTGAGCCTCTGCAGCTCAGGAGAGGCTGGAGGGTTACTGGACCCAGAGGCAACCTCACCTTCCCCTGACAGGGCTGGCAGAGGAGCACCTGCAGGCAATGGGTCCTCCATCACCTTAGGAGCCAGAACAGACTGAGCTGATGCCCGCACCTGAGGATCCAGCACAGGTGAGAGCCCTTCAGGTTCAAGGCCCTGCCCCGGCTCAGCCGGCCCTGGAGGTGGGGACTCCCGTGCAGGCTGGGATTCCCCAGGTTCAGCCTCTGAATCAGATTCCCAGGCCATCACAGCTGTGATGTTCGGGCTGGAGAAAGCTTTTGAAGACCGACCAGGAGGGAGAGAACATGCCAGTCAGGCATGTATCTCTGCCAGGGTCCTACACGCAAGTAGGATGATCCTAACACAGCAAGCCTGTCTCGTGTTCTTATTACTGAGTTTGGTTAGGCCCTGCCTCATTTGCCCAAATGAACCAGTCTCCACTGCTCAACTTTCCCAGGGAAGGTTGAGACTGTTGTTGCGGAGTGAAGAAAATCAATATATTGCCAGAAGTGGCACGTAGACTTTACACAGCGTCTCTTCCCCCCATCGCTTCTCCCTTCTTTGGCAATACATTTCAGAATAACAATGCTTCACTCCCCCAGCCCCGCAAAGGAAGGACAGCAAATTCCAGCCTTATATCTCTGCCTTTATAAGCTGTGACACAGCTGTACATATGTACGCGCTCCATGCCTCAGCTTGCCAATTGCTCCAGGCTATCATGAAACGGCTGGAAGGAGCCGATGCCAATTAATCTGTTGACAGATTTGTTGTTTAAATATTAACAGGACTGCGATAGCAACTGCTGGCGTTCGTCTCTGGCTTTTCTCTGGGAAAGCTGCAAAGCTTCCAAAAGAGAAATCTTATTTGGGCCGGACCAAACGTTTCGCCCTCGTCTGATGAGACAACCCAACCCAACCCAGGTAAACAAACAAATCCAGAGAGCTGAGCTAGGAACGCAAGCTTTGATGGGGCTTCGGGCAAAATCAATGACCTTAATTTATATGGAAGAGACTCTTGGCTGGGTAACCTGACAGCAGCAGGTGGAGCGCATCATAGACTAAATTGCTTGCTGCATTACATCCAGCTATTAGTTAAGGAACCTCACCTGTGCTACTGGTCTTTGTGATCTTTTTAGAGCAGGCTTCCTCAGCCTCAGCCCTCCAGATGTTTTTGGTCTACAACTCCCATGATCCCTAGCTAGCAGGACCAGTGGTCAGGGATGATGGGAATTGTAGTCTCAAAACATCTGGAGGGCCGAGGTTGAGGAAGCCTGTTTTAGAGAGTCAAATCTCTTTCAGTAAATCACACGGGGAGGAAAAACACCCTCTTCTTGTTGGTTTTAAATCAGATGCAGTGGGATTGCCATCTGGAGACCAAAGTCCTCACAGTAACAGGAAGAATGCATAGACCTTACTAGGCTTTAAATCCAATTTGCCTGAAGAAATATCATTGTACCATATTGATTCCAAAGTTGTTGGTCTCCTTGTGCCCTGGGATTAATATTGACTAAAGGGGAGTTCCGGTAAGTAACTTTCGACATCAAAATTCCTTTTGAGTGTTGGGCTACCCATTGAAGAGGGTAATGAGAGGGTTTACACAGAGACCATCATTGTACATAAGTGGAATGAAGTCGTTTCTGTATGGACTAAACGAGGTCTGATGCTGTGTTTGAGACCAGTGGTGGGGAAACTGCAGCTGTTCAGATGTTCCATGGACTTCATTCCATGGATGAGCCAGCATTCCAAATGATCAGGAATGGCACAAATGGTAGTCCAACAATATATGGAGTGTAATAAACAAAACTCTGCCCTAATCCCTTATGGGGGACACAAGAGCCCTTATAGAGTCCTTTGTAGGTTCTTCATCGGTAGGAGAAAATAACAGAGGCCAACCAGAGAATATTGAGAAGCAAAGCAGCTAGTAAGCCTGATCTTTATTGATCTGTTGCAACAGGGTGCTCCCCCACACACAGGAAAGGAGGAGGACCCAGAACAAAGGTGTGTCCGCCCTTATATAGACATTTTAAATTGCCTTCCCTGGAGCTCAAGACCACCCCTCCATACATCATACATCACAGAAGTGGTGTAACTCAAGACCACCCCCCACAAACATCATACCTACATCACAGAAAAGGCGGTCTACAACAGAAATCTGAGTGCGTTGTTTATCTCCTGTCTGGCAGGTTACCTGTTAATGGTCACTTGATTGGATACCCTGGGGACCCTGGTCAGCCTTTTGTCATGACAAATACTTCATTCCTGAGCCAGGTCACAGGCTCACCCTATTCATACACAGACATAGCCTTAAGACAGGATTTGTGAACAAAAAGGCAATGGGGAGGCTTTTCCATTTTCCTTCGTCCTTGCAGAGAAATATTTGAGGTCAATTTGGGAGGGGCAAAATGGTTTCAGGACTCTTTCTGTGGGGTTTCAGACATGTGGTTTATATATGCAGTTATGAATACACACACACACACACACACACACACACACACAGTGGCACCTCAGGTTAAGTACTTAATTCGTTCTGGAGGTCCGTACTTAACCTGAAACTGTTCTTAACCTGAAGCACCACTTTAGCTAATGGGGCCTCCTGCTGCTGCCGCGCTGCCGGAGCACGATTTCTGTTCTCACCCTGAAGCAAAGTTCTTAACCTGAAGCACTATTTCTGGGTTAGCGGAGTCTGTAACCTGAAGCCTATGTAACCTGAAGCATATGTAACCTGAGGTACCACTGTATATATGACCTTAATTTTTTTTATTTCAGGAGGACCACAGGTTCACCACCCCTGAGCTAGGAGCATAGAATCGTAGAATTGTAGAGTTGGAAGGGACACCAAAGCTCATCTAGTCCAACCCTCTGCAATTCAGGAACCACAGCTAAAGCATCCATGACAGATGGTCATCCAACCTCTGCTTTAAAACCTCATTCCTTAGCAGAACAAAGACTGTGGTGCAATGTGAATGTTGCGGGATGTTGCATGAAGTTAGGTGTGGGATTAACAGCCCCATTTTTCAGCTTCAACGTTGCCCTTGAACCGGGTCTTCTGATACCTAAAGAAGAGTATATCTTATACTCTCCCATCTGATGACTGCCTTTTTTAAAAAAGAGGAGCCTTGCAAGAGAAAGGATTCCACATGGCCTGAAAGCTCATCCTTTTAGCGCACAGAAGACTCATTCAATCATCTCACCCACCCCGATTTCCCAGTGTCTGTACAGGATCAAAAGCCCCCAGTCCCTTGCTCTCAGCAAGAAGGGCAGATAAATCAGCCAACAAACTGCTCGCCACAAACCACTGCCGCCGTTCTAATAACCCGATCCTTTTTATGCACCCCTTGTCGTCTGAGCGAGTGCGTTTTTGAAGGCAGGAGAACTGGCCGCATCCAATTAGCTGGTTGTTTTCAAGTGCTAAATTGAGACTTAACTAAATCATGGGGCGATTATCAACCGTAACCAGCTGGCGACTTTTCATAAATGGAGTGATGCATCATGCGAAGATCCACTTGTCTTCTTCAATCAAATGAATAACATTAAGTCCCCTTGGCTGGTATCGGGCTTTAGAAAGCCTCCCGACGCCTCTGCCTCCCATTTCTTCTCCAGTGAACACAGAAACTTGAAAAGTCTCAAGGTTATTCCAACAAAGGCCAGGAATGAATTTTGCATTATCTACAAACACTGCCAGCCCCTATCTGGACGTTGCGGGATGATGTTTAAAACATGCAAGGAAGCCGCAGCTCCGCAGAAAAGGCAGAGGCCCGTCGGCCATTATTTCCATGAAGTTTCTGCCGGTGATAGAAGAGATTAAGTTTTGCGGACAGGCTTCAAATGCAGAATGAGATCAGAACCTATTAGGGTGGGTTCTCGGGAGCAGGTCTGAGTTACTTCATAGTACAACTAAGCTAAATAAAACCCACCTTTCCATTTCGTGTGTGCATGCTGAAATGTCTCCCTGAAACATTTGAATTGTGTGAATATCCAACTTCTTAAAAGAGTAAAGGTAAAGGCAAAGGGACCCCTGACCCTTAGGTCCAGTCGTGGCCGACTCTGGGGTTGTGACGCTCATCTCGCTTTACTGCCTGAGGGAGCCAGCGTACAGCTTCCAGGTCATGTGGCCAGCATGACTAAACTGCTTCTAGCGAACCAGAGGAGTGCACGGAAGTGACGTTTACCTTCCCGCCAGAGTGGTACATATTTATCTACTTGCACTTTGATGTGATTTTGAACTGCTAGGTTGGCAGGAGCAGGGACCAAGCAACGGGAGCTCACCCCGTTGCGGGGATTTGAACCGCCGACCTTCTGATCGGCAAGTCCTAGGCTCTGTGGTTTAACCCACAGTGCCACCCGCGTCCCATTTGTATATATAGCTCACAGTAAATATACTGCACTGAAGAACCTGGAACTCTGAGCAATTCTGCTAAAGCGCCATGGAGAATTCATGACATGGTCTGCCCTGGGTGGCATCTCAGGGCATGACAAGAAGGCACCCTGTGGCAGCTCGCCCTGCCACAGGCGCATGTGGAAGATCCCTGCACCGTCACTGCAGCCACGAGTGAAGGATCCCACAGTGCTCGAGCGACGCTGTCGATAAACCGCCCAGTGGCGCATGCACAGCGCTGCCATGTACGGCGCATGTACGTGAGCTGCACATAGCGCTGCTGTGCATACGGTGTGTGTACGACACATGCGCATGCACCGCCAGGGTGCCCGTTAGTCTTCCTTCGCCCCTGGGTGGGAGAGGGCTAGAGTCCTATCTAGCCAAAGTGCATGGGATCAATTCCAATCTGTTACCTTTGAGAATGTGGACAGGCTGATTGGATGAGTGAACTGACCACCTGTCTCCCTAAACGGCCTCGGCCCAGTATCTCCACGCCCATCGTTCAGCCCTGGACACTGAGGTCCAGCACCTAGGACCTTCTGGCAGTTCCCTCATTGTGAGAAGTGCGGCTACAGGGAACCAGGCAGAGGTCCTTCTTGGTGGTGGCATCCTCCCTGTGGAACACCCTCCCATCAGATGTCAAGGAAATAAACAACTATCTGACTTTTAGAAGACATCTGAAGGCAATTCTGTTTATGGAAGTTTTTAATGTTTGATGTTTTAACATGTTTTTAATATTCTGTTGAGAGCCACCCAGAGTGGCTGGGGAAACCCAGCCTGGTGGGCGGGATATAAATACATCATCATTATTATTATTATTATTATTATTATTATTATTATTATTCGGCTATTACTGTCATAAAGTTCTTCCTAATGTTTAGTTGGAATCTCCTTTCTTGTAACTTGAAGCCATTGGATTGTATTGGGTCCTACCCTCTGGAACAGGAGAAAACAGGCTTTTTCCATCTTCCACATGACAGTCCTTCTGTCAAAGTTGCTTCTCAGCCAAAGGAGTGCACATGACAGATAGTTAAATGTTTATTCTCAGAGATGACACTTACATTTGCTTCTAAAGTTCTGGATATCTCTGCATACCAATCTAACAGCTAATCAACTACTCCTGGGTCTGCACTGGAACAGTATGGATGTGACCATAGCTGACCATCTTAGCTGAACTCTGGGATGTTTTATGACTGAGATATGCTGGTAGGGAGCTGAGCGGTTCTCCTGCACTTGTTGTTGTTGTTGTTTAGTCGTTTAGTGGTGTCCGACTCTTTGTGACTCCATGGACCAGAGCACGCCAGGCACTCCTGTCTTCCACTGCCTCTCGCAGTTTGATCAAACTCATGCTGGTAGCTTCGAAAACACCATCCAACCATCTCGTCCTCTGTCGTCCCCTTCTCCTTGTGCCCTCCATCTTTCCCAACATCAGGGTCTTTTCCAGGGAGTCTTCTCTTCTCATAAGGTGGCCAAAGTACTGGAGCCTCATCTTCAGGATCTGTCCTTCCAGTTAGCACTCAGGGCTGATTTCCTTCAGAATGGAGAGGTTTGATCTTCTTGCAGTCCATGGGACTCTCAAGAGTCTCCTCCAGCACCAGAATTCAAAAGCATCAATTCTTTGGCGATCAGCATTCTTTATGGTCCAGCTCTCACTTCCATACATCACTACTGGGAAAACCATAGCTTGAACTATACAGACCTTTGTTGGCAAGGTGATGCCTCTGCTTTTTAAGATGCTGTCCAGGTTTGCCATCGCCTTTCTCCCAAGGAGTAGACGTCTTTTAATTTCGTGGCTGCTGTCACCATCTGCAGTGATCATGGAGCCCAAGAAAGTAAAATCTCTCACTGCCTCCATTTCTTCCCCTTCTATTTGCCAGGAGGTGATGGGGCCAGTGGCCATGATCTTCGTTTTTTTGATGTTGAGCTTCAGACCATATTTTGCACTCTCCTCTTTCACCCTCATGTTGGAATATACTCAGAGTCAAGTATGAATTTCATGCTCTTTATTCAGCTCATAGTAGCAATGAATGAAACTTTCCCCAAAACGTCTAGCTATAAATCCATTATTTACACAATGGGCCCTGCGTGATTGGCTAATTCCGGGCTGCTCCTGTAGGCCAATCAGGTTGCGGATTCACTTCCTCCAGAAGCTTGATTGGCTGCTCCTGCAGGCCAATCAGGTCACTGATTCACCTCCTCCAGGAGCCCGATTGGCTGCTCCTGCAGGCCAATCAGGTCGCTGATTCACTTCCACCTGGAGCTGGATTAGGTGTCTCCTGTTGACCAATCAGCATAGCTGTCAATGTTTCAACTTTTTAAAAGGGAAATTCCCTTATTCCGAATAGGATTCCTCGCAAGAAAAGGGAAAAGTTGACAGCTATGCCAATCAGACAGCTGCATTCTGGATCCTATTGTTCTAGGATTCAGCTCACTACATAACAGTTATCATGTTCTTATCTGCCCATGAACTGCCCTGACTATTTCCTGAGCTACCTTGCGATCATCCTAACATCTCCCTCTTTGTTTATTCCTTCAGGGGTCTTCCTTTGTCTCCCTACCCACAACAGGTTGCTTAGAAAAGAGAGTGAATATATTCAAGGCATCAAGGTGACAGCTGTGATAATTTCCTCTGTTGAGGCAAGGAGCTTGTTTTCTTACAAAGTAGCATATGGGTGAGCTGGCTCTTGAAAAGAAGGTTATGCGGTCCCCGAGGAAAGCTCCAAGTTAAGCAGTCCGTGCCGACTATAAGATCCTTCTTAGCTGAGCTGCAGCAGAAGCAGCTTAGAAAATTCAAAATTTGAAGGGGAGCATAAAGGTGGTCTTAGGGTTTATGCCTGATTTGTTTGGAAATGTGGTGCAGTTAATCGGAGATGATACTGTCAGTGGATATTTTGGGTTCATAAATGAGAGCGGTGGTTTCGGTTTGGCGCTCCCTAGTTTGCATTTGGAAGACTTTTTGGAGATGAGTGGAGAATATTAAGAACTGTCTAGTTATTTGAGGAGTGGTGTGCAGGAGAATAGTTGTTCCCCCTGGCCTTTGGCTTGGAATCAACTTGATCCCCTTCCCCTCTTTCCTTTTTCCGTATATTAAAAGCTATGGTTTTCCCAGCAGTGATGTATGGAAGTGAGAGATGGACCATAAAGAAGGCTGATCTCCGAAGAATTGATGCTTTTGAATGCTGGTGCTGGAGGAGACAGTGGAGGCAGTGGAAGACAGGAGTGCCTGGCGTGCTCTGGTCCATGGGGTCACGAAAAGTCGGACAGGACTAAACGACTAAAAAAAAATAAAAATTCAATAACATAAGAAGAGTCTGCTGGGTCAGGCCAATGGCCCATCAAGTCCAGCATCCCATTCTCACAGTGGCCAACCAGATTCCTCTATTGGGAAACCCGCAAGCAGGACTCGAGCGCAAGAGCCTTCTCCCCTCTTGAGGATTCCAGCATTCAGAAGGTATTCAGAAGCATCGCTGGCTCCCATGGCTAGTAGCTTTCAATAGTCCTCTCCTCCATGAATTTGCCTAATTCTCTTCTAAAGCCATCCAAGTTGGTGGCCATCAGGTGGAACAAATCTGTCTTACAGGCCCTGCGGAAAGAAATCAGATCCCGCAGGGCCCTGGTCTCATGAGACAGACTGTTCCACCAGGCCGGAGCCAGTGTTGAAAAGGCCCTGGCTCTGGGTGAGGCTAATCTGACTTCCTTAGGGCCAGGGACCACTAGGGTGTTGCTATTTATGGACCTTAAGGTCCTCCACGGAGCATATCGGGAGAGGTGGTCCCATAGGTACGAGGGTCCTAGGCTGCTAGTTTAACTATGTGCTGCTCGAATATCTACTTTCTTCTAACTTTCATGAATCTTCCAACATTCAACATTGACGGTTGTCTTTTTTCTCCATCCACTTTCTCCATGCCATGGCTAATTTGATAAATGTCCATCATGCTGGTGTTACCCCTGGCAGGATCAGGGCAGTGATGCATGGAGCACTGGAGTAGATCCATGGAAGGGTGGCTCCAGAAGCAAACTCACAAGGGAGTTGTTGTTGTTGTTGTTGTCATTACATTGGAAATTAAACTGTGAGCATCTAAATTCTCCCAGAGAAACATAAGCAGCACACAGGTACATCTCTTCTCCTATTGTTCCCCTCATCAGGAGAACACCCTGCTACTGGGAAGAAGTGTGGTGTAGTGGTTAAGAGTTGTAGACTCGCAATCTGGTGAACTGGGTTCGCTTCCCCACTCCTCCACATGCAGCTGCTGGGTGACCTTGGGCTAGTCACACTTCTCTGAAGTCTCTCAGCCCCACTCACCTCACAGAGTGTTTGTTGTGGGGCAGGAAGGGAAAGGAGAATGTTAGCCGCTTTGAGACTCCTTCGGGTAGTGATAAAGCGGGATATCAAATGTTAACTCCTCCTCCTCCTCCTCCTCCTCCTCCTCCTCCTCCTCCTCCTCCTCCTCCTCCTCCTCCTCCTCCTCTTCTTCTTCTTCTTCTTCTTCTTCTTCTTCTTCTTCTTCTTCTTCTTCTTCTTCTTCTTCTTCTTCTTCTTCTGCCTCTAAACCTGGAAGTTCCACCTACCAGAAGGCATATTTCCAAAGGCAGAATGTGTTTTGTTAGAGCAACAGGAGCAAGCAGTGCTCAGCTTAAACAACTCAGAGTGAGGCTGGCCACATTCTGCACACGATCAGACTCTGTTTTTCCCCCAAGGGGGCTGTTCACACGGCATCAGCAAGCAACACAAAAGGAAAAGCAAGATGTGAATCGCTCCCAAGTGATAAATCTTCAATGCCGCCTCCTCCTCCTCCTCCTCTTCTTCTTCTTCTTCTTCTTCTTCTTCTTCTTCTTCTTCTTCTTCTTCTTCTTCTTCTTCTTCATATTTGCTTTGTCGCAAGCAAATGAATAATGCAGCAATGCAGCAGGCAAGTGGCGTCTCCTGAGGCTGCCTTGGAGAGCCTCAAGGGAGATGGCGGTCTTCTCCCCCAGGCAGTTCACAGGGCCAGCTCAGAGTTTCTTTGGCTTCTCACACAAGTCCTCTCAGCGCTCTTGTGATCCTTGATTCAGAAGGAACAAAAGGGACCCAACAGCTGGGGTGGGGAAGAGAGACTCTAGAGGAAGACAACAACAACATTTGAGCAGTAATGCCAGCCGTGTACATACAAAAAGTTTGTTGTGTATATTCCCAAAACAAGTTTGAAGCCAAGAGAGGAACAGATCACTTCAGTAAGGTTTGATCCACTACCTCAGTGTTTCCCAAACTTGGGTCTCCAGCTGTTTTTGGACTACAACTCCCATCATACCTAGCTAGCAGGACCAGCGGTCAGGATGATGGGAATTGTAGTCCTAAAACAGCTGAAGGCCTAAGTCTGAGAAACCCTGCATGAACCTCTTCAATATCAGGGAAGATTAAGCTGTCAAGGACGACTAGTGTAGGACACCAAGAACTCCCATTCTTGATTGAAATCATTCCAATATTAGGTTTAGTTAAAGTTGAATTCTGACTAAACATCTGGAAGAACTTTCTGATGGTAGGAGCTGTTTGGCAGTGGAACGGTCTCCTTTGAAAGATTGTGGACTCTCTCCTTCATTGGAGGTTTTTAACAGAGGTTGGATGGCCACCTGTCATGGGTGTTTTAGCTAAGATTCCTGCAATGCAGGGGGTTGGACTATATGACCACTGGGTTACCTCCCAACTCTATGATTTTGTGAATTGAATATTGGTACTCTTTCATTGTATGGTGCCCTGTGTGAGGTCAAAATTCCCCCACCCCCCGAATCTTCACATTTATGGCTTTTCTCCATTTTGTGCCCCCTTGGCTCCACCACCCTAAACCCAGCACTGACAAGCAGCTCAGGGTACAAACATTGCTCATTGTTGAAGGCACCTAGATGGAGAAGGTGTGTAGTAGTGGTTAGAGGGATACAGGGCATTTATAAAGCCAGTGTGTGGAGTCTCCCTCCTGGTTGCATAGCAACCCCCTCAATGTCATCTATCTCCTCCACTCCCTCTACCTGTGAGCTCTCCAAGTCTGGGAACTCTTGATGAAGGGGGCCTGAACTAGCCCACTCTTGCTCTGTCTGTGGCTGCAATCCCTCATCTCCAGAATCAAGCTCTGGCTCCCTCTGTACTGACATTCCTTCATTTCCAGAGTCAGACTATTTCCAGGCGTTTGATTCAGCCACATCCCTGACACACAAGGACCTCCCTCCCTCAGCCTTAGAGGTGACCCCCTTGCATGGCATGGCTATTGGCCCATGTCTTCTGGAGGGAAGCGCTAGCATGACACCGATTCTCTGAAATCTTCCATTCTGCCCTCCTGCCCTCTCTGAGTTCCATCTGCCAAATCCTAGTGGGCGATTTCACCCTGTTCCATCCTTTCCCAATTCTGCCCTTGACCTGCTCTCTCCCCCACAAGCTTTTGCTAACCCAACCAACTCTATTTCCCTCTTCACATATGTTTGCCTTTGATAAAGTCTTTGGTAAATTTTTTAAAAAATTTACTACCAGGCATTTTAATTAAAAAGGAGAGAGAGAGAGAGAGAAGAAAACCCTCTTCAAACTTTTAATCCATTAAATCCATTTTGATTGTCTCAAATTGGGACAAAGACCGAAGACGACTTTGACAGACGCTGTTGAGTGTGAAAGGGCAGAACGAGAGAGAGTGAATAAAAAGAGAGAAAAGGAGATTGTCTTATGGAAAATTAAAGACGACCAAGTGGATTATGGCATCTGCTTTTGTGGATTAGAGCTCACTTTGTCAGATGTATGCAGAGTCTGCTATACATATGTATGTATGTATATGTGTGTGTGAGTGAGAGAGAGAATAGTGTTTTAAACAACAAGGTCGAAAGACAAAGGGATGGATGCAGACTAACAGTGCAACGCCAGTCATGCCTACTCACTAGTAAATCCTATGAATTCACTCAGGCTTACTCCCAGGTAAACAAGGTTAGGATTGCATCCTTAGTCGCCATAGAAATCCAGCGTGATTTTAGCTACCGTATACTTCGCTCTATAGGACACACCGGACCATAGGATGCACCTTGTTTAAGAGGGGGAGAACAAGAAAAAAAAATTATCCCCCTCTGTGATGGCCTGGGAATCCGATTCAGAGGCTGAACCGGAGGAATCCCAGCCTGCACAGGAGTCCCCGCCTCCAGGGCCGGCTGAACTGGGGCAAGGCCTAGATTCTGAGGAGCCTGCACCTGTGCCGGATCCTCAGGAGAAGGCACCAGGTGAATCCACTCTGGCTCCAGAGGTGGTTGAGGACTCAGTGCCTACAGGTGAGTCTCCCCCTGGGCCCAGTAACTCTTCAGCTTCTCCTGAACTGCAGAGGCTCAGGGCAGAGAGGCGAAGGGAACTGGTTTCTCCCAGGAGGAGTGCTCACCTTGAGGCCAGGAGAGGCAGGTCTCCTGGGGGCCGGGACCGCCCCTGGCCTCAGAGAAGATAAAGGCCAGTCAGCCTGGTCCCAGGTTGTGGGAGCAACATCGTTGATGAGCTGTTTCGGCCAGCATCCAGTCCTGTTTCCCCAGAGTTCCTGTCCTTGCCCGGCTTCCTGCTGTGGACCCCGTTTGCCTGAGGAGGACTGTCTGCCGACCCTCAACTTAGGTCCTGGACCTTGCCCCACGGTAACCTCCCCCCTGGACCAGCACACCCTCTCTGCACAATGCCCCTTCAGTGAAGCGGCAGGAGAAAAGGAGCCCCTTCCATTTCTCCTCCCGCTTAGCTGAAGGGGCACTGCGCCTTAGCTGAAGGGGCACCTACACTTCAGTGAAAGGAACCCGAAGCCTCCAGAGTGCAGTGGGAGCTCCCACTGCACTCCGGAGGCTTCAGGCAGCTATCTTTGAAGCCTGGAGAGCGACAGGGGTTGGTGCGCACCGACTCCTCTCACTCTCCAGGCTTCAGCAGAAGGCATCCTGAAGCCTCCGGAGCGCGGTGGGAGTTCCCGCTGTGCTCCAGAGGCTTCAGGCGGCTATCTGGTGAGCAAGAGGGGTCGGTGCGCACCGACCCCTCTGTCTCTACAGATAGCCTCGGGTTCCTTTTGCTTGTGGGGCTGGCGATGGGGAAAGCCAAGCTTCCCTCACCGCCAGCCCCGGGGAGCAGCAGGAAGGCTGTGCGCAGGCTTTCCGCTGCCCCCCACAGCTTGTGGGGCTGGCGGTGCGCACCGACCAATCTCACTCTCCAGGCTTCAGCGAAAGCAACGCGAAGCCTCCAGAGCGTGGAGGGAGCGCTCCCTCTGCGCTTTGGAGGCTTCGCGTTGCTATCGCTGAAGCCAAGGAGCCTGCATTCGCTCCATAGGACACACACACATTTCCCCTTAATTTTTGGAGGCGGAAAAGTGCGTCCTATAGAGCGAAAAACACGGTAGTCATGAACCATGGAATCCTCAGCATGTCTACTCAGGAAAATTGAATTCAGTCAGTCTTGCTCCCATGTAATAGGTTTAGGATTGAATCCCCATCAATTTCTAAACATGGCTGCATCTGGACGCAGCCGAAAGAAAACAGGTGTGAGGAACATCTCCTATAAGTAGCTCCCCATACGCTCAGGTCACTGTCTACAGATCTTCTCCTTGCCTGTAGCCTTTTGGCTGTGACTCCCCCGCTGTGAAATTCCCTCTGCCAGGGTTCGCTTTTCGTCATTTAAGTAACACAGCAAGCCTTACACAGAGCCAGACCAGAAAAAATAAGATAAAATTCTTCAAACTATTTTGTTGGTGCGGCCAGCCCAAGGCATTTTGGCACCTGAGGCATACCACAAAATGGTAGCCCCTGCCAGGGAATGTGGTAAGTGAAGTTCTACCTCAGGAACAAGGGAAGGGAGGAAGGAAGATCAACTTTGGGATTTGCTGTCCCTGGGAATCCTGCCGCCTGAGGCGGTTGCCTCACCTTGCCTCACAGGTGTGCCGGCCCTGGTCATCCCTTATGTGACTGTGTTGCTGTTATTTGTATTGATTATTATTTAGTCATGATTTCTGTTGTAATTGTTGAGAGTAAATTGAATCACCTCAGGTGAGGCTGAGAGGGGGTCTTGTCAACTGGGCAGCCCAGGACTTGCCCTTGAGAGGTCACTTTGTTGCTTCTAATGCAGCAAAAACAACGCAGGAGGCAGCAGTTATGAGTTGCTGGTTTCTGTGGCCACAGCAGGCGCTGTGATTCTCCAGCGGTTTGACTTCACTCCCAGAGGTGCACTCCATTGTCTCTTGAGACAGATGGACGCCAACATCAATAAATAATAACAATAACCAAATGCCTTGCGAGTCAAATGTTTTGGCTCCTTAATGCAGCGAACCCAGAAGTGAGTGTTCCGGTTTGCCAACGTTCTTTGGAACCCAAACATCCAACACGACTTCTGTGGCTTCCGATTGGCTGCAGGAGCTTCCTGCAGCCAATCGGAAGCCGTGCCTTGCTTTCTGAACGTTTTGGAAGTCGAATACCCATTAAGTAAAGTGTCTTCAGTGCGGCCTCCTCCTTTTTGAGCAACATCCTGGGCACTAAAGAGTTAACAGATGATGGTTGTTTCGCAGGAAGACGAATGCATATGACATACTTAATGGGACAATTTGCATAATGCTTGCATTAATTTGTTGCTTTCATTACAGCAACAGAACGAATGCGACAGATTATTCCAATAAAAAGTTCTGCGACCGCACGAATCCCCAGTACTGTCGCCCTGCTAAGCTAAATTTCTATATACGTGAGGCCATCAGTTTTATTTATGAAGTTCTTGCAAAAATCTTAAAGCAACATCGTATGGGGGAAAAGAACAAGATGAGTGAGTGGTTAGAGCAGTTGACTGCTCTGCTGTTGTTTCCTCTTCTACCTTCTCTTGTGATGTTTGGGTACCTCACCATGTGAGCGTAGTGCAGTGCAAAGAATGCCCGATTTGGAGGCAAGAGTCCTGCATTCAACCCCTGCTTCTTAACACGAAGCACATGGGCAGTGATGGTCATCAACTGAGGGATAAATCAGTGTCAAATAGCCAACATGCTTAACTCAAATTAAGGCATGAAGGAGTTAAGACCATAGAGTGAGATGTTCTGCCAGGCTTAGCTAGGTCACACCCCTGCGGAAAGATGTCAAGTCCCGCAGGGCCCTAGTCTCTTGTGACAGAGCGTTCCACCAGATCGGGGCCACAGCCGAAAAAGCCCTGGCTCTAGTTGAGGCCAGCCTAACCTCCCTGTGGCCTGGGACCTCCAAGATGTTTTTGTTTGAAGACCATAAGGTCCTCCATGGGACATACCAGGAGAATTGGCTGGCCATCTGTCATGGATGCTTTAGCTGAGATCCGTGCATTGGCTAGATCAGTGTTCCCCAACCTTGGGCCTCCAGCTGTTTTTGGACTACAATTCCCATCATCCTTGACCACTGGTCTTGCTAGAAAGGGATGATGGGAGTTGTAGTCCAAAAACAGCTGGAGGCCCAAGGTTGGGGAACACTGGACTAGATGATCCTGGTGGTCCCTTCCAACTTAACAATACTACAATTCTACTATTCTATCACCATTCCTGGACACATTCCAGCCAGGAAATTAATGGAGGAGGAAGCTATCAGTGGGTACTAGCCATGATGGTTAGGTTCTACCTTAACTGCTGGAGGCAGCAGTGGTGTAGCGTGTGGGGGCACAGGGGCAGTTGCGCCAGGCTCAAAATTGTGAGGGGCACACAATTTCAACACCCGATGCTGCCTCAATGCAACTGCGCACTTCCATCACTGGGCTCTGTTGAAAATGGCTTCTCCACATGACCCAGGAAGTGACCTCTCCAGACACAATGGAACAGCTCTTCTTTTCTTACCTCTGCAGCTGTGATCTCCTGGGTGGCCCGGATGCTGTTAGGCAGTTGAATGTGCATGTATACTCCATCTGTTTCCCAGCCATCCTCTAAGCTGCCCCGGGCACTGGCAACCCACGCTATGCCACTGGGAGGCAGTGTGCTTCTGAATAGCAATTGCAGGGAGAGCGCTGCCGTTGCACTCAAGTCCTGCAACTTGACTGGCATGTGTGAAAACGGGATGCTTGATTCGACGGGCCTTTCAGCCTCATCCTGCAGGGTTCTTCTTACATTCTTACAATGCAATGGACTTGCAGTGAAATCGAAGACTGTGGAGGGGTGACCAAAGGGGGGGAGGGCAGTTTTTGCCCCTGAAAAACAAAGAGAAACATTTTGACGGGAACATTTCCCCACAATCCCATGTTCTGCTTGATTTAAAGAGTGAAAGGCGGACAATGAATCTTCCCGAGCACTTCACAGCATCTGTAACTAAGAGGAAAAAAGACGTTTTTGTCAGCTTAATTGTCTTTTTTGTTCTCGTATTATTTTAAAAAATGGGATTAGGGAAGGAGGAACAACAGAATCAGCTTTCTGTTTTAATTTCATTTGAAGGTTGAGGAAGGTCCATAATAGGGGGACATCAAAGGCCTTTCCCCCCTCTCAATCCACCCTTTGCTTCTGGTATTTGCTGTGCTGCAAGGTTTTCAGAGGCAGGCAGCAGTTTCAATGAACACTTTTATTTTAAAGATATTTATTAGAATTTTCAATATTAATACAATAAAAATCCAAAAAAGAAAAGAAAAAAATAGCAAAAATACAAAAATAAAAATAATTAAAAACACATTATTTTCCTTTAACTTACTTCCCAGACCTCCTCATACCTTCATTTTTGTATTCCAGTTCAAATTGTTAGTTCAGCAAATCCTTATGAATAAACTTTAACCTACTTCTAAACCTTTTTTTTTCCATATTCTCTTAAAACATTACAGCTGGAAACCACTTAATTTCTATCCGACATCATTCTAACATTCATTGATTTTGCAATATTTCTGTAAATAGTCTTTAAATTTCTTCCAATCTTCTTCCGCCGACTCTTCTCCCTGGTCTCGGATTCTGCCAGTCATTTCAGCCAATCCGATATAGTCCATCACCTTCATCTGCCATTCTTCTCGGGTGGGTAGATCTTGTGTCTTCCAATACTTTGCGATGAGTATTCAATGAACACTTTTAGGGCCCCATCTGCAATATACATTCTAAAGCAGTATTATGCCTCTTTAAACAGCCAGGGGTTCCCTCAAAGGATCCTGGGAACTATAGTTGGCTATGGATCTGCAGTTCGAAGGCAGATGATTGGCAGGAGATTTGTGGAAGAATAAGTCAGGCATAGGCAAACTCAGGCATAGGCTCCAAGACTTTGGCCACCTCATGAGAAGAGAAGACTCCCTGGAAAAGACCCTGATGTTGGGAAAGATGGAGGGCACAAGGAGAAGGGGACGACAGAGGAAGAGATGGTTGGACAGTGTTCTCAAAGCTACCAGCATGAGTTTGACCAAACTGCGGGAGGCAGTGGAAGACAGGAGTGCCTGGCGTGCTCTGGTCCATGGGGTCATGAATAGCCGGACACGACTAAATGACTAAACAACAAGGCAAACTCGGCCCTCCAGATGTTTTGGGACTACAACTCCCATACCCCTAGCTAACAGGACCAGCGGTCAGGGATGATGGGAATTATAGTCCCAAAACATCTGGAGTGCCGAGTTTGCCTATTCCTGGAATAAGTGACAAACACACCCTCGCGACATGACACATGATTAACTTACAGGACGCCACTAGGGGAGGTGACTTCTGAAAGACTTCATTCCTAACTCAAGTAACTGAATTAATTGGACGTATTTTTGAGCAGACATGGGACTGAAAAAAGAAAAAAAACAATGTTTTATATCTGTTGTTTATGCATTCTAACACTGTGACACTGGATGGCGCTGTGGAGTTCCGTTTTTGCCAACTCGATTTCTCATACAAAGTGCGTTTAACTGAAGTGCTTTTTTGATGTGTCTAGATCCAGCCATGGTTAAGACTGCATTGTAAGTCTATCAGAAGAAATGAGCTAAATGGAACACCCACATAGAGGCAGTGCACCTCTAAATATCTGATAAAGCTGGAATAATCCACAAAGGAGGAATATTGCTGATGTAAGCTGAAAATGGCTTATCTCTTGAGTTTATGCCAATAATAAAACTCAGAAACGTGAGGAGTTAGGAGTCCAACGTTGATTGTAAAGCAATAGGTTACAGTCGGATTGTTCCGCAAAACTGCAACCCCGCCTGATGGTCCAGGCAGTGGTATTTATAAAGCTTCAAACAAAGGATTTCAATTTTCACCAATCATTATACATCATTACCTAATTTCATGTTTAATAAAGGTAAAGGGACCCCTGACCATTAGGTCCAGTCGTGGCCGACTCTGGGGTTGCAGTGCTCATCTCGCTTTATTGGCCGAGGGTGCCGGCGTACAGCTTCCGGGTCATGTGGCCAGCATGACTAAGCTGCTTCTGGCGGACCAGAGCAGTGCACGGAAACGCTGTTTACCTTCCCGCTGGAGTGGTACCTATTTATCTACTTGCACTTTGATGTGCTTTTGAACTACTAGGTTGGCAGGAGCAGAGACCAAGCAACGGGAGCTCACCCCGTTGCGGGGACTCGAACCTCCGACCTTCTGATCAGCAAGCCATAGGCTCTGTGGTTTAACCCACAGCGCCACCCTTAATACACACACGCAATAAGCAGTGGCAATTTTGCAGATTCGGTGTTGATTCTCACTGTGATCTGTTACATTGTATTAGTATGCATCTTGGTTAGGAACCTGTGTTATGTGTAGCTATTTGCACCATGTAGCAACTTTTGTTCTAGCTTTGAGCTGCACCTTTGTGATTCACATATTAGCTGTATTCCTGCCCCAATGTGTGGAGAGGGGGGGACAGAAACTTGCAAAATCATCAGTTTCATAAAGCAACAGGTTACCATAACTTCTCTATTAGAAGCACACTCAAGGATTTCCAGGGGTATACAATGTCACATCTATTGTGGCCTTTTGGGCCACCACCACACTGCTGTCACGCAGTCTCAATGAGTGTCCCAGAGTGACTACCGTATTTTTCGCTCTATAACACGCACCTGACCATAACACGCACATCGTTTTTAGAGGAGGAAAACAAGGGAAAAAACATTCTGAATGAAACAGTGGATGTATCATTTTTGTGCTTCATGCTGTGGCCACAGACATGTGATCTGATGGTGAATTTGGGGTGACCCAATGCAAAGATCCTGAGGATCCATGTGGATCCATGCTTTGTAACCACGTTTTTGCACCATTGCAGCCCCAGGCAACAGTGGGTGCGTGATTTTTGGGGGGCAGGCTGTAGCCATGGACATGCTATGTGCTCTGATGGTGAATTTGGGCTGACCCAATGCAAAGATCCTGAGGATTCATGTGGATCCATGCTTTTTAACCACATTTTAAGTGGGGAGGGAAGGAAAAACACAGAAGGGACAAGCAGCACGAGAGGGGTGTGCAGAGAAGCAGCTGGCTAAGAATGCAGGAGAGGGCTATAACGGGAGGGAGGAAAGGAAGGCAAAAGTTTTTCCCCACCTACCCACCCAAGCCAGCCATATCTCTCTTTCTCTCTCTCTCTCTCTCTCTCTCTCTCTCTCTCTCTCTCTCTCTCTCCCTCCCTCCCTCCCTCCCTCCCTCCCTCTCCCTCCTGCATGTTTTCACGGAGAGGAATTAGAATGAAGGACGCTCTGCTTTCCCCTCTTCTTGCCTGGAGGGGAGGGGCTTTCCCTGCTCTTTGTTCCGTTTGAGCAAACACAGCAAGGAAACAGAGGCGGGTGGGCAGTAAG
This sequence comes from Podarcis melisellensis, assembly GCF_964234715.1. NCBI lineage: Eukaryota > Metazoa > Chordata > Lepidosauria > Squamata > Lacertidae > Podarcis > Podarcis melisellensis. The sequence continues at coordinate 5,849,817 of NC_138539.1, read as the reverse complement.
ACCCTGAGGCAGAATGCAGGAAAGCAGCCGCTTCCTCTTTTCAGGTTTCCCTTCTCAGAGACGCCCGATTTGATTTTTGCCTGATTTTTGCCTCCACTCACCCCAGTTGGCTCCAGGGACCACACATTCGCTCAATAAAACGCACAGACATTTCCCCTTCCTTTTTAGGAGAAAAAATCTGCGTGTTATAGAGGGAAAAATACGGTATATTTTTCGCTCCATAAGATGCACCTGACTATAAGACACAGCTAGTTTTTAGAGGAGGAAAGGAGGAAAGCCCCATTTTGGGGGGATCAGCTCACAGTTGTGCTGCTCCTTTTGCAAAGGGGAAATGCCCCCTTGTTTTGAGGATCAGCTCAAAGTTGTTGAGCTAACTATGCAAAGGGAAAAAATCCTGTTTTTATGGGGTTCAACTCACAATTCTGCAGCTTCTTTAGGAAAGGGATCCGTTTCTACAGTTTCCAGACAGATAATCTAATCAGCCAGTCACATGTCACTGGGGAAACAAACAGTCTCCGTCTGCAGAACATTTGACAATGGAGGCCTGGGCAAGGGAGCGGGGCCAGAAAGGGAGCCAGCGATCAACCACACATTCGCTCCATAAGACGCACAGACATTTCCCCTTACTTCTTAGGAGAAAAGTGTGTCTTATGGAGCAAAAAATACGGTATATGGCTGACTCTTGTTCAAAACAGTGCCGTGGCCTGGATGGCGGTTTTGTCAGATCCAACGCTTCTTGTAAAATGCTGCAGTTGGTGTGTTGCCCCTATTGCCTTATCCTTTCTTTCTAACAACCACAACCGGGGATTACCTGGATAGGGAGCTCAATAAGAAGTCAAGTGCTATTTGTTGTTCAAACTCCCCAAGATCCCTGCTGCATGAAATATTCACCAAACAAAGCAGCACCTGATGCCCAACAGCACCATCGCTTCCTGTAACAAATTGGTTGAAATGTTGAGGTCTGCTTCCCCCCCCGCCCCGCCCCCCAAACAAAGCTTTTACACAACCAGATTTAAAATTCAAAATATCCTACGGAGAATGCCTAGGGTGATCTACTAAACCAAGGTAGGAAAGTCAATAGATGGGAAATGTGAAGATGCTGTCAAAATAATAACCCTCTATAACACCTTGTGGAACTCGCCGTGACCCTGATGCTAACCTTTCCTGAATTTTCTCCTTCGCTGCCCCATCAGTTTCAGGCCAGTGGGACTGGGAGGAAGCAAAATATGATGAAGTCATGGAGGGGTAAGTTCATTTGGTGTTTGGGCAGGAGTGATGGACCTGTGGTAACCTTCCATCACCCCTGAACATTGACCCTGCCGGAAGATTGCTGATTCCCCAGTTCTGAGTTATAAAGTGGGAGGGAACATCCCATAGCTGCCATTTTTAAAGTCAGCTGCAGATAGGGATGGATAATAATAATAATAATAATAATAATAATAATAATAATAATAATAATAATGTTTTATTTATAACCTGCTGTCAGAGCTGCCCGAGGTCCCAGCTCACAAAGGACCAACGCCAGTTCGTTGTTATATACAAAAGTCTTTATTGAAGTTCAGTTTCGCTTTCAAAGCCGCAGCGCGCAGCTCTACGTCTCAAACTCTAGACCGCTGAAGCTCCGTCTGAATCTCCTCCCCCCAGACACCAGTTTAAGACTCTAGCCTTTCTCCACCTCTTCCTTTGCTCTTTCCTCCTCTGGTTCCGCCTGTGTGCTGGGGTCTTGCCCTTTCTAGACTCTTCTGACGCTGAGTCCCCTGAGTCTTCCCCCTGCCTCCGGCGGGCTTTAGGACCTGGTTCCCAATCCGGGTTTTCTGCTGTCCCGCGCGCCTGTACATTCGAACTTGGCGCGCGCGCCCAGCCGGCAACCTTCCTCCTGACCGTTACACTGCTCCTGTCACTGCTTCCCCCTTCGGGGAGGCTAGCTGGACCTGACCTCCCCTCCATTCCCCCACTCTCCGATAGAGGCGTGGTCAGCCCTGACTCATCTTCTCTCCCTGCTGGAGGAGACACTGGCCCTGATACATGGGACTCTTCCCCCCCACTACGCTCTGGTGGGGAAGCTGGTCCTGATCTCCCGCTGCTGCTTTGGGAGTCCCCGCTGGCCCCTTGCTTCTGGTGCGTCCCCCCTGGGACCCCCCTTGTCCTGGCCATCGGCGCCCCCCTCTGGGAATCTTCTGATTCGCTGGAGAAGCTCATGGAATCTCTCGGGTCACTGTCATACTCCCCTACGCTGCCCTCAGATTCTTCCCCTTCGCTCTCCATTTCCTCTCTCCCCTGTGCCTCTGCTCCTGAGCCCCTGACACCTGCCCTTCCCGGTTCAGAAAACCAGGTTCAGGGCGGCTAACAACACTTAATTGATACAACAAAAAACAGCATAAAATGCAGTATAAGACATGAATAACAATAAATTCAGAATTCAAAAATCAATTTAGGGGGAAAATCCATGCAATAAACTTTAGATGATCACCAGGGCTAGCTGGCTAAATTAGTTCTATTTGGGCCAGCGAGGAGACCGGGGGAGAATTAGCTGTGGGATCCCAGAGTGGGTAATCTTCATAAAAAGGGGAGGGGAGGGAAGGAAGGGGAATAAAAGATCAGGCTAAGTTCAAATTGAAAGCCAGGTGGAATAGCGGAAGGAAGTTAAATCCTGCAGGGCCCTGGTCTCCTGGGACAGAGAATTCCACCAGGTCGGAGCCATCACTGAGAAGGCCCTGGCCCTGGTGGAGGATAATGTGATTTCCTTAGGGTCCGGGTTCCCTCAGATCCACATTTTGATGATCTTAAATTCAGCTCTCCATTCTTTTATATAAGTTTTGTTGTTTTTCCTAAAAAAAATAATGAAAATGTTCTCATGAATACTCTTCAGTGGATTTCTCCTAATATATACAAATTTGTATGCAATTTTGCTCAATATACATATTTTGGCAGAGCAATTTTCAATGATCTGATGCATTTTAATGCCCCCCCCAATATATGTATGCACCCATTAATCCAACACATGCATATTTCTACATATTGCTTGATTGGAGAAGTGTGTTGCAAAATTAAGAGAATTTCCATTCATGTATTGTTTTGGGAAGTGAGGATTGGGTACGTTTGGATTTAAATCTGAACAGCAATGGATGTCTGCCCCACCCTAACCTACACATTTAATAGCTCTTCTCACTTGGCTCTTAGTCAACTCTGATGTACAACATTCTAAAATTGTAAAAGCTGCTACTGATGCCTGTCTGCAGGGAGTCACACTAAGGGCAACCTCCTTGAACGAAGGCTTACCCAATGCCTAACCTGTCAAAGTTGTGACAATTGCTGCAAGGTGGGCAAAAACCAAATGGCAGGTGCCAATTTGCCAAGTGGAAAAAAATCCTATCCAGCCCCACCAATATGCGCTAACAGATTAAGGTTGAATCCTGACAAGACAGAAGTACTGTTTTTGGGGGACAGGAGGCGGGCAGGTGTGGAGGATTCCCTGGTCCTGAATGGGGTAACTGTGCCCCTGAAGGACCAGGTGCACAGCCTGGGAGTCATTTTGGACTCACAGCTGTCCATGGAGGCACAGGTCAAATCTGTGTCCAGGGCAGCTGTCTACCAGCTCCATCTAGTACGTAGGAAGATATCCTATCTACCTGCGGACTGCCTTGCCAGAGTGGTGCATGCTCTGGTTATCTCCCGCTTGGACTACTGCAATGCACTCTACTTGGGGCTACCTTTGAAGGTGACCCAGAAACTACAACTAATCCAGAATGCAGCAGCTAGACTGGTGACTGGGAGCGGCCGCCGAGACCATATAACACTGCTCTTGAAAGATCTACATTTGCTCCTAGTATGTTTCCGAGCACAATTCAAAGTGTTGGTGCTGACTTTTAAAGCCCTAAATGACCTTGGCCCAGTATATCTGAAGGATCGTCTCCACCCCCATTGTTCTACCCGGACACTGAGGTCCAGTGCTGAGGGCCTTCTGGTGGTTCCCTCCCTGCGAGAAGCCAAGTTACAGGGAACCAGGCAGAGGGCCTTCTTGGTAGTGGCACCTGCCCTGTGGAATGCCCTCCCACCAGATGTCAAAGAGAACAACAACTCCCAAACTTTTAGAAGACATCTGAAGGCAGCCCTGTTTAGGGAAGCTTTTAATGTTTGATGTATTACAGTATTTTAATATTTTTTTGGACGCTGCCCAGAATGGCTGGGGAAGCCCAGCCAGATGGGTGAGGTATAAATAATAATTGTCTATAGCAGGGGTCACTGAAGGTCCCAAATGCCCGGCTGCAACACCACCCACCACTGGAGGTGAGTGGACTTCTCACCACAAGAAACCTAAATTTCGCTTTCTGTGGCCTCCAGATCAACTCCAAGGGTAGCCCTGCAAAGAGCAGGTATTATATTTTTGAGTTCATTATTTCAGGTTTTTTTTTCTGAAAAAGGGGGATGACTTGAACTTTATCACGGGCATATCCTGCCAATACTGTTTAACACAAATGCCTTATGAGGCATCGACTCCAAACCCTGCTTTACATTTCACACTGCACGCCTTGGAACGATTTTCACAGAATCAAAAGGTCACAGGTGGGTTCAGAAAGAGACGGTGTGTCACGGGCCCAGATTGTGGAGGGTGACAAACTGTTCTCAAATGGCTCTCTAAAATCAACATAATTCATTTAAACTGAAAAGCCTTAAAACCCACTGGGGATTGGTAATTGTTCCCCTACAAGGCTGCCAAAAAAAATGTAAATTTCTAATTAAAATATAAATTAATCCTTGCAAATGAGTACCTCTGCTGTCTCCTGAATGATGAGCAAAAAGAGAAAGTTTTATGCTGCTAATTAATGTTATCGCCTATTAGCTTTATTTACATAAGGTGATATAATTCATGCGGCTCAGCTTGTGTCGCTATGTAACTTTTTTAATTTAAGCGGAAAAAGAAATAATGACACTGATTTTGCTTTGTGTATTCCCTATCACAGGTCTGTGCTGGGCTCTCTGCAAGGGTTCCCTTAATCCCACCGAATGTAATTTTTCCTCTGCGGATAGAAATCCCTGCTATAAAACGAAGAGGGGAAGAGTCAAAAATGGCTTTTAAGCATCTCTGAATAACTGAAACAATTGTGTTTAAGTCCTGATGGACTAGATAATTATTTACCAGTCTCCAGATCTGAATGTTTGTTTGGGAGCTTGTTAAAACAGACAATAAATGGAGCACTAAAAAGTGTAAAAATCCTTCTGGTTTAATAAAGCAGAGCTCCAAGATCATCTATGAATATGCATAATGAGTACTTCCAGTTCGCACAGTCTCTCCCCCACCCCCCCCGAGTAATTTTGTCACAGGAGCAATATTAGCTTCCTAGAACCCTGAAAACACACCACCTCGAATCACTACTTCAAATCAATATGTTAAGGGACTCCTCACTCATTATCTAGCAAAGCTTCTCTCACAACCTGCTCCTCAGAACCACTTCTGTCCCCATGGCCTCCATGCAGATTTATTTCCAGCCAAGCTGACAATCTCCCCTTCCCTCATAGAAGCTGGATTGGCTCCTATGCAGCTTTCTAAACGTTAAAATAACCATGAAAACAGATTAACGCTCGCATCAGCTTTCTAAACATCTGGGTAAGCTTGTTTAAACAAAAAATGTTCTTAGCAGGCAACAAAGAGGGTATAGTGAAGGTGCCTGCCTTATATCAATAGGCAGTGAGTTCCAAAGGTGCTGCCACATTAAAAGATCCAAGTGGTTACCAATGCGAAATGGGTATTATGTGGCATCTGCAATAGTGCCAATAATTTTGGAATCGACATTTGCTTGCATTGACCTGCATTCATTCTTTACTGAACTGTTCATTGATGCTTTACTTATATGCTATTGTGTTTATTGACATGGTGATAATGGTGTATGGGGTTGAAATAAATTAAAAAATATAAAAAATTGCCCAGTAGCACCTTAGAGACCAACTAAGTTCGTTCTGGTTATAAGCTTTCGTGTGCATGCACACTTCTTCAGATACACTGAAATAGAAGTCACCAGACCCTTATATATAGTGGGAGGGTGGGATGGGGTTTTTCTCAGAAGGGTAGTAGGAGATGAGTGATTGACTCAATGGTTATGGTAAACTGGAAATTATGGAGAGACCTGTTCTGAATACTGGATTCTTGTCTCATAACATATGCTAAAGCTATTTTTGGTCACCGGCATACTATTCCTTGCTTTTTCCTGTAGGACTAATTGCAGTCGTTAACAGTCGTCAACAGGTTTACCATACCCACTGAGTCAATCACCCATCTCCTACTACCCTTCTGAGAAAACCCCACCCTCCCACTATATATAAAGGTCTGGTGACTTCTGTTTCAGTGTATCTGGACCAGGTGCGCAGCCTGAGAATCATTTTGGACTCACAGATGTCCATGGAGGCACAGGTCAATTCTGTATCCAGGGCAGCTGTCCACCAGCTCCATCTGGTACGCAGGCTGAGACCCTCCCTGCCCGCGGACTGTCTCATCAGAGTGGTGCACGCTCTGGTTATCTCCCGCTTGGACTACTGCAATGCGCTCTACATGGGGCTACCTTTGAAGGTGACCTGGAAACTGCAACTAATCCAGAATGCGGCAGCTAGGCTGGTGACTGGGAGAGGCCGTCGAGAGCATATAACACTGATCTTGAAAGACCTACATTTGCTCCCTCTGCCTGGCTCCCTGTAACCTTGCTTCTCGCAGGGAGGGAACTACCAGAAGGCCCTTGAAGGAGGACCTCAGTGTCCGGGCTGAACAATGCGGGTGGAGATGCTCCTTCAGGGATACAGTGGTACCTCGGGTTAAGAACTTAATTCGTTCTGGAGGTCTGTTCATAACCTGAAACTGTTCTTAAACTGTTCTTAACACTTTAGCTAACGAGGCCTCCCACTGCTGCCGCACTGCCGTGGCACGATTTCTCTTCTCATCCTGAAGCAAAGTTCTTAACCCGAGGTACTACTTCTGGGTTAGTGGAATCTGTAACCTGAAGCGTCTGTAACCCAAGATACCATTGTACAGGACCAAGGCCGTTTAGGGCTTTAAAGGTCAGCACCAACGCTTTGAATTGTGCTCAGAAATGTACTGGGAGCCAAGCTGAAAAGGTAGCCCATCTAAGAGGGGGAAACTCTGACCCTAAACCTCTGCTGCCTATCTGTGGCATATCTCCAGGAGAAGAAAAGGCTAAGAGGTATCTGGGAGATGATCTATAATGAAATGAAAAAGGTATTTAAATATACCTTTCTGAAGAAACCAGAGGCCTTTCTCCTGGGCATGGTCGGCCAATTGGTGTTAAAGAAGGATAGAACTTTTTTTATGTATGCTACAACAGCAGCAAGAATACTCATCGCAAAGTATTGGAAGACACAAGATCTACCCACCCGGGAAGAATGGCAGATGAAGGTGATGGACTATATGGAACTGGCGGAAATGACTGGCAGGATCCGAGACCAGGGAGAAGAGTCGGTAGAAGAAGATTGGAATAAATTTAAAGACTATTTACAGAAACACTGTAAAATTAATGAATGTTAGAAGGATGCTGGAATGAAGTTATGTGGTTTTAGCAGTAATGTTATAGAATTAAGTAAAATCGGATTATGAATAGGTGAGAATGTAAAGTTACAACATATTAAGATAAATTATTAAGATAAAAGCAAAGATGGAAAGGATTTGCTGAAATAACTAATTGAACTAGAATACAAAAAAGGGAGGTGTGAGGAGGTCAGGGAAACAAGTAAATGAAAGACAGGACATGGAAAGATTGACTTGTTTTTAATTGTTTTTATTTTTCTGTATTTTGTATTTTCTGTTTTTTTTCTTTTTGTAATTTTTTGAAACTTTAATAATTTTTTTTAAAAAAAGAAAAGGCTAGGAGGTAAACATTACCCAAATCTGGAGTCCCTAAGGAGGTGGGATGGTATTTTCCAAGACCATTCTTGCAACTCCTGTAGCCAAGCTGGTGCCAAATGTATAGCTCTGCTCTGCTTTCCTTTGGACCACATCAGTGGCAAGTCTTTTCCTACAATCCCTAACAAAAATGCTTCAGGATTTTTTTTTACAAATGCTAATTTAAACATTTTCTTCAACTCATTATATATCATTTCAGTGCTTTGACTTCAAGTCACGATCCATTATCTCTCGAGACAGACAGATGCCAACAACAACAACAATGACAAAACCACTTCCGAACTCAAGAGGAGGTGGAGCTGCGGGCTTCACGCCCTCTCCACATGCGCGGGGGCTGGCTCTCAGCCTCTGCACGATTGAGGGGATCCCTGGCTGTGTCATCCCCTGGCCAGCCAATCGGCTGGCCTGGGGAGGCGTGGCTTGCGCGATATCACACTGGCGCGGCCAGGGATCTCCCTCTTTTGCGGCCTCAGCTCATCAGGTCATTGACCACCCCAGGATCCAATTCAGCAAAGTGGCCCTCTACTGAGAGGAGGTCGTGCATCTTTCCGATGTGGGAAATGATGTTTGGTTGGCTGACACATCTGCTGGGATCAGGGATTGGTTGCAGGCCTGAGGGTATTGGCGGCGAGCTTTTGCTCAAGTGGCGGTTAGGCATTGGTAGGGGTATTGTTTTGTAGATGGAAGAGGGGAGGAAGTGCCATCACCTCCCCCACATATTGAAGGGTAGTCCAATAAAGGATTTTGGGGGACGTGGCCCTGTCCAAAGCCTATGGAGGTGAGGGCCTAAGGCATGCCCCATAGCTGTGACCCCAGGGGAGTTCCTAGTTGATGTGCATCAACAGGACTCCCTCTACTGGTGGTTAACCCTTCCCAGTCTTTAATCAATTGGGCTAAAGCCGGATAGTTGGTTAGGACCAATGCCTAAGCCAATACCGCTCATTCCTGTAACCAATAAAGTTGTGGCCATTTTTTGCCCATTAACCTAAATATTTGTGACATGTGTCTTTATTTCCACTGGGGGGAGGTGGGAACTCGCCATGCAATTCTTGTTGAATGGTTACTTTAAATGTAAAGGTTCATCATTGTTCCACCCGATGTGTATGTCTTTAAGGGGCCAGAGCAAAATAACGAGACCCAGCTTTGCAGCTGTGAAACATAGCAGGTGCTGCTGAGTTGCAATGATTAAGTTGTGTCAGCAATTGGGTGTAGTATATAAGGAGCAGCACCTAGCTCTCCCATTACCCTGGGGGATGGGTTGGTGGTTGGGTCTGGTTTGTTGTTGTATTTGGTGTAAATGGAGTTTTTGTTTTTCTTATTAAAACCTTTAAGTTATTTTTGATGCATGGTCTCCCCAGCAAGCTCTCTGCAGCGCTACCATACTGCAAATAGCCAACAATTCTTTGCTGGTTTTTAATACTTTGTTATTGTGAGAGCTGATTTGAGCTCAGCATTTTAATTGGAAAAAAGGCACGTTGAATCAAATCCATGGCATACCCGGGTGGGACCAGGAATGGCCCCTGCCCGAAATCCTAGACAGCTGCTGCCAGCCAGTGCAGACAATATTGGGCTATATGAATCAATGGTCTGATTCGGTACAAGGCAATTTCCTCGATTTGCAGGGAGAACAGCTCTTTCAGCTGGTCATGGAAAGAGAACTTGCAGCATTCAATACCGTGAACGTCCACAGTCTCGCACAAGAAAAATAGCAGCCGTCAAATGTCACACCTGGTTTTTTTTTCTTCTCCTGCAGACAACACAATTCAATCTAACTTTGGTCCAAACAGCAAAACTTAATTAGGCCTAAGTTCAGGGAGAGGAAGGAAAAGGAGAGGCACCTCTGCAATGATGTGATCTATATTTGTGTGCCTGTCAGCGGAGATTTATAACATCTTCTGCAGAATTCGAAACCTTTTTGTTTCCAGATAAGCCGGTAAACTTCTGTGTGTGATGTTTGAAAAGAACGAGAAATGGAGGCATCCCCAAACTAAGATGCCTTAAGGTGGGTGGGATGGGATGGGCAGATAAGGAGAAGAGCAATGCCAAGTCTTTGCCTACCCCCACATACACCCTCCGAAAAAGTTTACACATCACTTGGGAAGACAAGTGAACTAATATCAGTGTACCAGAAGAAGCAAAGATCACCAGTGTTGAAGCAATGATTCTTCAACATCAACTTTGTTGGACTGGTCATGTTGTGCGGATGCCTGATGATCGTCTTCCAAAGCAACTACTCTATTCCAAACTTAAAAATGGAAAGCGTAATGCTGGTGGTCAACAAAAGAGGTTTAAAGACTGTCTCAAGGCAAATCTAAAAAAAGTAGTATAAACACTGACAACTGGGAAACACTGGCCTGCGAGCGCTCCATTTGGAGAACAGCATTTACCAAAGGTGTCATGGGCTTGGAAGACACTCGAACTCAGGACGCAAGGGAGAAACATGCCAAGAGGAAGGCACACTTGGCAAATCCACACCGTGATCAGCTCCCACCCAGAAACCATTGTCCCCACTGTGGAAGGACGTCTGGATCCAGAATTGGCCTCCACAGTCACTTATGGACTCATTGTTAAAACCGTGCTTATGGAAGACAATCTTACTCGGATGCGAGTGATCGCCAAAGAAGACAGTGTGGTGTAGTGGTGAGATTGCTGGACTAGTACTGGGGAGACCCGAGTTCAAATCTCCACTCAGCCATAAAAGTTACTGAGCGACCCCAAGTTGGTCTGCATCAATAGGAGTATAGCATCTAGATCAAGGGAAGTAATAGTGCCACTGTATTCTGCTCTGGTCAGACCTCACCTGGAGTACTGTGTCCAGTTCTGGGCACCACAGTTCAAGAAGGACACTGACAAACTGGAACTTGTCCAGAGGAGGGCAACCAAAATGGTCAAAGGCCTGGAAACGATACTCTATGAGGAATGGCTAAGGGAGCTGGACATGTTTAGCCTGGAGAAGAGGAGGTTAAGGGGTGATATGATAGCCATGTTCAAAAATATAAAAGGAGGTCACATAGAGGAGGGAGAAAGGTTGTTTTCTGCTGCTCCAGAGAAGCGGACACGGAGCAATGGATCCAAACTACAAGAAAGAAGATTCCACCTAGACATTAGGAAGAACTTCCTGACAGTAAGAGCTGTTCGACAGTGGAATTTGCTGCCAAGGAGTGTGGTGGAGTCTCCTTCTTTGGAGGTCTTTAAGCAGAGGCTTGACAACCATATGTCAGGAGTGCTCTGATGGTGTTTCCTGCTTGGCAGGGGGTTGGACTTGAAGGCCCTTGTGGTCTCTTCCAACTATGATTCTATGATTCTATGGTCCCTGCCTCTCAGCCTCACAGGGTTGTCATGAGGATGCAGTGCGGGAGGGGAAACCAATGGGTTCAAATTGCAAGAAAGGAGATTCCAACTAAACATTAGGAAGAAGTGGATGACTTTGAAAGGTGGTGGACTCTCCTTCACTGAAGTTTTTGAAACTGAGGTTGGATAGCCTTCTGCCAGGAATTACTTAGCCGTGATTCATGCATTACAAGGAAATCGATGACCCACATAATCACAGAACTGTAGAGTTGGAAGGGGCCACAAGGGTAATCGAGTCCATCTCATGCAGGAATCTTTATGCCCACCCAATGTGGGGTGCGAACCCACAACCCTGAGATTGAGAGCCTAATGCCCTTTTGCCAACTTAGTGTTAGATACTATCAAGCCAGCTATTTCTTCCAAACAGGATATTCTGTTCTTCCCCCTGCTGAGACGCCCCCCCCCCCAATACTTCTGAGGATGCACATAGGAGGTCCTGCTGCATCAGACCAGCCAAACCAGTCTAGCATCTTAGATTTTTTTAGAACAGCTGGAAGGAATTTACTCCTTATGAAGTAAAAAAGGACCCCTGGATGGTTAAGTCCAGTCAAAGATTATGGGGTGCGGCGTTCATCTCGCTTTCAGGCCAAGGGAGCCGGTGTTTGTCCACAGACAGCTTTCCGGGTCATGTGGCCAGCAGGACTAAACTGCTTCTGGTGCAACGGAACACCGTGACAGAAGCCAGGGCGCACGGAAATGCCTTTTACCTTCCCGCTGCAGTGGTACCTATTTATCTACTTGCACTGCCATATTTTGGAACTGCTAGGTTGGAAGGAGCTGGGACAGAGCAGTGGGAGCTCACTCCATTGCACGGATTCGAACCGCCGACCTTCTGATCAGCAAGCCGAAAAGGCTCAGTGGTTTAGACCACAGCGCCATGCGCATCCTTATGAACTTTACATGGTCCAAACTCCTACATGAACTGAAAAAACAGGGGCAGGAGGAAGTGTATGTCTGAAAAGAACTATCTACCATCCTGACCCTAATAGTTGCAGAAAAGATCCAGGATTAGAGCTCTAATCCTCACAGTTTAACCTTTTTATTCATCCTGCCAGAATAAATTACTTTATGCGATAGGATTCGTTTATCCTCATTCCCTGGACATGTGCTTCCTTTTTTTGTTCTTTTTTTGGGGGGGGATAAGTAATCTATATATGTTGAAAGATGGATGTGCTGAGCCCCCAAGTTAACAAAGTTACAACGTATTGGCAAAAAAAGGAAGAAAAATAAGTTTTCTGTATTGGATTCTTCATTGGGTGAAAGTTGGCAGTTCCAATCTATCAGCGAGCCAAACTATGGCTTCCTGCATCACTTCTGACAGCAGCTACTCAGCATCATGTTCTAAACTGTAATGAAACATGTCGTTGATCAAGGCTGCTCCCAACCTGTGATGGAATCCATCATCCCAATGGAACATCCGACAGACTGATGTATGGACAATGGGGATGTCTCACCTGATAGATGTCCCTGTCTGGTCTCCCTCTCTCCATCTCTGACAACGGTCCTTTCGATAGGATGACGAGGTGGTTGAAGAAGTTCCATTACTTTCTGTGGAGCTCATAGATGATGCTCTTCTGTGATGAGGGAAACAGGTGAGGGAACCTCTCTGCTCCCCTTGAAGAGGCAAAAAGGAAACTAAAAAAGGACAAGCCGGATTGAATTGTGTATTGTCTTAAGAAACTCACACGAGTTTGCAACAAGTTTTCTGCCGTGTAAAGGGGAAAGCACTCTGCTAAGTAAAGGAACTTGCTAGCGCAGGTTAGGAAGGATATTAATAATAAATATATCCTCTTCTGCCACCCCAGCATTTCCACAAATACTGACAACGCTTAATACATTATTGCATGAATAAAGTTCTGTAGCCTACATACCTACTAAGGGAGAGTTGTCCTTGTTAGCTAGCATGGCTGGTTCACTTCCTAATTCACTCCCAACTGACCGCTCTTATCTTTGGTGTCTCCAGCAACTAAGCAGCAACTGGGCTGTTTGTGTCTTCTATGAACAAAAGGGAGATTTTGTGAGCCAAGGGGTTTTTCGTGAGCAAAGGGGTATTTAACAGAACCCCAGTGTCTCATTCAAAAGGGGCTTTCACGAACCCGCAGATCCCCCCAGTGCCTCAAGTGTGGGAATGTTCAGGGATGCAGTAGAGGATATATTGTTTGATCATATCCTTTGCAACTTGTGTTAACAAGTTCTACAATTTAGCAGAGTAACATTCCCCTTTTTAAACTTGCACAGCTGATGCATTTGCGCAGGTTCGTTAAAACCTCTAAAATAAGTTACCTGGTAATTTCCCCTTTAAAAGGTAAAGGGACCCCTGACCATTAGGTCCAGTCACAGATGACTCTGGGGTTGTAGCACTCATTTCGCTTTATTGGCCGAGGGAGCCGAGGCTAGCATAACTAAGCCACTTCTGGTGAACCAGAGCAGCGCACGGAAACACCGTTTACCTTCTTGCTGGAGCAGTACCTATTTATCTACTTGCACTTTGACATACTTTCGAACTGCTATGTTCGCAGAAGCAGGTACCAGGCAAGGGGAGCTCACCCCGTCGCGGGGATTTGAACTGCTGACCTTCTGATTGGCAAGTCCTAGGCTCTGTGGTTTAACCCACAGCACCACCAGTCTCCCATAAAAGAAATAGACATGACACAATAAAAAGAGTTTACTCACTCACATTCTGTTCACAATTGGATCCCAGAAGGCAGACTTAAATTACAAAAGTAATATACCTGGAAACTATCCCATAAGGCGACAGCTCCTTTGTCCTCTCTTGACTGGAAGCCAAGAGAGCATCTTAGGCTAAGCAGATGTTGCTTCTTTGATGAATGTGGTCAGAGAGAGAGAGAGAGAGATGGCAGCCAGTCCTATGCTTTTGTTGCCTGCACAGGTGAGACCACGCCCACCTCTGGACACATGTAGAGGAAGTCTGTCCCAGCCTAGGAGGAGTAAACCAACCAACCCCTGTGTTGCAAAATATGAGTCAGCAATATCAAAAGCAACACAATGGCCAGAAACAATAGCAATGTGAACAACTTTGGAGAAATTCAAAACATCAGAACTAACAAACTGAAGTTTCTGAAAGTCCTTAAATGAATCACATTGCCAGACTTTACCTGGCGGAGAGCAAGCTGTGAAACTTTGTATAATCAGCAAATGTCCAATTCTGATATCCAACTCTGAACTCTGCTGAACAGTGTTTCCAGATAACAACTACTGTTTCGTTGAATTCTTCACCAGCCAATTAGTTCAACAGGAAGTTCCGACTGGCTGGTCCAGACATCCCCTTTTTATGTCCACTCTAGGGACGTTGTACTTGACTGCTCTGTGTTTCACACCCCACATCAAGCAGAGAGCTGTTGCACTCATGTCCTGCTTGCAAGCTTCCTACAAACATCTGGTTTGCTACTGTGAGAACATGATGCTGGACCAGATGGGTCATTGTGGTCCGATCCAGCTTCAGGGCTCATCTTATGCTCTTAAGTTAGGAACAGACACACTAACTCGTCTTTCTGAACAGACTCATCAAGCTTTCGAGGTCACGGTGTGCTTGAGCAAGAAAGCCGAGATTAACAGCAAGCGTTGTCTTTTCAATCAAGAAATAAAGAGCTGGAATAGAATCAAAGTGAATAGGAGAAACTATTTTGGGGCTGTCATTTGACAAAGAGAGAACTAAAACAAAATTGTCTTTTCTGCTTGTACTTTTCATGTTCATGACACACTTCCTGCCATTGCAATTCTGAGACTGACAAGGGAACTGTGAAGAAAGCCTATTTTTAAAATTTCCAAAATTTCAAAAGCTTCTCAGAGAAGAAAGGCGCCAATTCCTGTTCCCCAAGTGGTTTCAAGAGGCCGTGTGACACTCATAGTTCTAGTTACTAGTAGAGAGACAAAAGTTCTCAAGTCAGAACTTTAAGCTTCAATTAGGGGTGATTAGGATGCCCACCCCTGGCCTGCCAGCTTTAAGACATCTGCCCAGTGGAACTAGTACAGTGGTACCTTGGGTTACGTATTTAATTCGTTCCAGAAGTCCGTACTTAACCTGAAACTGTTCTTAACCTGAAGCACTACTTTAGCTAATGGGGCCTCTTGCTGCTGCTGCACCGCCGGAGCACAATTTCTGTTCTCATCCTGAAGCAAAGTTCTTAACCTGAGGCACTATTTATGGGTTAGCGGAGTCTGTAACCTGAAGTGTCTGTAACCTGAAGCGTCTGTAACCTGAAGCATCTGTAACCTGAAGCATATGTAACCCAAGGTACCACTGTATACCGTATTTTTTGCTCTATAAGACACACTTTTTCCCCTCCAAAAATTAAGGGGAAATGTGTGTGCGTCTTATGGGACGAATGCAGGCTCCATGGCTTCAGCGAAAGCAACGCGAAGCCTCCAAAGTGCAGCGGGAGCTCTCCCTCCGCGCTCTGGAGGCTTCGGGTTTGGTGCGCATCGATCCCTCTTGCTCTCCTGCCTTCGCTTCGCTGGAGAGGCACTGCGCAGCTTTCCCTCTCTGCGCAGCGCCCCTTCAGCGAAGTGGGAGGAGAAATGGAAGGGGCTCCATTTCTCCTGCCGCTTCGCTGAAGGGTCGTTGCGCAGAGAGGGAGAGAATTTTTTTTCTTGTTCTCCCCCTCTAAAACTAGGTGCATCCTATGGTCGGGTGTGTCCAATAGAGCGAAAAATACGGTAGTTTGAGAAGCAGCAAAAAGACTAGACATTAGCAAGTGACTTGCATGCCAGCAGGGATCTGGAAAAGACCAAGATGGAAGGAGCTCTTATGGCATTTCCATAATCACTTGTCAGCTTCAAGCTCTTTTTCTTGCTTATTTATTCTATAATTATCTCCCAGTGACATGAGTGATGAAGCAAAAATGTGCTAAGTTCTTCTGCTGTTGAATTCTGATAGCCCAGGCTATCCTTGAGAGGCAGCCACCTTTGGAAAGCAAGTAAGAGGGAGCCAGGAAGGAAGGTTAAAAATACTAATTCTTATACCCTTCCATGGAAGCCCAGGGCGGCTGATAATAAAAACATGGCAATAGCAATAAAAATAGGATGACAATGCAAACTACAAACATGCAGTAATAATCAAAATTGGGAGATCCATTTTTAAAATGTTTTATTTAAGCATATTTACAAACAAACAAACAAACAAACAAACAAACAAACAAACAGGTACACACACTTAACCCCAAAAACCAAAGAGAGTAAAGGGTGTTCCATGAAGTGGGACTATTGTCCTTTGTTCTTCTCTCTCTGCTGTCTGATGCTAGAGAGAGAGGGAGCCATGTTGCAGAGCTCTCTGTGTGTTTATATGTAAATAAAGTAGATTAGCCAAAATGCTGAGTTGCTGTGGTCTGTTATGCAAGGTGCGCAAACTTTGCGGATCCCTAAGTGTGCTGATGTCTGTTGGCATTGGTCACTGTGATGTTCGGGCAGAAGAAAGCTTTTGAAGCTCCCGAACGATCGACCAGGAGAGAGACAACATGCCAGTCAGGCATGTGTCTCTGCCAGGGTCCTACTCGAGTGTAGGCTGAGCTCCTGACACTTATGGTATAACATCAAGTCACCTTATAAGCTTAGTCTAAACATATCAGCATGTTACCTTTACAGCAGTGTTTGTTCATATATTCTTCAAGCCATAACCATTGTGCCCTTAATTTCTGGTGTGTTCGATATCCTATTACCGCAGTTGATTTTGCCAATTCTGTAAACTCTGTTAATTTAATTAACCAATCCTCTTTTGCAGGCATTTGATTTCCTTTCCAGTTCTTTGCAAGGAGTATTCTGGCTGCTGCGATTGCATATAGAAATAGTTTTCTCCTATCTTGTGGCACCTCCTTTCCAACTATGCTCAGAAAGACTGTCTCGGGTTTCCCCCCTATAGATATTCTCAGCATCTTTTTAAATTCCTCATGGATCCAGCTCCAATTTTTAAAAGACTTTTTCATGAAAAAGAAAAACAAAAAACAAAAAAACAAAACTGGGAGATCCATTTAATCTAATCTCCCAATTGTTCCTTTGTAGCTGTAGCCTTACCTGATGCACACCTGATGTGAGTGTTGAGCAGGCAGGGAAGGTTTGCAGGAAGCAGCCTTGCAAGGTAAATTGGGGTGAATCGGGGCCTAATCCTTCATCCCTGCTGCACTCTGTAAGTCTCAGTCACTTATTTAACCATCTCAGCCTCAATCCATTAATATTCCTGGCCTGTTCCCACAACTATTATTGACTCCCAAGTTAGCAAGGGCATACCAAGTCCAAAACTGGCAAAATGAAATCAACATCTCTGTAGCGGCATGGAGGAAATACAGTATGCTGTAACAGCATGGCAAGCCAAAGGGGAAGCGGAAGAAAAATACTGTCTTCGGTGTAATGATTATGCTGTGGTTGCTTGTGGCATCAAAAACGTCATATCTTTATGCACTCTAATAAAATCAGAGGAATAATTCTCTCCCGGTCCCTGTGTGTGCACAAACCTTTGCTACAGGTCTGTCCTCGCAATCACCTTTGAGAGGGGGAAAAATATATATAGCTGTCTTTCATACATCCTTGGAGAGGCATAAAGTCCACAGTGCCTCAAGGCTTTGTGTAATAGCAGATGTAAAGATATGCAAGGGACAGCCTCTGCGGTGGTTGCAGTTGTTAGGGAAAGGCTTGCTTGAGGGGAGCAGGAGGAGAGATGCTGATCTAATGGTGGCCTTGACTTCAAAGGATGTGTAGAATAAGAAGAATGCACCCTTTCCCCCAAATAGATTTAATTTGCATCCTGCGTACCCTTCAATATCTCTCCAATGAAAGTAGGGACATCCTATCCATACACTCCAACGTTCCTCCCATGAAAATGTTAAAATTCTGAAGCCTGTGAGCACTTTCTGAAGTCTTCTTGCATGCTACTAGGACCAGTCTCTTCACCTCTGAACTTCTTCAATGATGCACAACTTAGCAGAGTAGTACAGCTTTTCCTAGGCAATGATCGAGACTGCTCAGTCAGGATGACGATCAGGAGCAAAGCTAACAACTAGTAACTTGATTTTGTACTTTATTATATACAGCAGAAAACTCACAAGCTATATACAAGTTACTATATACAGTCATACCTTGGGTTACAGGTGCTTCAGGTTGTGGTTTTTTGGGTTACAGACCCGCCGAAACCCAGACGTACCGGAATGGGTTCCGGGTTTCGGGGGCCACGCATGCACAGAAGTGCTAAATCATGCTTTGCGCATGCACAGACGCACCGTTGCGGGTTGTGAATGCTGCGGGTTGCAAATGTGCAACCCGCATGGATCACATTCACAATCCATGCATCCACTGTACAGACACGAACTCTCCAAGCACTCCAAAATACTCCTACTGTAACTAGCCGAACAATGTCATAGGTCATGCTGCCTATATGAGAGACCTCAGCCAATCACCGAGCTGTTACTAGGTCCCCTTATCTCCCAGCAAATTTCTCCCATGCTCTGTCACCCGAGCCTGTAGTCAATAAAACTAATTGCTCACTTGCCAAGCTGCACGTAGACTGTGAACTCCAACAGAAAATAGGGATGCCCTATGGAAAAGCGGGACATTCCGGGATCAAATCAGAAACCGGGACGGCTTCCGTATGCTGTGGGGAACATCCAGCTCTCTTTCTGAGGTGAAGGGACCAGAACTGTCCACAGCCACACTGCAGATTTGTATAATGACATTATGATATCAGCAAGTCCCGTCCCCCCAATTCCTTTCCTAATGATAGCCATCTACAAATCACGATAGCCATCTTCAGATACCTGAAATGCTGTCCCATGGACAATGGATCTAGCTTGTTTTCTGCTGTCCTGGAAGGTATGACCCAAACCAATGGATTTCAAGTTACAAGAAAGGAGATTTTGGCTTTACACCAGGAATAGTTTTCTGGCGGTAAGAGCTGTTTGGCGGTGGAATGAATTATGTGGGAATGTGGTCAACCCTCCATCTTTGAAGGTTTTTCAAGCATAGGTTGAATGGCCGTCTGCCAGGTGTTCCAGGATTGCAAAGGTTTGGGTCCCTTCAAACTCAACAATTCTATGATTTGTTGATCCCAATCATGTTGTTGTTGTTGTTTAGTCTTTTAGTCATGTCCGACTCTTCATGACCCCCTGGACCAGAGCATGCCAGGCACTTCTGTCTTCCACTGCCTCCCGCAGTTTGGTCAAACTCATCCTGGTAGCTTCGAGAACACTGTCCCACCATCTCATCCTCTGTCATCCCCTTCTCCTTGTGCCCTCCATCTTTCCCAACATCAGGGTCTTTTCCAGGGAGTATTCTCTTCTCTTGAGGTGGCCAAAGTATTGGAGCCTCAGCTTCAGGATCTGTCATAGAATCATAGAATCATAGAGTTGGAAGAGACCACAAGGGCCATAGAGTCCAACCCCCTGCCAAGCAGGAAACACCATCAGAGCACTCCTGACATATGGTTGTCAAGCCTCTGCTTAAAGACCTCCAAAGAAGGAGACTCCACCACACTCCTTGGCAGCAAATTCCAGTGTCGAACAGCTCTTACTGTCTTTATGTCCTTCCAGTGAGCACTCAGGGCTGATTTCCTTCAGAATGGAGAGGTTTGATCTTCTTGCAGTCCGTGGGACTCTCAAGAGTCTCCTCCAGCACCATAATTCAAAAGCATCAATTCTTCAGCGATCAACCTTCTTTATGGTCCAGCTCTCACTTCCATACATCACTACTGGGAAAACCATAGCTTTTACTATGGCGATACCTAAAAGACTGGGCAAAATGTATGGAAATATATTTGGACGGATGGTAAGCAGCGGCTCTGTTTTTTCGATGGTTAACACCCGAGAGACCCAGAGGGTAGGTTCTTGGCCTTTGAGCAACGCAGAGTGATCATCCCTTCAGGCAAAGGTTCTCCTCCAGCTGTGTGTAACTTGCAACATTCTCATGTCTGTTGAACAAGCAAGTAACACTCAGGTCCTGCTGTGTGGAGCCAGAAGGGAAAGCAATGTTTAAAAAGAGAGACCCGTTAGGGAAAAGGCCTCTGAACCTATTGATTTTGAGCAGAAAGCCAGCCAGACTTTCTCTACTCGAAGGTCAGCAGCATTAGAATAATCATTAAGTGGAGGGAGAAAGACTCCATGAAACTGGTTGTTGATCCCTTTGAAAGGAAAGGGAAATTGGAGAGCAGCCAGGCTGGCTGAGCTCCAGGCTTTGCCCGGCGTTTGTTTTGTTTTTATGTCACTCTTGTTGAGAAATTAGATTGTTATCAAAAAATGAAAAATGGACTCAACTCAAGGGAAAAAAATAATAAATAAAAACAACACATCCATCTTTCCCTTTGCGCTGGGGAAGAAAAAAAACAAACAGCAGCCACATTTCCTGTTATCACCTTCCATTGTCACTTTAAAAGAACAATCAAATAATGGACTGGGCCAACTTTCTGCAACCTTCTCCCCAGCGGAAGAGCATGCTGATCAGGCCCCTGGGGCGGTGTGCATTCCCTGCACCCAGGAGCAGGGCCAGCTGGGGCAGGATGCTCCGCGTGGCCCCCAAGGAGTCTGCCTGCCTCCTCCCACTCAACCGCCTGCAGCTGAGGGAGAGGAGGTGGCGGACCATTTGGGGCAGCATAGAGCCTGCGGGCACCCAAACCACTGAGCCACTCCCAGGAGAGACATGTGGCTCGGGCACACTGCAGGCCCCGCAGTGAGTGTTAGTTTCTGTTTATGCCACTGTGGAGTGCTTGAAGTCACAAGACACTGTTTTCATTCCAGACATTCCAGGCTGTTGGAAGTCTCACGGAAGACAGGAGACGGATGTGATGTCACCGGTTTCCTGTTCCTTTGTTTTCCAGTTGCTCTCTACTTTCACAGAGAGAGCATGTATATTTCTTTTCTGTCTGCGTAGTTAGAAATAAAACTCTTAGCCATGTAGCTCAAACTATCTCATCCTTCCCTGCTGCTGGATACTCTGCTTAATGAGTGAACGTGCCTGGAGCCTCATCAAAGGCTCAAGTTGTTAATCAACGTCGGAGGCGATTCCAAAGGACTCAATCAGAGGAGTAGCTCAGTCATAGTGGCAGCTCCAACATTTAGTGCTGCCAAGCATTTTGTCACCCCCCCTCAGGAGTGACACCCAGGGCTGCCCGCCCCCACCACACCCCCTTTCCTCCGCCCCTGCTTCTCCCCCCTCCAGATGTTTTGAACTACAGCTCCCATCATCCCCAGCCATATTCTCCAGTTCAGGGATGGATAACTTTATCATCATTGTTATTAAAATATATTTATAATTTTCATTACAATTTTCACATTTACACTGGTACCTCTGGTTAAGAACTTAATTCGTTCCGGAGGGCTGTTCTTAACCTGAAACTGTTCTTAACGTGAGGTACCACTTTAGCTAATGGGGCCTCCCGCTGCTGCCATGCCACCGCCACACAATTTCTGTTCTCATCCTGAAGCAAAGTTCTTAACCTGAGGTACTATTTCTGGGTTAGAGGAGTCTGTAAACTGGAGCGTCTGTAACCTGAAGCATCTGTAACCCAAGCATCTGTAACAATTACCACTGTAATTGAATATAACCACACATTCCATCATTGACTTCCCTCCCCCTTCCATGGTTCCATTTGTTTATCCATTTAGACTGCATAGTCTCATTTCCCCATATATTCACCTTTCTCCCTTTCCCCTGTATCTTTCAATACTTTATACTGCTGTATTTACGCTAGCACTGCTAGTTTTTAACCTCTTTATCATGAGTCTTCAGATATTCTGCAAACATTTCTCACTGTTCCCTGAATACTCCATCTTTGCAATCTCTTATTCTATTAGATACATTTGCTAATTCTACATATTTCCAGCGGCGTAGCGTGGGTTGTCAGCACCCGAGGCAAGGCAAGTAATTTGCGCCCCCTAACCCGGGGCAAGGCAAGTGCCCCCTAACCCCTAACCTGCCGCCGCTGCCAGCTTCTTCTTGCTGCTGCCTGGGCTGGGATATTTACGGTAAGGTAGCCACGGCGGCGGCGGCGGGTCCGTATCAGGTGATCTGAGGCAAGTTGCCGCTGGCGCTGCCACCCAAACGACGCCGCTTGCCCGGAGGAGGAGGGCAGAGAGGCGAGGAAAATGCAACATGGCCCAGCAGCTGCAGCAGCAGCGGTGGCAGCGGGGCTGTGAGGAGGGGCTGCCTGGCGCGCCTTCTGCGGCCCTGACGCGCGGGGACCGTGGCGAGCGCTGCCTGCCGGACACCTTCAGCCCGGACACGTGCACAGCTCATTGGTTCTGCGAGACATGGGGCTCTGCTGCAGCCTGTGCCCCCCCAGATGTTGCGCCCGGTGCGACCGGCCCCCCTGCCCCCCACGCTATGCCACTGCATATTCCATCAATTTCATCCGCCATTCCTCCTTTGTTGGTATTGTTGTCTCTCTCTCCATTTCTGAACATACTCCATTTCTGAACTTTAGGCCTGGTGGCCAAATGAGGTCCTCTAAGCCTCTCTACCTGGTCCTTCAGATATACCCATCACCAGCCCCTGTTTGTGTGTTCTTGCCTGCCTAGAACGTGCCCTTGGGCGAGGTTCCAGCGAAGGAAGAACGGCTTATTAAAATGAT
The DNA here is from genome assembly GCF_964234715.1 of Podarcis melisellensis. NCBI lineage: Eukaryota > Metazoa > Chordata > Lepidosauria > Squamata > Lacertidae > Podarcis > Podarcis melisellensis. The sequence goes on along the minus strand of NC_138539.1, from coordinate 5,827,000 downwards.
GGAGTACGCAGAACTGGCAAAGCGAACCGCAAAAATGAGAGATCAAAATGATGAAAGGTTCTTTGAGGGTTGGACATCTTTTGTAGAATATTTAAAGAACCATTATAATTGTACAAAAATGCCTGTGGGATTTGAAGCAGAAGAAAGACATTAAGGCTAATAACTCAGGATGTACCTATGAAGTGTCATAAGTTAAAATATGCAGCGTTAAATGATAAACATAGAACACCATGGGGGGGGGGATGGGAAGTCAGTGGACAAATTAAAGTATTGTTTTGATGGGAAAGTATGTAAACTTTGGAAAGCTAAATGAAATTCTTTCTTTTTTTAAAGAATGTGCCCTTGGCAATGCTTATCGCTTGTCTGGATGTGGGATAGACAGGGATCTAGGAGTCTATGTAGATACCAGCCTATGAGTCAAAGGTAAAACTCTATATCCCCTTTGGCCCCTGGAATGTTGCCTAAAAGGAAACATGGCCCTTGGGCTGAAAAAGGGCCTCAACTCTACTCTCGTCCTTGAGCTAGAGCCTGGTCCATTGGATCATGGTGGATCAGAAGGACTGCAAAAAGTTGAAGACCAAGCCAGGATTTTGTTTGACAGTGGCCATCTCCATTGTCCCTTCAGGAGCCAGCAAGGATCTCATGGTTGAATTGGCTACCATGACCCTAAGTGTGGGTCATTAAGGTAACAAAAGAAGTGGCCTTGTGGCAGAGAAAAGTGGGTGGGTATTCTTCCCTCGCCTGGCTGTTGGTGAGAAGGACAAGGGCCAGAGTTGTGTGTGAGCTTGAAGATAGAAGCAGGTGGCAGCTGGTAGAAGCCTGTGAGGGAGAGACATGCTCGATTTCTTAAGGAGAGCTCGGTCAGTAGAGCACAAGATTCTTAGTCTCAGGGTTGTGGTTCGCAGTAGCAGAGGAACCCTCTCTGGTACCTGGGGTGCCATACTGAGGGGTGGGGCAAACCACCTGGTGGAGCACTCGCGACGTCCATACAGACTGCGCACGCCGCTTGCGCACTCCGTACGGGATGCCACACATGCACACTCCATATTGGCTGCCACTTGCGTGGAGTCTGTACAGGCTGCCACGCGAGTGGCATGCCATACAGACTGCGCACGTGCGGCATCCCGTATGAACTGCACATGCTCGGCATCCCGTATGGACTGTGCATGTGCAGACGTCATCCTGTACAGACCGCGCAAGAACGGCAGCCTGTACGGATGCCGCGCGAGCGATGCGCATACTGACTGTGCACACCCTCAGCTGCTCTACAGCTGGGGGGAGACAGAGCCATCTTGGCACCCCCCAAGAGTGGAACATAGGGTGGACCGCCCCCTCCACCCCCCACTTCATACGCCCCTGGGGGTTTGAGGCCCAGACGGGGCAAAAAGATTGCAGTGGATTTGGAATAGAGGACCTTTGTGGTTCCTTCCATTTCTACAATTCTCTGTTTCTGCTGGAATCCAAGGCTATGGGAGAAGCAAGACCTTCTTGGGGTGTGGATGCTATGAGCAGGCTAAGGTTATACATATGTGTAAATAACCCATATACACAGTGGTACCTTGGGTTAAGTACTTAATTCATTCTGGAGGTCCGTCCTTAACCTGAAACTGCTCTTAACCTGAAGCACCACTTTAGCTAATGGGGCCTCCCGCTGTCGTTGCGCCACTGGCGCATGATTTCTGTTCTCATCCTGAAGCAAAGTTCTTACTATTTCTGGGTTAGCGGAGTCTGTAACCTGAAGCGTATGTAACCTGAAGCATATGTAACCCGAGGTTACATCACAGTCTTCTCTGTCTCTCATCCAGAGGAAACCAAACCCTGGGCACTCCTGGAATCTTGCACTGTTCAGAGATTGCGGCGGCATGCAACATTGCCTAAGGCTCAGCAGTTCCTTGGGTTTGTGCAACCCCGGCATGACTAAGCCGCTTCTAGTAAACCAGAGCAGTGCACGGAAATGCCGTTTACCTTCCCGCCGGAGCGGTACCTATTTATCTACTTGCACTTTGACGTGCTTTCGAACTGCTAGGTTGGCAGGAGCTGGGACCGAGCAATGGGAGCTCACCCCGTCGTGGGGATTCGAACCACTGACCTTCTGATTGGCAAGTTCTAGGCTCTGTGTAAATTTCAAATCTACAATCCACTATTGTTCCCATGCTGCCATTTCAACATTATTCAAGGTCATTCGTTTAATCAATTAGGATCAAAGCTGGTTTGGGGCAAAATATATCAAAATGCAATGTTTTATAAGAAGCAGTAGGGTAGATACGGGAAAGACAAGCTAGCATTCTGTATACACCTGCTTCCCAAACCAACGGTAGTTGTACATCAGATATGCATTGGATGTGCAAAGTAAATGGGAGTGTGTACACAGTCTTTAAATGTGAACTGAATTGGGTTTCTTCCTTCTTCCCATGCACACGTACCTGGAATTAAGTCCTGTTGAACTCAGTAGGGCTTCCTTTTGAGCAGGCACATATAGAATTGAACTATAAGGATCTCAGCATGGCTGTAGCAGCAGGCAAGGTGAATTAACTTGGTAATAAAACAGTCATTTTAGAGCTACGGTTTCCATTTTTTATAGGCGCATGACTTCTCCTAGTCAGCTACACACAGCTGATGACTGGAATAATCTCCAACCATTAAAGAGTTAGTAAAGTTTAATATGTTGAAAATGAGTTTTAAATTGATTAAAGTTTATGAACAATGCATGCCACATAATAATTATACCACTTGAGGTTGGCTTTTTTTAAACCCCCCCTCCCTAACTTATCCTTGGTGAAAATTAATCTGGCTCCTCACGTTCTCATCTTTCCTTGTTGTTCTAGTACCTTTTATGCGTCGTCTTGATTGCTGTCAATTTGTTTCTTTAATGTAAGCAATTAAATGGCTGATAGTTTCTGCTGGCTTTCAATTATCTCCTTGCCTGACAATAGCACCAGCTGCAACCAATTTTCACAAACCAAATTGCACAGAAAGGTTTGGTCTTGAAGACTTTGGTGCACTGGGGAGAGGAGGTGTTGTGTGGGGTGAAGAAACCAACAAGAATTTCTTTTCTTTTCTTTTGGTTTGTGTTTTTATTTACGTTCATTTTTACTTTCTTAATTTTTATTTCCACTAGTGTGTTTTTTAATAAAAAGATGTTTGATATTAACCTTCTATAATTTCTTTCAAACTTTAATAAAATTTATTTGGGGGCAGGGAGGAGAGAAGTAGCTAGAAGTTCTTGCAACAGTAAGAAAGTCCTTCAAAAAGTAGTCAATCTTCTTGGCTGTATCATCATCATTGAGAGCCAGTGTGGTGTAGTGGTTAAGAGCGGTGGACTCGTAATCTGGTGAACCGGGTTCGATTCCTCGCTCGTTCACATGAAGCTGCTGGGTGACCTTGGGCCAGTCACACTTCTCTGAAGTCTCTCAGCCTCACTCACCTCACAGAGTGTTTGTTGTGGGGGAGGAAGGGAAAGGAGAATGTTAGCCGCTTTGAGACTCCTTCGGGTAGTGATGAAGCGGGATATCAAATCCAAACTCCTCCTCTTCTTCTTCTTCTTTCCACAGTTAAAACAATGCTCAAGGCGGCTTACAATATGAAAAGATTTACATAATGAGAAACATAGCAAAGTAGTCATAAAAATAAACAAAGCACCTTAAAAACTACATAACCAAACTGAACGATTCCCACATAAAAATAAAGATACAGAAAGTTAATCCCAGGTAATATCAGTAACAACAGCAAAAACTCCCAACAAAACTTCCCTCAAAATACAGTGGTACCTCGGGTGATGTTACCTTCGGGAAACGTAATTTTGAGTTACGAACACGGCAAACCCGGAAGTGCATGTGAGAGATTTATTACAAACGAAGTGTGCTAATTAATCTTGTGCCCACATGCTTCCTCTGTGGTGAGCTTTGCAGAGCATGCAACGTCGTTGGAAGCTGATTGAACTCTGGACGTTGTCTTTCGGACAATGAAGGAAAACGGCATGAATGCTAGAACTTGTGATTATTGTTATAAGCAGTAATAAACACATAGATTACACACCGTCACACTATAGCTGCCAACTGTTCCCTTTTTTAAAGGGAAATTCCCATATTCTGAATAGGATTCCTTGCAAGAAAAAGGAAAAGTTGACAGCTATGCATCACACCACCATCGGACCACCACCGTAGCCGCAGTCTCGCTATCACAGAATGCAGGCATAGATCAATATATAGCTGCTCTGTTACAGCATGACACTGATTGGCTGACCTAAACCAATCCTTAACTTACACCTACTGTTGACCAACCAATCAGGCTGTCTCTAGGCGGACTTCTGTCTCTGGGCAGACTGCCAAATACATCTCACAGTGTATCCTTCCGGGTTTCACCGTGCGCGCATGCGCAGAAGCCCTCTATCGCGCTGTATGTGTGCACAGAAGTAGTGCCTCTGGATATGGACTTTTCAGGGGTACGTTTGGACCGCCAGGATGAATTAAGTTCATATCTGGAGGGTCCACTGTACCCCAGTCCTTGCTGGGCAGCAGCAGTGGTAGCAGCAGTCCTTATGAGGCCTGTCAGGCCCTGCCCTGGGTCAGGTGGGGGGTGGCAGGAACGGGGCCCTCAGGCCCTCAAGCAGGAGAGTAAGTAGCTCATGCCCCGGATGAGGTGCGGGAAGTTTCTTTCTTCCACCTTGTGTGGCCAGGGAGTCCTGGGTGTGCTTTCTGGTGGGTGGGCAGTAGAGTCGGGGAGGCAGCAGCATGGTGCGGTATGTGTGTCCGTTCTAGATTTTGGTCAGAAAAAGTTCTTCAGGGAATCTGTCCCATTAAACTTTAATTAGTTTAATGTAAATGCCCAGTGCACTTCCTTCTTTAAAAGTCTCACCACGGCAGAGGATTTCGCGCAGCAGCTAAGAAGGGGAGGAGAGGCAGCATCTTCCCAAAAAGGAGTCCTGGAGCATGCGGTTTGTAAATCAAAAATAAGGTTTATTTACAAAACACCAAAAAACAATCCTGGCGACGAACCACACATCTCAGCAAAAAACACACACCCAAAAGGGAGAAGGGGGAGAACAAACAAACAGGGGGACTATTTATACAGACTCATGTTCCTGGAAGCCTAATGACCTCCAGCTGCTCAGTGATTAGAGCGTTTCTGCTACTCTTTTAACCCTTTGATAGCAACACCCCCTCTCGCTCGTAACACTGAGCTGTACCAACCTTAATACAAATTTAAACCTGAACAGAAACATTTATGAGATTGCGGACTCAAAGCTTTTGTAAAACCGTCTGCGAGATTTTCTTGGCTTGGACAATACTTTAGTTCAATTAAACCTTGTTTTACACTTTGGCATACATTTTGATAACGGATATCCAAGTGTTTTGTGTGCGCCTTGAATTGACCTGATTTAGCTAGTTTAATACAAGGTTGATTGTCTTCCCACACTCTGATAGGTAGGGAACATTCTCCAAACAATTCTTGTACCAGTTGCTTATAAAATTCCAGTTCTCTACATATATCTGATAACGCATTGAACTCAGATTCAGTTGAACTTAAAGCTATAAGTGATTGTTTTCTTGATCTCCAACCAATTAGTGCATTTCCAAATTTTATCGCTATTCCTGACACTGATTTTCTATCTGGTCCAGCATCTGCCCAACTGCTGTCGGCCCAACATTCAAGTTGTGTGCTGCCCTCTGCTGATAGTTTTAAGCGAAAGCTTTTGGTAGTTTGGAGATACCTTAAAACTCTTTTTACTCCTTGCCAAGCATGCATTGATGGTTTTTCAGCTTGTCTACACAGCATGTTGACAGCATATGTTATATCGGGCCGAGTCCACTGTGCAATGTGGAGTAGACTGCCTATCGCTGACTGGTAAACCCCGGGATTACAGAACTCTGCCTTTTGCTCAGTTTGAGCATCCTTTGTGTAACTTAACTCCATTGGGGTTTTAACACCAGCACAGTTGTTCATTTTAAACCTTTCCAGCAACTGCTGGATTTTAGCTTCTTGGCTAAGCCAATAGTTACCATTTTCATCTTGCTGAATTTTAACTCCTAGATAAACAGATACATTGCCTAGTGATTTTATCTGAAACCTTTCTCCAAGCTTTGTGGCAAATTGTTGTGCAAGTTTATCATCCTTTCCACTGTATAATAAATCGTCAACAAATATCAAAACTGCTTCTTGTTCACATCCCGAGCCTTTTAGATAAAGACACGCATCTGCTGCGCTCTTTCTGAACCCCATGCTCTCTAGAGCATCGTTTAAGCAGGAATTCCAATTACGGGCGGACTGTTTCAACCCATAAATGGATTTGTGTAGGCGCCAGACCTGGTTTGGCTTGTCTCCTTCAAAACCTGGTGGTGGTGTCATATAGACTTCCTCCTGTAAGTCTGCATTTAAATAAGCCACATTGACATCAAAATGAAACAGCTTATTTCCCTTCTTAGCTGAAGAGGCTAGAAGCATTCTTAATGACTCCGATCTTGAAGTAGGGGCATAGATTTGAGAATAGTGAACACCTTTGCGCTGCGAAAACCCTTTTGCAACTAGCCGGGCTTTATATTGCAACTCTTCAGTAGTTGTGGGCTTTAAACGATATACCCATCGACAACCTACAGCTTGTTGCCCTTTCGGAAGCTCTGTACTTGTAAACACACCGAGAGACTTCATTGAAGCCATCTCTTTTTCCATTGCTTCCTGCCACTTTACGGCTTCTGAGCTTGGAAGCTGTTGTACTTCCATATAGCTTTCTGGCTCACACTGTGCCATATTTACGTATACACTTGTCACCTTAAACCGCTCTGGCGGCTTGCCCTTCGTTGCACGACTTGACCTGCGCAATTGCTCCTCTTGTGCCCCCTCTGACCGTTGGCTGTCAGAATCTGTCTCAGACTTTATGTCTGGACGTGCCTCTAGGGATAAAGACCTCCGTTTAGATACCTCCCTTGGGCTTGGTGTTGCAGGTGACCTGCTTTGCTTTTGCTGTCTGCTAGGCCTACTGACTGGCGAAGTTGGAGCACTCCTAGATTCTGGCTTTTCTACCTTAGGAGAAGAACCTCGTGCCTGATCAGAATCTGCATCTGAACCGTGTGCACCATCCCCTTCTGGCTCATCACTCTCTGGACTTTCTTTCTCAGCATGAATGCCTAAATCATCTCTCAAAATGTCAGGGTTAGCGTGTAAGTGAGTCCATCCGGACTGCTCACAAAAATCAGCGCTCCTACTGAGGACCACTCTTGTAGTATCCCCACCTGGGTCCACAAACCTCCAAGATTTGGCATGTGGTTCGTACCCGCAAAAGATGAGTTTCCTAGTCCTTGGACTTCCCTTTTTCCTTAACGCTTTTGGGATAAGTACATAGGCTTGAGATCCAAACACCCGAAAGTAATTAACTTTGGGCTTCTTCCCATATAAAGCAAAATAAGGCGTAGTATCAATTACCGAATTATATACTCGGTTCAGAATATGAGTAGCCGCCTGCCAGGCTTCCGCCCAGTAACTTTGAGGAAGTTTAGCATCAAACAACATAGAGTTTGCCAACTCTTGCAGAACCCTATTTTTACGTTCGGCCACGCCTCCTTCTTGGGGGGAATAAGGTGTAGACAGACGATGCTTAATTCCCTTTTTCTTAAAGAAATTCTGCAACACAGACCCGGTAAATTCTGACCCTCTGTCTGTCTGAAAAGCAAGTACTCTAGTACCGAATTCAAGTTCTACCGCATGAACCCAATTTTTAACTGTTTCTGCAGTATCTGCTTTTGTTTTGAGAGGAAAAAACCATGTAACCTTTGTTTTGTCATCCGAGAGACACAGTGCATACTTTGAACCTCCCATGCTAGCAACAGGCATTGGGCCACATAGGTCCATATGCACAAGTTGGAATACTTTGCCAGATTTCCTATCTGAACTGGGATAGCTGCATCTATGAACCTTCGCACTTTTGCATGCAGTACAATCCAAATACTTAGTACATTTGTTCAATTTGCACCCTTCTGATAATTCAGGTTGCCTTTTAACATACTGAAAATTAATATGCCCTAAACGGCGGTGCCATAAATGAACACAAGAATTATGGGTAGGCGTGTTCACACAACCAGCATGAACCTGTTCAACTTCATCTGGACTTGTCTCAAAATAATATAACCCATTTCTGCATTCCACCTGCAAAAGAGATACGTTATTCTTTGAAATAGTGCAAACCCCATTTTCAAACAGTTTTAAACCCATTTCTATCAAGTTCTGACACAGACAAAATACACCCCTTCAGTCCCTTTAGCACGTAGGCATCAATTTCTGTTTGCAAACAATTTAAGAACACTGTGCCTACAGTCTCTAAGGAACGTTTAGTTGAATCTGCCATAGTCACAACTTTAGGGGTTTGCAAATGTCTGCAATTCTGCAAACGTACACTAGATGGCGCCACCAGGTGGTGAGATGCACCACTGTCGATCAACCAGCGTAGATTGCTGCCTTGGCCACGCCCTTGCATCAACGCCATTGCTGAAGCCATGTGCTGTGTGCTGTGGGAGTAGCCACGACCTCCTCCTCTTCTTCGACGTCCCCTGGAACTCCTTGTCTGGTAACTAGGGGTAACGGCCTTGTTGCTGTCTTGACCAGGTTCACGTGTGCAATTCCTGATTAGGTGGGAAGGGGAACCACAGCGAAAACAATGTCTAGCTGCAAAAGCATTTACTGTGTGCTCAAACTCAGCATCAACACTCTTAGGCACAGCATAACTCCCCTTTAAAGACAAACCTCTTTCTCTTTGCCTTTTATCCTGTTCATCCGCAAGCCGAGAAGAAATGTATTCAAGGGTTAATTCAGTTGAAGGCATAGCTTCCAAAGTTAGAGCTAGAGTCTCATAGCTTTTATCAAGAGAAGACAACAATATGTATGACTGCTGCTCCATAGAGAAAGGAATGCCCAGCTGTCTTAGTTGATTAAAGGCAGACACCATTTTGGCAATATGTTCTTTCACACACGCTCCCGGTTGGAGACGTAAATCAAACAAACATCTTGTAGCATGGATCTTGGCCCCCGCAGTGTTTCTGGAATTTAACCGCTGCAGAACCGTCCAGACCTCATGCGTGTTCTTTAACTCAGAAACATAAGGCATTTGCTCTGGTCCCACTGCCAAAACTAGTAGACCTTGGGCTTTCCTGTCGCGTTTCTGTGAAGCTGCTGCTGCTGCTTTGGCTTCTGCAGACGCGTCTGCAGCTGCCTGTAAAGGCGGTGCTTCAGTACAGCTCCACAACTCTTTTGCTTGCAACCAAACCCTTACTCTAGCCTTCCAATCTTGCCAATTTTTCCCATTGAGTCGCGTAAACGGGACAGTAAAACTTTCCTGGGACTCTGCCATCCTCCCTGGGGCTTAGGAACGATACTCACACACCTGTAGACCGTCTCCCAGCTGCTGAGGTGGCTCCTTGAGGAATCAGACGTCTTCCAGCGAGTACAAACTGCGCAGTGCCTCTTTAAAACTTTTCTAGGCACGTTGCAGGACTCAAGCTGCTTTGGAGGCTTTCGTTGTCAGCAACCGCTTCTGTCTTCACTCCAGTCCTTGCATAAATCACTCTGAACTGCTCTCCTTATCTCCTTCTTGACGTACAAACATCCATAACCTGTCCCATTAAACTTTAATTAGTTTAATGTAAATGCCCAGTGCACTTCCTTCTTTAAAAGTCTCACCACGGCAGAGGATTTCGCGCAGCAGCTAAGAAGGGGAGGAGAGGCAGCATCTTCCCAAAAAGGAGTCCTGGAGCATGCGGTTTGTAAATCAAAAATAAGGTTTATTTACAAAACACCAAAAAACAATCCTGGCGACGAACCACACATCTCAGCAAAAAACACACACCCAAAAGGGAGAAGGGGGAGAACAAACAAACAGGGGGACTATTTATACAGACTCATGTTCCTGGAAGCCTAATGACCTCCAGCTGCTCAGTGATTAGAGCGTTTCTGCTACTCTTTTAACCCTTTGATAGCAACAGAATCCGATTCTCCTCCCTCACCAGGGAATGGGAAATGGGAAAGACAGAAATAAGAAAGCAAAAGTTCCTAAAGGTAAAGGTACCCCTGACCGTTAGGTCCACTCATGGACGACTGTGGGGTTGCAGCGCTCATCTCTTTCTATAGGCCAAGGGAGCCGGTGTTTGTTCGCAGTCAGCTTCCGGGTCATGTGGCCAGAGCAGCGCACAGAAACGCCATTTACCTTCCCGCCGGAGCAGTACCTATTTATCTACTTGCACTTTGACATGCTTTTGAACTGCTAGGTGGGCAGGAGCTGGGACTGAACAAAGGGAGCTCACCCTGTCATGGGGATTCGAACCGTCGACCTTCCGATCGGCAAGCGCTAGGCTCTGTGGTTTAGACCACAGCGCTACCCGCGTCCCTAAGAGTTCCTCCCATGGTATTTCATTCAATATTCACAGAGAGACAGATGATTACGCCTCTCAGAGTTGTTCTGTGTTGCTCCAAGTAAAGTCCAACCCCCTCCGCCTCTCTTATCATACATCATCCCTGTGCCAGCTGATCTGGGCTTTCTTCCTCTGAGCTTTCTGTTCTACTACTCTCAATGCTTGCCTGGTCCTGGGAGAGGGCTGGTCAGTAATGCTTTCTAAAGACACTGAGTCTGTCAGCTGTCTCTCCTCTGCTGCTCCCCTCACAATATTTCCCAGCTTCTCCCCTCTGCAGCCTCTGAACTGTGCCCTTCTGCAAACCACTGTTCTAAATCTATATTGTCCTCCTATTTCCGGGAAGGTTCAAGAGGAGGCAGGAGCAGTCCCCACCATTCCTCCTCAGTCCAGCCCCTGACAGAGGATATATTAGAAGCATCTTTGCCCTCCCACCTGACTCCTCCTCATCCATCTTCCTGCTGGGAAAGGAGTCTGCTTGCCCAGGGCTTCCTTTATACACCTGTAACCGAAGCAGAACAGCAGGCAGGCCGACCATGGCATCCCTTGTAACTAATAATCAACACGAGCACGCAAGAAAAGGAGCTTCCTAATTGACAATCCCCGCCATGGAGAGGGATAAATTGGAAGGGCTACGTTCTAATTTAATTTGGGCTGAGGAAGATCCTGTCAAATAAAACAGAAGCCGGTATTGGCTGGAGACAAATTCAGCTCTGTCATTTTGTCTTGTAAATATCTTCTCCTCTGCTGTACATGTCAGGGGACCTCTCGGTTTGCTCATTTTGCACAATAACAGTCGGTTGGGCTGCGGGTTTGTAGGGAGGTAAGCAATATATGTTTTGGGTAGGGGCAGTGCTTTTTTTCTGGGGGGGCACATACCCCTAAATATTTTGTGAATCTAAGTTTGGCCTCATTGAGGGGCAGAGTTTCAATATGAGTAGGGAAATGAGAGTACCCCTAAACGTGTGTTTTTTAGAAAATAAAACCACTGGGTAGGGGAAAGCGTTCGTCAAACCTGGAAGTACAAATGATTCTCCCCCCCTTTTTTTACTCTGCAATACAATAGATCAGATGTAATATTAAGGAGAGGCAGTCAAATGTGGTTTAAGTGACTCGTGGTCTGCCAGGAGGTATTGATCAAGTGTTTGCAGGCAATCCCTGCTGCTCTCTACATGGCCACCCAGCTTTTCCCGCCCATCCTTGATGATCCTGTTGATTTGTGATCATCACACTCCCTGACCATCACCTCAAATTGCTTCATAAAACACTCCCCCCAAAGGCAAAGCAAAACCCCTAAACTTCAGCTAGTTTATTTAAAATCACACTCCATTTGCAGCATTATTAAAGAAGAGATGCTGTTGATCGATGCTTTCCTTTTAAAAAGTGGGACCCACCCCAAAAGGAAAGAAATTATCCTTTTGGATTTAGGTTTTGGGCCTTTCTAAACAGCTGAAATCCCAAACAGAATTGAGTACATAGTTCATAGTTAAACTATGGAACTCTCCTCTGCAGGAGGCCACCAACTTCAATGGCTTTAAGAAGAGGATTGGACAAACTCATGCAGGGGAAGAAGCCTATCAATGATGGCTGAAGCGTAGGTGGGTTCCCCCGAGGCAAGACACAGTGATAACAGCAAGAACCTGTATTGAACTACCAGAACTGGACAACAGGGGCAAAGCAGCTGCTTATATACATTTCTGAAGGCCTGGGCCACTCCCACTCCCCACGTGATTGGCTATCTAAACTTCCAAGCTGCGAACCATGACTGAGAGTTTAAGGGCCAATGGTAGAGGCCCAAATCCTGAAATGCTCTGTGATTGGATATCAGAACACAGGGGCTCAGAATCCTTAGTCCAGACTCAAGCTCAGGCAAACACAGACCACTGAATACACAACAGTGGCTACGTTCTGTCGCAGTATTTCTGAATACCAGTTGCTGGATGCCACAGGAAGTGGAGAGTGCTCTTGTGTCATGGTCCAATCTACGGGCGATCAAAGTCCCAGATGAGGACGTTGGGACCAGGGGCAAGATGGTGGGGTGGGAGCAGGAATGAGAGTCCAGAAGCCAGGGGTCAAAGGGTAAGGATGCAGGGAGTCACAAAGTCAAGGGTCTGAAGGTCGAGAAGCAAGGAGTCACAAAGTCAAGTGTTGAGATGCAAGGAGTCAAGGAGCCGAGGTCTGAGGATCAGGAAGCAAGGAACTAAACACAGCACAGCAGGAAACGTGTTGCTGTGGCAAAGAGCCGAAGGGAAATGCTAACCTTATATCCCTTCCTGGCTCTTGCCACCAGGTGCAGTGAGTTACCAAGTGGCCTCACCTGTGCAGCCGCCCCTTGCCTCTCCAGAACAAATTTAGGAAGGCCCCATTCCTGCGAAGCCTTACTGGTCACAGGACCTGGCTCCTGCACGGACTCCTCACACGTGTGTTCAAATCCTGCTTGCAGGCTTCTTACGGACGTCTGGACTTGGTGTTTAATTGGCCTGACTCAGGAGACATTTTCCACATCCTTAAAATCTATACCCATCCGTGGAGTTAAGTATGCTTAACTCAGTGCAACAGGAGTGAAGAACCTCAAGGCTGGACACCAAATGTGGTCTGCTAAGCCTCTGTTTGGTCTTTGGGTCACACCCCATCTCCCAGGCCACACAACCCAGGGGCACATTCTCCTTTAGTGTTGTTGAATGTGCTTTTGAAATGTTTCTTGCTTGCCCCGATGGAGTGCAGAGAGGGCTGTGGGCGAGCGTGTGTCTCTAGAAACAAACCTACTATACAAAAGGAAAACTTGGCAATGCTTGCTTTTGATTTTGGTCTAGTCTACATCTAGCATGCTGAAGAAATGAACCTATGCTGCCAATTCTCGTAGTAGACCAGTATAAAGTAAGCAGCACATAAGCCTCACACACATGCTTAAGTCAAGAAAGAACTTAGCATGTGAAGTTGAATCAAAAATCTTGAGGGAGAATTTCCTGAAGAAAGAAATTAAATATTGTAACTTAATCTAAGAAGAAATGTAATAGAGTCTAAGAAGAAATGTAATACAGTGGTACCTTGGGTTAAGTACTTAATTCGTTCCAGAGGTCTGTACTTAACCTGAAACTGTTCTTAACCTGAAGCACCACTTTAGCTAATGGGGCCTCCTGCTGCCGCTGCACCGCCGGAGCACGATGTCTGTTCTTATCCTGAAGCAAAGTTCTTAACCTGAAGCACTATTTCTGGGTTAGCGGAGTGTGTAACCTGAAGCGTATGTAACCTGAAGCGTATGTAACCCGAGGTACCACTGTATATGGACTTGAATGTTTATAAATATATCAAAACCGTGAGAGAGATTTTACTGAAGAAGCCCGAGACCCTTCATGGGAGAAACAGGCGACAAACACCTTCACGTTGTCTAACTCTTGTGCGTAACATCACTGATACTTCGTTTGATCAAACTTACCTTTCTTGATATCTACAGGAGCCTGGCTAAAGGAACTTTAAAGATGGAATCTTCCTTATGGACACAATTTGAATGAGTTTTCTGTTTGTGGCTTCTGTAGTAGATCTTGTGACTAGCTCTCTCAATTTTTGGATTATTAATATAAGATTTAGAACATAGAATGGTTTGGTAGTGTTGTGTGCTGCTTATGTGCTGCGTACTTTAAACTGGTCTACCTCTAGCATGCAGCTCCTGGAAAGTTGTGTGGAAGGGAATGTGGACCTTGGGCCGACAAAGGTTTCCCCAATCCCTGTTGTGAAATATTGTTTTATTTTATTTTTTACTATTTACATATTTATAAACTGCTTTGCAGCCCATAAGTATCACAAGATATTAATAGGATATATAGAATTGGCAAGAGTGACAAACAGAATAAGAGATCAGGTTGAACAAAGTATTTGAGAAGATTGGAAATGTTTCATAGATTATTTGGAAACATATTGTGAACATATTAAAAGGTTAACAGTGAAATAATAAATTCAGCAGTAAGGAATATTGAGAGATAAAGTTGAGAAGAATAAGATACGGGGGGAAATTAAAGTATGTAGAGGAAAAGAAAGTAAGAAAATGAACCGTGGAAAGGGTGAAATGGGAGTCAATATCAATAGTGTTTTTGTTTTTGTTTTAAATGGTTTCAAGCTTGAAAACTGAAAATGATAAATAAAAATGGAAAAAAATACAACAAAAGGGTATTAAACTAAAAAAAAGAAAGAAGAAAGTTTCACAAGGTAAAAATGAGATGAAATTCTACCCTCCCCACATAATAACAATAAAACCATTCCTGCAAACTCTAAAAATAACCATTTTTACACGTATTCCATTAATTTGAGCCTACTGAGGGCCGACTGTGGGCATTGCAGGGGGTTGGACTAGATGACCGCCGAGGTCCCTTCCAACTCTGAAGTTCTATGATTCTGTGCCTGCATCACTGCTTTGACCACTTAATAATGAAGGACATGATCCGGCGAAAGCCAAGCGCTTTTGAAAGCCCATTGATTTTAGTGGGAGAGCAAAGCCTGCGGTTAAATCTCTTCCGATTGAAATCGATGCAACTTCAAAGTCCTTAAATTTAGATGCAGCATGTCCAATGAGAGTAGTAATAAACGGTAACCATCTGAGCAGAGTTCAAAAGTAATTGTGATACAGACAGTCCCTGTGCCCTGACCCGTGATCAGACAAGAGACACACAGAAGATTTTTTTCGGGGGGAGGAGGGAGAAAGAATGAAACAAGCTCTTAGCTTAGTACTCTGTAGCAGCACTCCATCAGCTACTGTATTTCAAACAGCTCTATTGATTTCCCCCCTTTCCATTGTCCATTGTAAATAAGATTATAAATAAGAACCTAACGAACAACTTAGAAGGTTTAAATCTAGAACATCTTTCTCAGTTAGTTGGTTTCTGTTTGTTGAATTTGTTTTGTGACAGTAGGGAGAAGTCCTCTCCCTACAGCTTTATCATCTATTATGGACTGGTATTATACTTAAACACTTTAGATTAAAAAATATATACCGTATTTTTCGCCCTATAGGACGCACTTTTTCCCTTCCAAAAATGAAGGGGAAATGTGTGTGCGTCCTATGGGGCAAATGCAGGCTTTCGCTGAAGCCTGGAGAGCGAGAGGGGTCGGTGCGCACAACCCCTCTTGCTCTCCAGGCTTCAGGAGAGCCGCAGCGCCAGCCCCACAAGGTTGGGGGACAGCGGTGAGGTGGAACGCCGCCATCCCGCTGTCTCCCGATGTGGTTTGGAGGCTGACGGCGGGGAGACATGTGCTTCTCCCCGCCGCCAGCCCCGCAAGCTCCGGGGACAGCAGGGAGGTGCAGCGCGTCTTCCTGCAAGCTACGGGGACAGCTGGGAGGCACAGCGCGTCCTCCTGCTGTCCCCAGACCTGATCTGCAGGCGGGCGGCGGGGAGAAGAGCGCTTCTAATTTTTTTTCTTTGTTTCCCCCCCAAAAAACTTGGTGCGTCCTATGGGCCGGTGCGTCCTATGGGGCGAAAAATACGGTAAATTGCTTCATATGGTCTTCCAGATCTCTGCCTTTACATCTTGCCTTCTTTGCCCTCTGGTTGCTCCAGTTTTTCCTGCTTCTGAGCATCAGCAAATAGGGCCAGAACCAAGCAAGTTCACAGTCAAGATCTGTAACTGATTTGTTTGCTACTACGCTGTTAAACCAGAGAGCCTAGGGCTTGCTGATCAGAAGGTCGGCGGTTCCAATCCCCACGACGGGGTGAGCTCCCATTGCTCGGTTCCTGCTCCTGCCAACCTAGCAGTTCGAAAGCACGTCAAAGTGCAAGTAGATAAATAGGTACCACTCCGGCAGGAAGGTAAACGGCGTTTCTGTGCGCTGCTCTGGTTCGCCAGAAGCGGCTTAGTCATGCTGGCCACATGACCCGGAAGCTGTACGCTGGCTCCTTCGGCCAATAAAGCGAGATGAGCGCCGCAACCCCAGAGTCGGCCATGACTGGACCTAACGGTCAGGGGTCCCTTTACCTTTACGCAATGCTCGTTTGAGAAAATTTCAGTGGAAGTCAGTTTTAAAAACCAACGAATAAGCTCTCTCTCTCGCTTCTCTCTTCTCTTTCTCTCATTTAGTTCCTTTTCGATTCCTTTTTCTTTTCCCTCTTCTCTGCCTCTGGATTAATGTTTTGGTTTGGACCAAGAAAGAAAGAAAGAAATTTGACAACAATCTTTGTATTTTTCTTTACAAACTTTTATATATATATGCATGTATTTAATGAAGAAAATAGATAGATAGATAGATAGATAGATAGATAGATAGATAGATAGATATAGATAGATAAATAAATATCAAAATACAGTAAGTTTCCTGAGTTCCAGAGGAGCACTAATAATAATAATAATAATAATAATAATAATAAAATAAAATTTTATTTATATCCTGCCCTCCCCAGCTGAAGCTGAGCTCAGAGCGGCTAACAACAATATTGCTTCCATGAGCTACCTGCTACATTGGTAGCCCCAGTTCTTTGGTTATATGGTAAAGTCACACATAATCTGAATAGTGTGAATCAGGCATGTTGTTCATGGCAGATGAACAGTGACACCTAGCTCTCAAATAGCTTTTGGCACTGTCCTCTGCAGAGATCAGGAAACAATAAATGTATCCCTCAACCAGCCCTGGAGAAAGCTCGTACAGTTGTACCTTGGTTCTCAAACTTAATCTGTTCCGGAAGTCTGTTCCAAAACCAAGGCGTTTCAAAACCAAGGCGGGCTTTCCCATAGAAAGTAATGCAAAATGGATCAATCCATAATGTAACGTGAATTTTGCTATCTAACGGGTGCATTGATCCATAGGATGAAAGCAATAAACAATGTACTGCAGTCTCACAATCAATCAATCAGTCGCTGAACTGGGTTCTACAGAGTCACAAAAACAAAAACAAAAAGAGCCGCACTAACAAAAACACAAAATAAATAGCAAAAACAGACAGATCTCAGCGTAACAGTCAAAATGGAAGTGTGGCACTCAAATCGGAAGCATAGCACTCAAAACGGAGCATGTTCAGCGTCCGAAAAAAGTTCTCAGACCGGAACACTTACTTCCTGGTTTGCAGTGTTTGGGTTCCAGGTTGTTTGAGTACCAAGGCGTTTGAGAACCAAGGTACCACTGTACGTCTTTATGAATGCAAAATTCCCATTAGAAAGTGACAATTTAAAGCTCCCACTGAGACTAACGAAGTGCGGCAAGATCGTGCTGGCATGCAAGTTTCTGCAGATGTGTGCAGAAAATAAGTTGCCCCATAGTGAGCCTTTTCAAAGATGACTGCACTTTGTAAAATTAACCATGTGGCAGCTCGCCTCTGACAGTTACAAGCAAAACTAAGAGAAGCAACAGGAATTATGACTCTTGAGTGCTTTCCCCCCAGTTTGGCCTAGACTTCATCAGTAATTAACTGCTGCCCAGTATGACTGACTAGCAGATGGCCATTTTGACAGGGGCTGGGATGTGGTTGGAGGGAGAGTTTGTCTATTGCAAAAGGACCCTAGCTGGGTGCACTGTGAATCTATGGGCTCTGCAGAGATATATTGCACTCCTGCTAGCAGATATCGATCACTGATGGCTGGAGCACTCAAGGTCAGGTCTGCCTTCACTGCAGTGGTGTACTTGAGAGCAACAGTCCCCGTTGTCAGAGCAAATGTCACCTGTCAGTTACACTAGGAGTGGAAATAGAGGATATGGCAGTCTTCTAATATGAATTAATTCTACTCACAGTGATCCTGTATGTTTCCAAGCACAATTCAAAGTGTTGGTGCTGACCTTTAAAGCCCTAAACAGCCCCAACCCAGTATACCTGAAGGAGCGTCTCCACCGCCATCGTTCAGCCCGGACACTGAGGTCCAGTGCCGAGGGCCTTCTGGCGGTTCCCTCTCTGAGGTTACAGGCAACCAAGCAGAGGGCCTTCTTGGTGGTGGCGTCCACCCTATGGAATGCCTTCCTATAAGATGTCAAAGAAATAAACAACTATCTGACTTTTAGAAGACATCTGAAGGCAGCCCTGTTTAGAGAAGTTTTTAATGTTTGATGTTTTATCATGTTTTTAATATTCTGTTGAGAGTGGCTGGGGAAACCCAGCCAGATGGGCGGGGTATAAACAAACAAACAAACAAACAAACAAACAAACAAACAATTATATCCCAAGATCTGCACACAGTGATCCCAGGCCAGAAACCAAAGTCTAAAGGTAAAAGGTAAGGGGCCCCTGAACATTAGGTCCAGTCGTGACCGACTCTGGGGTTGTGGCGCTCATCTCGCTTTATTGGTCGATGGAGCATGTGGCCAGCATGACTAAGCCGCTTCTGGCGAACTGGAGCATCGCATGGAAACACCATTTACCTTCCCGCCATAGTGGTACCTATTTCTCTGCTTGCAGAGAACTGCTAGGTTGGCAGGAGCAGGGACTGAGCAACGGGAGCTCATCCTGTCATGGGGATTCGAACCGCCGACCTTCTGATCTGCAAGTCCTAGGCTCTGTGGTTTAATCCACAGCGCCACCTGAGTCCCTTATTTTTTTACAAACATGCATTTTTTATGGACACTTTACTGCAATATATAGTTTATCTCATTGCAAAATTCAGAGAAGTATAACTTTCAAAGGATGGCTGTGTCTTGTTTTGACAAGTGCGAATTAGGGATGTTCTCCTTTAAATGTGAACTGAACTGAATTCCTCCACCATCCCCACTCAGGTCATGATCTACCTGGATCAAATCAGGTGGGGGCTTTGAAACCTGACTTCTGTGGATTCCTCCTCTCACCCTAGTTATGAAATTATTTTCTGCAGAGACAGGCTGGGCCTGGACCCCTTATCAGACACGGCTTGTCAGCATCTAGCAAAGCAAGGAAAACAACAGTGAAAAGCTGCTCCTTTTCCTCCCAGAGATCTTGCACATTTGGTAAATGACAAGAGGCAGCGGCAGATGTTTGACATATACAAACATGACAGGAAGGAAAAGGTGGTGAGTTATACACGTTTCTCCTGCATGATAAGCCGTCAGGCTCCCCGCTCATCCCTTGCGATGCTGCACCGAGAGAGTGAATCAAAGGAATTTTATAAGATGGTTTATGATTGCCGTCATGTGGATTTGGCAGCAACTCATGAAATAATAGCCACACCATAGCAAGTTGACATTCAGCAAGGAAGAGCTCAACATCTAAGCCTGTACTTGATTTACAGGTGACTTCTCTACCTTGTTTCTGGTAGCTGAGAGCTACTGTTGTTGGTTGGATTGCGCAATGATGAGCATCACACCACAAGTCTTATTTAGTTCAATGTTCTGTTTTTTGCAGCAGCCAGGTATATAGCTGCTGCATGGAATAGTGGTTAGAACAGTGGCCTAAGACCTGAGATAAAAGGTAAAGGCAAAGGGACCCCTGACCAATAGGTCCATCAGACATTCAAAAACCAACAAGCCTGCTATCCCAGCCTGGTTAGCCCCCTAAAACCTCTGATACCCCATAATTAAATACAATACACTCCCATAGAGACTACCTTAAAAAAAAGTAAAGGGACCCCTGACCGTTAGGTCCAGTCACGGCCGACTCTGGGGTTGCGGCGCTCATCTCGCTTTATTGGCCGAGGGAGCCAGCATGCAGCTTCTGGGTCATGTGGCCAGCATGACTAAGCCGCTTCTGGCGAACCAGAGCAGCGCACGGAAACGCAGTTTACCTTCCCGCCATAGTGGTACCTATTTATCTACTTGCACTTTGACGTGCTTTCGAACTGCTACGTTGGCAGGAGCAGGGACTGAGCAACGGGAGCTCACCCTGTCGCGGGGATTCGAACCGCTAACCTTCTGATCAGCAAATCCTAGCCTCAGTGGTTTAACCCAGAGCGCCACCCGTTCCTGCTCACTGGGTAACCGTTGAGAACACATAGTCTCTCAAATTAACAGAGTTCTTGGGAGAACAAAATGGGGAGCAAGAGAACCATGTATGGCACCTTGAGCTGCTTGGAGGAAAGGTGAGATATAGATGTAGTAAAAAATTAAAAATTAAAAATAAAAATAAAAGCCATTGCTAGATCTTTCCTGCTTCGTGAAGTAGAGATGTTGGAGAATTTCGACAAAAAAGAAATGGAAATTGCTACCCTTTGCATGTTCATCTGTGGTTAGGAATGGAAGTCAGCCAAAAATTTGTATTTGAACACATTACTGTTCTCTCTCTCTCTTTTTAAGTCCATAAACAATATATGATTCATGACTTTTCTTTACATTGTTTCAACATTTCCTTAACATTTGAATGAATTTAAGTGGCACAAGTTACCTAAATTCCACACAGTGATAAGAATCACAAAGGATTTGGTGGAAACTGAACTGCAGTGGAATGGAAACAACTCTGATTTCAGAAGAGAAATTGCCGCCGATTTTCATTCATTAATAAGAAGACCTTGCGGTTGTGGCGAATAGTTCAGTGAAGATGTAGGGCCGGTTTGTGGCAGTTGTGAAAAAGGCGAATTCCATGTTAGGGACCATTAGGAAAGGAATTGAAACTAAAACTGCTCATATCATAATGCTGTTGTGGTGTGGCCACATTTGAAATATTGTACACAGTTCTGATCACTTCACTTTGAAAAGGGCATTGTATCGTTGGAAAAGGTACAGGAAAGGGCAATCAAAATGATCAAGGGGATGGACTGACTTTGCTACGAAGAAAGGTTGCAGCATTTGGGACTTTTTAGTTTGGACAAAAGGCAAGTAAGAGGCGACATTATAGAAGTTTATAAAATTATGCATAGCATAGATGAAGTGGATCATAGAATCATAGAATGTCAGGTTCCCACTTGATAACACAGCAAGCGTAGTTATTAAAAAGGATGATTTATTGTCAAAACTCCGAATGGCTCTAGCACAGCCTCCGACAGCATCAATCAAGATGACCCTTCTGAAGACTACTTCCTGTTTCTACAGAAGATAGAGAACCTTCATGTCTTACGTCTCTTGCTTTGTTTCTGGTCCAACAGCTGACTCTGAGGAGGGATTGGATTAGCTCCCCCCTCCTCCCTTTCTGACAAATGACTTCCATCTCTGTTCGCTCCTGTTTGAACTTCCTGAGAGCTTTGGCTGGGTTCCAGCCCGCTCTCAGCTGTTCCCTTATCACCTGGCATTCCAAGGGGCAGGGGAGTTGGCACTAGCTGCTGTTCATCCTGCATGAAAGTTAACTTTTTCTGTTCCTGGCTGCTTTCTTCTGTAGGCTGCAAACCTCCACTGAGAGCTGGCTCATTCCTGACATAGAATCTTAGAGTTGGAACGGACCCAAGGGTCATCTAGTCCAACCCTCTGAAAGGGAGGGAGATACAGGAAAGTCCCCCCTCTCAAATTTCTAGAACTCATGGACATCCAATGAAGCTGAATGTTGGAAGATTCAGGACAGCTTTTTTTAAAAAAGGACCATCTCCACAGTGTGCATAATGTACAGAACTCGCTTGCTTGAAAGGCAGTGATGGCTATCAAGTTAGATGCTTTTAAAAGAGGTTTAGACAAATTCATGGAGAAGGCTATCAATAGCTACCAACCATGATGGTCAGAGGCAGTAATGCTTCTGAATATCTGTGATGGCCTGGGACTCGGGCTTGGACTCCGAGCTGGAGGAGTCTCAGTCCGCACTGGATCCTTTGCCTCAGGCAGCAGCTGAAAAGCCCCAGTCTGCACAGGTTCCCCTGCAACAAGCACCAGCTGGGCCAAGTCAGGGGCCTGAGGCTGCCCTGGCTCCAGGTGCGGGGATTACCTTGTTGCCTTCAGCTGGGCCATCACTTACAGCTGCTCCACTACCGGTTGGGTCAGGGGAGGCTGAGGCGGCCTCTGGGTATAGTCACCCACTGACGTCTCCCGAGCTGCAGAGACTGAGGTCTGAGAAAAGGAGAGACCTGAGTATTCGCAGGAGGAGTGCTCACCTTTGGGCGAGACAGGGAGGTGAGTCACTGGGGGATCAGGACCAGCTGTTAGCCCAACAGAGATAAAAGGCTGCTGGACCCCACGCCAGGTTGTAGGAGCCACGTTGCTGTTTGCCAGAACCTTCCTGTGATCCTGTGCCTGTCCTTGCCTGGTTTCCTGCCTCGTGTCCTGCCTTGGCCCTGTCAGACTGACTCCTTGCGGAACCCTTGGATTCAGGACCGGACCTGGACCGCGTTGCTTGGGTTACCCCCGGGCCCAGCACAATATCTATTGCTGGAAACCACAGGAGAGAATGCTCTTGTGCTCAGGGCCTGCTTGCATCTGCTCAGCTACTATGAGAACAGGAATGTGGACTAGATGGTCCTTTGGCCTGAACCTGAAGACTTGTGCTGGTTTCAGGGGGGGGGGGTTACCGTGCAGCATGGTCTGAGTCCGGTCCTAGGTCGAGGTTAAGGAGGCTGTCCGTCAGGGGCGAAGCGAGGTCCAAAGCGAGGAGCCAGGCGTGGTCAGAAACTCTGTGAGAGCAGGTCAGTGTGCAGGCAGGAACAGGTTACCAACAATATTGCTCCCACAACCTGGGACTGGGCTGACTGGCCTTTATCTCCTCCGAGGCATAGGGCGGTCCTGGCCCACAGGTGACTCACCTCTCCTGGCCTGGAGGCGAGCACTCCTCCTGAGAGAACTTAGTTCCCTCCGCCTCTCTGCCCTGAGCCTCTGCAGCTCTGGAGAGGCTGGAGGGTTACTGGACCCAGAGGCAACCTCACCTTCCCCTGACAGGGCTGGGAGAGGCGCACCTGCAGGCAATGGGTCCTCGATCACCCCCGGAACCAGAGCGGATTCAACTGGTGTCTGCTCCTGAGGATCCGGCACAGGTAAGGGCCCTTCAGGTTCAAGCCCCTGCCCCAGCTCAGCCGGCCCAGGAGGCAGGGACTCCTGTGCAGGCTGGGATTCCTCAGGTTCAGCCTCTGAAGCGGATTCCCAGGCCATCACAAGACTTTTTAAAAAATGTTCCTCCAGTGGCCCCACTGAAGTTATAGCTCCTGGTCCTCCTGGCCACCACTGGCAACCGCGGGAGGGAATTGTGACCTTCAAGCTGAATAGGTTCCCCATCCATTCTAAGCTAATGGCCATTACTTCATCTTGCAGATGCAAACTCCGTCAATTAATTGTGCAGATCTTTCTCAACAACTGATGGCATTCCACTGGTTTTGATTGACATCGCCATTATTATTATTTATTGCTTCCCTACCATATTGGCACTCAAGGCCTGGGCCCCGCCATTGCAATACTCTCTATCCTTCTCCACTTCCCTCTGCAGAAGCTTGGAATGTAATAAGATCTCCCTAATTTACATTGAGTGAATTACGTCGGACGCAAATGCCTCTCTCCAGCCTGCCAGGATTGAATTGCTTTTCAAAATCACAATGCAAACAAAATCAAGGGCAGTACAGGAAGACGATAATCACCTCATTGAACAGTCAGCTGGATGGAAAGTTATCTCTAAAATATACATCAGCATCAGATAGCTTTAACCAGAATCTTGTAAATTGAAACTAATAGAATTGGGAATCTGTCCTGGGTTCCAGCCAGGATTGGTAGCTGTACAGATTAAACGATATAAGTGATGCACACACTATTAGAGTCATTTTTAATGGCATGCATAAATGAATGCTGGTCTCGGATGTGTAATGCTTTAATGATGAGAACTTTATTTTCCCATTGTTCGTGGTTTCTGCCAGATTACATTTTCAGCAGACAAAGAAAACAGAAGGCTTTGCCTGTTAATTGAAGTGAACAGAGCAGAGGTTATCCTCAGAATGACCACAGTGGAGAGTGACTGATAACAACCGGGCTGAGTTAAGAATGATTGTGGATGTGTATTACTTTATCACTTACACTATTTCCATTACAGTGACACAAAGTGCATGTGTGTGAATCTGTGTCCCTTCAGATGTTGGTAGACCAGTGGTGTAGCATGGGTTGCCAGAACCCAGGGCTGCATGGACGGGGTGGGTGGGTGGGAATGAGGGAAACGGATGGCATGCGCATGCACATTGAACTGCCTTATGGCATCCACGTCACCCAGGAGATTGCAGTTGCAGCGATAAGGAAATAAGAGTCGTTCCATTGTCTGGAGAAGTCACTTCCTGGTTCACATGGAGAAGTCGCTTTCAGTGGAGTCCAGCGACGGAAGCACACAGTTATATTGAGGGTGTTGAAATTTTGCACCCCCTAACAATTTTGCACCTGAGGCAACTGCCCCAGTGCCCCCCATGCTACACTACTATGGTAGAGTCCGCCTTCCATTAATCCCAGCTAGCATGGTCAGGGAAGATGAGAGTGTAGTCCAACAACATTTGGAAGGCTACAAGCTAGCCTGATGGTAGTGCTGTAGTAAAGGTAAAGGGACCCCTGACCATTAGGTCCAGTCGTGACCGACTCTGGGGTTGTGGTGCTCATCTCGCTTTATTGGCCAAGGGAGCTGGTGTACAGCTTCCGGGTCATGTGGCCAGCATGACTAAGCCGCTTCTGGTGAACCAGAGCAGTGCACGGAAATGCCGTTTACCTTCCTGCCGGAGTAGTACCTATCTATCTACTTGCACTTTGACGTGCTTTGAACTGCTAGTTTGGCAGGAGCAGGGACTGAGCAAAGGGAGCTCACCCTGTTGCAGGGATTTGAACCACCGACCTTCTGATTGGCAAGTCCTAGGTTCTGTGGTTTAACCCACAGCGCCACCCATGTTCCTAGTGCTGTAGTACTTCTCTGATAATATTCCACTTGGTGGGATATAATTGCCTTGCCTACTGCCTCCACAAGTATCTGAACATGCTGGTATATAGCTTTCATCTGCCACTATTTTTTGGCCGTGGGGTGGGGGAGAGCAACAATAGCATATAACCAAGGAGCTCAAGGTGGTGTTGATGGTTCTTCCTGTCCTTGTTTAATCCACACATCAACCCTGTGAGGTAGGTTGGGTTGAGAGACAGTGCCTGGCTCCTAGGTCAGCTGCTGAGCTTCGTGGCTGAGCAGGGACACTCTAACTTACACCACGCTGGCGTAGTTCTCACCCAAATGAACAGAGACACCTTGTTTATTGTTATTTTAGATGTTGTCAATGTAGCGCATAATGTTTGGTCTGCACTTTACACTTCTGTCCAGGCTACTGTAGGGGCAAGTGCTCCTTTTGGCCCACCCAGCCTGCGCTCTCTCTCTCTCTCTCTCTCTCTCTCTCTCTCTCTCTCTCTCTCTCTCTCTCACACACACACACACACACACACACACACACACACACACAGAGCTATTATTTAGCCAGATCAAACCCCATGCTCAGAAGCAGTATACCTCTGATTTCCAGTTGCTGCGAAGTGATAATTGTTAAGTTGTGGGCGAACATATCAGACGACACAGAGATTCTTCCAAAGCAGCTCTTTATTTGTAAGCTGGAACAGAACTGAACTGAGGAGCTCAGTCAGCCTGCTTATATAGAGCTCCACTAGAATGCAACAGTAACCATTTTCTATAACTATCCAATCACTGAACGTCACTTTCGATCCTTCATTTGCATACAAACTATCCAATCACTGAACGTCACTTTCGATCCTTCATTTGCATAACTATCTACAGTATCCCCCTGCTGGCCCAGGGTGAGAACTTCAGTACATAACAATAATGCACAAGGTCTATTGCCTCCAGGTTTTCTACAGGTTGCAATTGTGGAAGGGCCATAGCTCTGTGGCTCCAGGTTCAATCTCCATCATCTCCAGGTAGGACAGGGAGATATTTCCTTCCTGGAACCTTGAGGAGGCTCTGCCAATCAGTGAAGACGCTACTGAGCTAGATGGAGCAAGCAAGAGCAGCTTCCTATGATCTGTGGCCACCTGGTTGAATCCAGCCAGCCAGTTTTCTTCTTGTGCTCTGGCTCGCAGAACTCTCTTTCTCTCAAAGCTACTTATTAAGGGTGGCATTAAGCAGCAAGGTGGAACAGGAAGGCAAAGGAAGCTATTTGTGGAAGAGAAAAGGGAAAACTCCCCTGGAACGCTTTGACAAGTTGTCAGCTGAATGATCGGATAAAAATGTCCAACTGCACTGCCGTGCTTTGGAACATCTGACATGCAGATGCCTTGAACATCAGCAAGCTCAAGCCATCTCTTTGCTCCCTCTGTGCCTTTTAAAAAGAAAGTTAGCCTGCGTCAATTTGGAAGCTGACCTTCCTTTGAGCAAATAAATAGAACTCTTAAGGGGAGTTAAAAAGAAAAAGGGTGCAGCAATTGGAAGAATAGCCTAGCGGTGGAACAGTGTAATATGTCTTTCTGAAAGGTCATGCAATGTCATTCAAACAATCTGGATTTCTGATTTATTTATTTCGCAAAATTAATACACTGCTGATTGTTAAAAAAAACACCAAAAACCCTTCAAAGTGGTGAAACCTCCCTGTGGTCATTGGATGAAGGATGGTATAGGCATTTAATAAATAATAACAACAATTGTAAATGATAATGTTCTTATTGCTCTGTATCTGTGTTTATATATATATATATATATATATATAAAGTTTTTTTTAAGATTCAGGTAGGTAGCCGTGCTGGTCTGACATAGTCAAAATAAATAAATTAAATTGTCCAGTAGTACCTTAGAGACCAACTAAGTGTGTTCTGGGTATAAGCTTTTGTGTGCACGCACACTTCTTCAGTGTATCTGAAGATATACTGGACAAACTTTTTGTTTTTTTGTTTTTAAATGAAAGGGCACTAGGAGTTTGCAACCTCCTGCATGCAATCTGAAGTCCCGGAAAAGTTTTACCACCTGACCTGCTGTTTGTGTCAACCAGGCTTTAACTTAAATGAGGAATTGGTGGCTGCTGAAATAACATTGCGAGCTGTGGTCTGGAAGTTGGCCCATAGGCTTGCGGCGAATGTGGATGAATAAAATCGCCCGGTGGAAAGGTGTAAGACACCTTTCTCTATATCCTTGCTGGTGGATTATAACCATCACTCAAGCATACTTCCCCTCCCCCGCCCTCTCCTTTGACCTTTGCAATAGATGTAATGTCACCACCTTTTGCAAACCCATCTTCTGGTTTATTTTGTAGCCTTGATAACACACTGGGGTTATTTTTCCCTCTCTCAATGAAAGGTCTGAAAAGGTCTTGGAAGAAAAAGGCAACATTTCTCTTCAGTGACAGATCTAATCCTTGGGTAGGCGGCAATCGGCGCTTCGCTGGGATTACAGTTTAATTAGTGATGGTCTTGTTTCCAGTTCCTTGCTTTGATGTTAATAGTGGGGAGAGGGATGCACAGAAAGACTCTCATCAGTCTTCACGCACATTTTCCCTTACGGGACCTTTTGCAGGTGAGCAATTGACAGAAAAGATGAAGAGCACCATTGGAATTTGAAAGATAGCCGTAGCACAGCATGGACACTGTTTAACGTCAGTGTCACTCTTCCACATTTGAGCAGGAACATGTTTGCTCTACCCACTGGAGAGGAAGGAAGCTGCATTTGTCCCATCCACCTAGGAGGCAGGAAACCGTGTGTCTTGCCTTCCATCCAACGATCACAGAGAGAGGTTCTTGAATAAAGAGATCTTTATTCAGGCTATCACCAGTACAGGTTTGGCAGCAGACACAGATTCCAGGAGTCAGGATTCAAGAGTTCAGGAATCAGGCAAGGTTTCCAGAACCGAAGCAATGAAGATGTCCCAACAGTTCCCACACCCTACCTACCAAGCTTTTAAAGACGAGGCATGATATACCGTGCTTTTCCATATATCCCCCCCCTTAAAAAATCATGCTAAAAAGCGGAGGTTGTCTTATAAATGGGTAGTGCATAGGGTGGACGTTTGATTGGTTGCTGCCGAGGCTGTCAGCGGCTATTGTGCATGTTATTGGTTGCTGCGTCAATAGGTGGTGTTGATTGGCTGACGCTCCAGCAGTTGGGCGGGCGATTGGCAGCTTCTGCCTGTGTAGGGATAGATCTCAACAACCCTGGGTAATCTCCCCCCAAAAAGCTCAACAACCCTGAGGGCAATCTCCCCCGATTCTCTTAAATTTGAGCCCCTCAAAATAGAGGGTGTCTTATATATGAGGGTGTCTTATAGACGGAAAAGTACGGTACTCATGGCTCAAATGTTGGGATTGCAGAGGCAGGTTCCTCTGGTGTGGATGGGTGTTCTCGCATCTTTGGAGGTGGTGCCTGATTCTAGGTGATACTATTGCACCCTCCCATTCTGGTTCCTGATCGGTCACTGCTCCTGGGTTGGTGCGCTTCTGAAGCAGGGTGAAGCAACTGCCTCAGATCTTGGAAGCTCCCAAGGCAGCATCCCTGTGGACACCCCACCTGCGCCACCACCTCGCCGGTATCAACACCAATTTATGAGTGTGAGAGATCTCATAAGGTTTCTGGCTGATTCCTATGACCCAGATTCACCCTTCACTGACTGCCAGCATAAGAGCTGTTACACTAGCATAAGGGTGAGAATAATGGTTTTGCAATATGTTGTACCAGTGAAAGCTTGCTTTGCAGCAGGTCTATTCTGCCTTGGCCAGACTCCACCTGGAGTCCTATGTCCATTTCTGGTCACCAGAGTTTAAGAAGGACATTGACAAGCTGGAACGTATGCAGAGGAGGGTGACCACGATGATAAGGGTCTGGAAACCAAGTCTTATGAAGAACAGCTGTGCGACTTAGGTTTGTTTAGTCTGGAAAAGAGGAGATTGAGATAGGATAGCCATCTTCGAACATCTAAAGGGCTGTTACGTGGAAGATGAGCTTGTCTTCTCCTGCTCTGTAGGATAGGAGCTGTGCCAATGGCTTCAAGTTAAACATCAGGACCTCAGGATAGCAGGCTCCTTGATGGGGGGAAGTTATCTTCTCCACCATAGTCTTTTCTGGGGACTCATGTTCTCTCAAACCCCCTCCCCCCATTATTATGGATGCTTTAACTGAGATTCCTGCATTGCTGGGGGGACGGGACACTAGATGACCCTCGGGGTCCATTCCAGCTTTAAGATTCTATTATTCTATTAGCTTCTGGATGGCTCAGTTGGTAGAGCATAAGACCCTTGATCTTGTGGGTTCGAGCCTTGGCAAAAGATTCCTGCCTTGCAGGGGCTGGACTAGATGACCCTTATGGTCCCTTCCAACTGTACAGTTTTATGATTGGCATTGTACCCCCGCAAGTGATAAAATGCTCTTCCTGCACAACTGAAGGCAGCAGAGCTTCTACATAATAGTTGCTGGAAACCACAGGAGCAGAGAGTGTTCTTCTGTGCTCAAATCCTGCTTGCCAGTTTCCCACAGAAGAAGAAGAAGAGTTTGGATTTGATATCCTGCCTTTCACTCCCCTTCAGGAGTCTCAAAGCGGCTAACATTCTCCTTTCCCTTCCTCCCCCACAACAAACACTCTGTGAGGTGAGTGAGGCTGAGAGACTTCAAAAGTGTGACTGGCCCAAGGTCACTCAGCAGTTGCATGTGGAGGAGCGGAAACGCGAACCCGGTTCCCCAGATTACGAGACTACCGCTCTTAACCACTACACCACACAGGCATCTGGTTGGCCACTGTGAGAACAGGGAGCTGGACTAGATGGGCCATTGGCCTCATCCAGCAAGGTTTTCTTAGGTTCTTAGGAACCACAGCCATTCCCTAGACCCTTCGCTGATGCTGTCTATATCTCCATATGAAAGCTGAATGACTGTCTCTTCCACCAGCATCGGCCGCCATTTCTCCTGACCTTTTGCTTGCCATAACCATTTGTCTGCTTTAACTGGGAGCAGAAGGCACTGTTTGACTTTCAAAACAACCCGATCACCTGTGATTGTGCCGCAGAGATATTACGAGCGCATCTTCAGCTTTGTGCCTGTTTCCCGACCTGACAGAAACAACCTTGTTTGTTTGTTTTTACGGCCCAGTTCCATTTCAAAGAAGCCGAATGCGTTTTGAAAACTCCCCGTTGTATTTTTGTTGTCCAGATGGCTGAAGGGGTATTACGGCTCTCTTCCCCATAAACTCTATGTTTTCCTACAAACATTAACACTACAATATCTGCTCCCCCTCCCCTTTCAAAGGAGAGTCATTAAACAGTAGACAGAAGCAGGTATCACTGCTGCAGGCTTGGAGATGCTCTTAAAGTGCTTTGCTTTGTCCTTAAAATGTATGCTGGAGCGAGGTGGCCTCGAGAAATAAATTACAATAAAAAAATATCCCTTGATGCCTGGGGTTTGCTGGCAACCCCGAGATGCACTTTAGTTAGAAATGGAGTCTTTTCAGCTGTGAAATGCCCTTTAATGTTCCGTGTGATGTGTAGGGCCGGATAATAACGAATTGCCTGACTCTGTGCTAGTTGGATCTCACATCCCTGGGGGGCAGTGCTCCCCAATCTAGTTCAAATATTGCAGCAAAGCAAGCTATTGAGGTCAAGCAACATGATTAGTAGAGCAAAGGGCTAGAAGGAAGCTGGAACCTTTCAGGGTGACTGAGATGCAGAGACAAACTAAATATGGCGTCTGCTATTGGAGGAACAATGGTTCGTTGGCACATGTCAGGAACGAACCATATAGGAACAGAGGGAGCTGCCTTACACAGAATCAGGCCTCTGATCTGTTTAGTATGATTTTTTATTTCACAGTGAAATAGAGAATGTCTGTGTGTATTGCTTTAAGGGTTTAATTGGAATATTCCACTGAAGCTAAAAAAAGAGCAAAAAGAGTTCTCTAAACACCTAGATGGGCTGGTAATTGACTATTGTTGTTCTCTGCTAGCTAACACATGAGTGTTTAACTTTAGATCACATGAAAGGTATTGAATTGCAAATTGCCATCTTGAGGAGTAGGTCTTTGGTCTTTTGTTCCCAGCCAGAGTAGGAATAAGATGTGAATTACTCACTCCAGGAGCACAGAGTTTTTATCTCAGTCCTATTCAAAGTTATTTTTAAGATGCTGAGCCTATGCTGGATGCACACACGATCTTATGTAATTGTTTGACTGTATCATTTCCTGTTTTTTGTTCTGTTTTGCAGAAAGTTCTGCAAGTAAAGCTTTGAATCAAACTTTCAAGCCTGGACAATGTTTTATTCCAAAAGGAGTCAGTTTTTATGTATCAAGTTGCTTCATGCTGTGCTGTATCAATATCTGCAATATGTTCCACTTACCTCAGTATTGTCTACATTGACTGGCAGTGGCTACCACCACTGTCCCGAGACAATACGCCACCGAATGCCAGCTGGAATCACAACTGGGAAGATTGTGGTTGCATTCAGGTACTACTTTCAGGCTTTCCATAAGACAGCTATCTGGTCACTGTGAGAATAGGATGCTGGACTTACATGGACGATTGGCCTGATCCAGTAGGTTCTTCTTATGTTCTAATTGTCTTCCAGACCCATCTGGAGATGCCAGATGGGACCTTCTGCATGTGAAATGAATGCTCCACCACTGAACCACGGCACTTCCCAGGAGTGAGTTAGCAGCCAATCCCTAATCAGTGCTAGAGAACCAGTCCACGAGGCAGAGCTGGGGAACAAGGCCAGGAAGCAGAAACGAAGAGCACACGTGGATGTTTTAGCTGATTCCTGCATTGAAAAGGGGGTTGGACTAGATGACCCTTGGATCCCTTCCAACTCTTAAGATTCTATGATTCTACAGAAACACACTGGAGGCAGGATAGCCCTGTTGCTCAGGGAGGGTCCCATTCTGAACAGGATGCCTTTATAGCCCTCCCTGCCCGGGATGGTCTGTTGACCATCTGACCTTCCCACATTGGCCAACAAATGGAAAAAACCCCACAAGCAAGATCTTCTAAATATTAAAGTTGTTGTATAAATAATAAAGTTATTGTTGTTGTTGTTGTTGAGCTCCGTCTTTCCAGTTGGAGTCACAGGAGGTGAGTATGCTCTTGTGCTCAGAACTAGGAACCCTTTTCTTCCGGAAAACAGGAGTAAGAACAGATGCAGCTGTGAAATAGTGCAAGCAGTAACAATAACAATAACAATAACTTATTATTTATACCCTGACTCCGTGCGTGAGTTTCCCTAGCCACTCTGGGCAGCTCCCAACAGAATTAAAAGCACAATAAAACATCAGACATTAAGAGCTTCCCTAAACAGGGCTGCCTTCAGATGTCTTCTAAAAGTCAGATACAGTGGTACCTCTGGTTACATACTTAATTCGTTCCGGAGGTCCGTTCTTAACCTGAAACTGCTCTTAACCTGAAGCACCACTTTAGCTAATGGAGTCTCCTGCCGCCGCCGCGCGATTTCTGTTCTCATCCTGAAGCAAAGTTCTTAACCCGAGGTACTATTTCTGGGTTAGCGGAGTCTGTAACCTGAAGCATATGTAACCCGAGGTACCACTGTAGTTGCTTATTTCCTTGACATCTGGTGGGAGGGCGTTCCACAGGGCGGGTTCCACCACCGAGAAGGCCCTCTGCCTGGTTCCCTGTAACCTCACTTCTTTCAGGGAGGGAACCACCAGAAGGCCCTCGGAGCTGGACCTCAGTTTCCAGGCTGAACGATGGGGGTGGAGACGCTTCTTCAGATATACTGGACCAAGGCCATATTCAGAAGCATTGCTGCCTCCACGTATGCAGGCAAAGCCAAGCCATCATGGCTGGTAGCCACCAATAGCCCTCGCCTCCATGAATCTGTCCAATCCTCTTTCAAAGCAAAGAAGTTGCTCTCCATTTGTGATGCAAGGCAATGCCCAGCAGGAACCATGTGGCAGAGGACAAGCACACAGAGACGGCTCTGCTGCACAGAGCATGTGGCAGAGAAAGTGCGCCCGGGAGGAGAATCGTTTCTAAGAAAGTGACAGTTAAAGAATTTCCATTTTTTTCTATTATCGATTGAAATTAACATAGCAGGATCTTCCTGATTTACCATGACAGTGTAATTTGTCCAAGGAGCAGGTGAAAAACATGGGGTGGTGCTCTGGGGATGAGGATCATTTACTAGCTCATTTTAGGTTCCAGGGGAGCTTCTGGGTGTTCCTGGAGTGGAAATGTCCAACTCTTATTAGAGCTTTTTGGTCCCTGCTGTTGTGTAGTAGATAAGTGTTTCACCACAGTACCAAATAAACAATCAGTTCTTCTGTTGTTGTTGTTTAGTCGTTTAGTCGTGTCCGACTCTTCGTGACCCCATGGACCAGAGCACGCCAGGCACTCCTGTCTTCCACTGCCTCCCGCAGTTTGGTCAAACTCATGCTGGTAGCTTCGAAAACACTGTCCGACCATCACGTCCTCTGTCGTCCCCTTCTCCTCGTGCCCTTCATCTTTCCCAACATCAGGGTCTTTTCCAGGGAGTCTTCTCTTCTCATGAGGTGGCCAAAGTCTTGGAGCCTCAGCTTCAGGATCTATCCTTCCAGTGAGCACTCAGGGCTGATTTCCTTCAGAATGGAGAGGTTTGATCTTCTTGCAGTCCATGGGACTCTCAAGAGTCTCCTCCAGCACCAGAATTCAAAAGCATCAATTCTTCGACGATCAGCCATCTTTATGGTCCAGCTCTCACTTCCATACATCACTACTGGGAAAACCAAAGCTTTAACTATACAGACCTTTGTTGGCAAGGTGACGCCTCTACTTTTTCAGATGCTGTCTAGGTTTGTCATTGCTTTTCTCCCAAGAAGCAGGCGTCTTTTAATTTCATGACTGCTGTCACCACCTGCAGTGATCATGGAGCCCAAGAAAGTAAAATCTCTCACTGTCTCCATTTCTTCCCCTTCTATTTGCCAGGAGGTGATGGGACCAGTGGCCATGATCTTCGTTTTTTTGATGTTGAGCTTCAGACAATATTTTGCGCTCTCCTCTTTCACCCTCAATAAAAGGTTCTTTAATTCCTCCTCAGTTCTTCTGAGGCAGGAGCAAAATAGCAACCTAACCCGGGCCCTGCGCCAAGAAGGGTTGGATTCTGCATGCTGGGTTGATTGTTCAGATCGATGCCTTTCCATTGATTATGCAGAATTCATTCTCCCTCTCGCAACTGACTAGTGTAGGGTAATGACATTATTTAGACCCGTTCTCCTCCTTATGCTGAAAGTGCTTACACTTCTGGTAGGGACCTGGGGGAATGAATGTGGCCCTTCAAGTCTTTCTATCTGGCCCCTGGGACTCTCCTCAAGCCACGCCCCCCTCTCCCCAGCCTACATCCCTTACTGGGCCTCTTTCATGACTCCTGAGGGGTTTGGCAGGGCTGGGGTGCATCCTTGAACCCCAATAATACCCCCTAGTACTACGGTGGGACCGCCGACAAATATTCAAATTCTGGGCAACAGTTTTCCAAGCAATGTTCGCAATGCTCAAACATCCCATTCCAACTTCATTGCAGCTTTCAACAGGATGATCAGTTGAAAGGATGTGTGACTTTCACTTTGGCATAAAAATCTGCGAAGTTTAGCATTAGCTGGGAAAAGCAGCAACTCACAAATTGCATGTTGCCAAAGGCTTGGAGGACCCTGCAAAAATTCAATGCCGTTTGGTGGTGTTTTATCATATATACAACAAATACAGACGCACAGGATGTCCACTCCGCGGCACAATGTGAAATTCAGATTTCCTAATGCTCCTAAGTACTCTGCTTACGAGGTGTTAAGTCTTCGTGTGTGTGTGTGTATTCCATAAAATCAAAGGATTGTAGAATTGCAGTGTTAGATGACACCCCAAGGGTGCAAAAACCCTGTAGTTTAATTTGTACTTGTATTATTTTTGATTTGTTTGCTTTTCTTCGATGGAAATTTCAAAAAAAGAAAAATGAAACAAGACTAAAACTCAAAGAAGTGGACCCGTAACGATGACATTTCTCCTTAAAGAAATAAATATATAAATGCAAACATGGGCTTGACGTGACTTTAGCTTCCCCTCCCCTGCCAGTAAACGACCTCCCAGGCACCTCGAGGGTGGGTGGGTGAGCAGGCAATTGAATGAAGGGGTCCACCAGGGA
Organism: Podarcis melisellensis; assembly: GCF_964234715.1. Lineage (NCBI taxonomy): Eukaryota > Metazoa > Chordata > Lepidosauria > Squamata > Lacertidae > Podarcis > Podarcis melisellensis. The sequence goes on along the minus strand of NC_138539.1, from coordinate 5,791,801 downwards.
CGCGGACTTATAAAAAATATTGGGGGGGCCCGGGAAAGCTCATGAATAATAAATAAGCTCATGAATATGCAAATAAAGTGGCGCCGCCTCCTCGTGATCAGCTCCAAAGGAAATTGGGTGGAGCTTTTGCTCGGGAGGGAGGGCAGGAGGCATGCAGCCCGCCCCTCCCTGTGCATTTTGGGCTGGGGGAGGGGCGGCGATGGCGCTCTGCTGGAGGGGCGCTGGAGATTATTGGGGGGGCGGAGCCCCCCCAAACGAATTTTTGAGGGGGCTCGGGCCCCCTCAAGCCCCATGGAGTCGGCGCCTATGGGGTCCACACATTCCCACAGCTTCCTTCCAAGCAAAGAGCCTTTGCCTCGGCCGTCTGCTGTGACAAACGAGGGAGCCATCAGCTGTGATTATGAGCTGCAGTCTAACTTTGTGAGCTTCTGCTCTTGTGTCTTCCCCACCCCTTCGCCTTCCTTCGGAGGGGTCCTTCTGTGCAAGGTTAAGCTTCCCAGACCCCACTTAATCGCCTGGAGAGGCACACGCATCCAATCTCATCTATCCAAACGAGCCTCCATAGACGGGTGTTGCTTATCTGGAAAGCTTTCAGACAAGGAAGGGAGGAGGAGGAGGAGGAAGAAGAAGAAGCAGAAGAAGAAGAAGGGGGAAGGGGGGAGGGAAGAGAGAGAACTTTTAAATTCAGAAGAGAACAACATGTCAACATTCCTTAAACCATGATAAATGTAGCAAAAGCATCCCGCTTGTTCCAAGCAGTGGTGAGTGATGGTGATTTATGAGCGTGGAGATTTTTCTAAAGCAAGTGGTTTTCAGGGAAGAAAGAAAGGTCACCGTAAGTTAAGCCTTACATAGCTTATCTTGTTCCCCCGGCAGCCTGCAATTCCCTCTGAAGTAGTCGGTGTCAGATTACCTTGTCTTCCTCGGGAGAACCACCATTAATAACAATCATCATTGTGATAACTAAGAAAAGATACACACACCCCATTTCCCCCAAAACGTATTTTGCTTGGGGCCTTCTGACACCCACACATAGATAAAAGCAATGCATCATAGAGTGGGAACACAGAAGTGGCATACTGACCCCAAAAAGATGATGAAGAGCAAATCAAGGAACCCAAAGGCAGGGAATAAAATCTTCTGTGAAGGAGGACGTTCAGGCTATGGCAAGTTCATGGGCTGGGGAGGAAACATCTGGCACACTCTCAGTTCCTGTCTAGTCACAGGGTCAATCTCTGGGGTTTGTAGTCTGAGGAGATGGGGCCTTCAAACTTCCAGGTTGGCTTTTTCAACTTCTCACAACTCTTTAATTCTGTCGTGCTCCAGTCCGTAGCCTCAGGGGATGAGGTTTCAGTTGGTAACATCCCACCAAGGAGATCAGAGGGGAAGCTGCCTCAGTCAACTAGGGTCAAGCACAGAGAAAAAAACAGGGGCAAGGTCAAACAGCAGCCCAAGATCAACACCAGAAGGCACAGCTTAGTCAGGAGGAGAGATGAGAACAAGGAGATGGATATCTGAGCTGTTTCCAGATGCTAGAAGTCTCGAGAGGAAGACCTTACATATTTTGGCCTCCCAGACCACACCCTAACTACAGCTGTCGGTGAAGAAGTTTCAGGTATGACAAACTCACAAGGAGGTTCCAGAATCATGAGGTTTATGTTGACTCTGGGTCCAGAGACGCATGTTAATTCCTTTCTCTTCGGCTTGGACTTTTTGGTGCCAGTGTTCTTCAGGACTGACATATCCCAGGGTCTTTTGCTGGATCTCCCTCTAGACATGCCCTCAAAGGGATCCTCAGTTCCAGAGGACTAAATTCCAGAAGATGTTAGCAATCTCAAATGATGCCCGCCCTTTCAAGAGGGTCTGTGTAAATATGGAATTCACATCTAAGTGTCAGAAGCTAGGCCTACACTCGAGTAGGACCCTGGCAGAGATACATGCCCCACTGTCATGTTCTCTCCCTCCTGGTCTTTCATTCGGGAGCTTCAAAAGCTATCTTCTGCCCGAACACTGATGCCAACCGACACGGGCACACTTAGGGATCTGCAGAGTTTGCGCATCTCACGTGACAAAACTCAGCATTTTGGCTAATCTACTTTTTTTACATATAAACACACACAGAGCACTGCAACACGGCCCCTTCTCTCTCTAGCATCAGACAGCAAAGAGAAAAAACAGGACAATAGTCCCACTTCACGGAACACAGTAACACAAACATCCTGCTTCTGTCACCTCCCACTCTGTGGAGTCAAAACACATACCGTCATGTGATAGACAACAATCCCATGACTGCAATCATGGAGCAGGAATTCTAACATCTATGTGCATTCAGGGTCTCACCCACCCCTGCAAAATGGCTGTTTTTGGTGTTCTTTTTGCAGGGGGAAGCAGATCAGTCCTCTGAGTGGAGGATGAGCTTTGAATCTCACAAAAGAACTTCATGCTATTTACCATCAGCTGACAATTGTCCACATTTAGCCTTTGGCCCAGTCAGCTCTGTCTGCCATTAAAACTGCCATCACTTCCTGTCCTGGGCAATTGCTTCCCAGGAAAGAGGGGAATAAAAATAAATCAGGAGTGCGGCCATTAGTACTTACAAAGCAGAGAGGCTGCATAAATGGGAATCCGTCAGTCTCGGTTTAAATAGTTAATTACCAGCATTATAGTGTCTCCTTAGCAGCGTAAGTGTTATAATAAATGTAACGTATCTTCCTGCCAGAAGGCTGGACCCATAATGGATTGCTTTGTTGATGGTCTTGAATAGCTTGCTAATATTGATTGGAGTGAGAGAGAGAAAGAAAACTGGCAGCCTCCTCAATTGACTCTAAAAATAGCAAAACACAGGCATTGCAACAATGCAAAAATTGGGCTCCTAGACTCAGTGATAAGCATGGGAACAAATTTGCCTCCCCTTAATTTACAGCTGAAAAGGATCTTTCTTTTGAGAGGAGGCAGAAATCACGGCAACCCCCCCCCCCCACAGTCCTCTTTTAAGTTTGAGGAGGAGGAGTTCAGCATTTGGTATGTCCTGAATTTTGAGATCCAACCCAATCTGTGTATATTTTTATGGGGGCTTGCTTAGTTTGCATGTTGTTGTTTGTGTGCATGCTGTTGAACACATGCAGGATGGGAGAATTAATCCCAGTCTTGCGCTGACAGACGGGAGCCCTGCAGTAATGTAAAAACAAAAAAATAAATAAGCAATACTGCTTTAGAAAAGGCAAGCAGGCAATTATCTGACTCTTGGAGAAGGTCTGCCAGCATCGCAGCCATAACCATAGCAACCAGACCAGGGTCTCCTACCTCCCATATCTGACATAGCATGGCATTTTCAGGGGGTAACACTCACTTCTCGACACTGAGTTGCTATTCTCCTGTCCTCCTGCCCCCAATGAACACAGAGGCATGATTGCCTGGACTCAAAGAGTTAGCACATAATAGTCTATTTTATCCTTCTTACATCTCAGAAACCTGTGAGGCTGAAGCTACACCCCAATGAAGAGTTTTCCCAGTGTGTTTTCAGGACTCTTTCAAGAGAAGGGTATGAGGGTAGAGAGACTGGCAGCAACACAGCCCACAAAATGTGCAAATTGGTCCCTGAGAGCCTGTTTGGTGAGAATCCCTGATGCATCTCAGTGGCAAAGGAGCCAAAGACGATTAATAGGAGGTGTTGCCTTGCAGTTATTGCAGTTCTCTGTTGTAAACCTGACTGGAACGCGAGACCAGAGGCTGCAGCATCAAGCATTCAGCCTTCCAAGGAACAGGCCATTTCAAGTTTCCCAGGACATTCTGCCGATGACCTTACAGTCTCCATGCCTTAGCGAAAAAAGAAGAAACAATACAAGTGAGATGGAGTCATTTGCAAATGTGCCACCGTGGACTCAACAGAAACAGGGAGCGGCTAGCTCGCGATGCAAAATAAATGTCCACCTGCAGGGTGTTTTAAATTATCTTTCCCATCTTTGTTGTGCTGATTTATCACAAATAGTAAAAGTCCGCAATGGGTCACACTCATTCTGATTGGAACCTCATAATGCCATTCTACAAATCTATGCCGGTGGGCACTATTTCGTCTTCTTCTTTGTGTCTTATCTTACTCTGTGCACTTGTAAGTCTGTACTTTTTATTTTTCAATAAAGAATATAAAATGTAAAAAATAGGAACGCCAACCAAGGAGCCACCAAAATTGCTGGCAATGCCGCTGTGGCTGGCACTAGACTGGTGACTGAGAGTGGCTGCAGAGACAATAAAACACCAGTCCTGAAAGACCTACATTGGCTCCCAGTACTTTTCCAAGCACAGTTCAAAGTGTTGGTGCTGACCTTTAAAGCCCTAAATGGCCTCAGCCCAGTATACCTGAAGGAGCATCTCCACCCCCATCATTTAGCCTGGACACTGAGGTCCATTGCTGAGGGCCTTCTGGTGGTTCCCTCCCTGCGAGGGTACAGGGAATCAGGCAGAGGGCCTTCTCAGTGGTGGCACCCTCCCATCAGATATCAAGGAAATAAGCAACTTTGTTGTTGTTGTTTAGTCATTTAGTCGTGTCCGACTCTTCGTGACCCCATGGACCAGAGCACACCAGGCACTCCTGTCTTCCACTGCCTCCCGCAGTTTGGTCAGACTCACGTTTGTAGCTTCGAAGACACTATCCAACCATCTTGTCCTCTGTCGTCCCCTTCTCCTTGTGCCCTCCATCTTCCCCAACATCAGGGTCTTTTCCAGGGAGTCTTCTCTTCTCATGAGGTGGCCAAAGTGATCCCCTTCATGGATCACAGCCTTGCCCTGGCGAAGGGGCTTGAAGAACTCAGAGAAGCTATGAACTATGCCGAGCAGGGCACCCAAGATGAACAGGTCATAGTGGAGAGTTTTGACCAAAAGTGATCCACCTGGAGGAGGAACCAGCAAGCCACTCCAGTATCCCTGCCAAGAAAACTCCATGGACAAAGACAACAGGCATATAAAAATAAGCAACTACCTGACTTTTAGAAGACATCTGAAGGCAGCCCTGTTTAGGGAAGTTCTTTATGTTTGATGTTTTATTGTGCTTTTAATTCTGTTGGGAGCTGCCCAGAGTGGCTGGGGAAACTCAGCCAGATGGGCGGGGTATACATAATAAATTATTGTTAATGTTATTGTTATTATTACCGCTTGCACTTTTTCACAGCTGCACCTGTTATTACTCCTTTTTTCCAGAAGGAAAAGGGTTCCTAGTTCTGAGCACAAGAGCATACTCACCGCCTGTGGCTCCAATTGGAAAGGCAGAGCCCAACAACAACAACAACAACAACAACAACAACAACTTTATCATTTATACCCTGCCCATCTGGCTAGGTTGCCTCAGCCACTTTGGGCAGCTTCCAGGACCAAGAAAACCATCAAATCAAATCAGTAGGCTGTCCCTCTGACAGCTCTTCTCGCTCTCTTTTCACTAGTGCATGTTTCCCTGTTGGTTTAGGAAACTTAAGCAGAAACAGTTTCCAGGGCTGAGGACTCTAGAGATGACATGCCCAAAGTCACAAAGGTGCCTGCAGAGCCTGCACAAAGCTGCCTCTCTTGGCCTCACATGCACATGGGAGCTGATTTGGCAGGGAAACCACAAATCTCAGCAAGTGGATCCGAGAGAGCTTGTTAACGGAAGGACCGCTACATCTTTCGGAGCCACCCATTCTTGCTGGAAAGGGCTGCCTGGATGTGTTCATAACTGGGCAGCTCCTCCAAGTTCACCAGAGAGGTGACAGCCAGCTTGTTCCTCAGCATCTTTGTCACCCCTCTTGATGTTGCTGGCATTCACTTTGCCAATCAGGACACAGAGCTCACGGGGCAGCTTCCTCATGACAGCTGCCAACACCTGCCTTTCTTTCTTTTTTTTTAAAAAAATAATCTTTATTGGTTTTCCAAAAAGGTTACATCAAATACATCAAATAAACATGCAGTACACCAGCAGAGAGAAAAAAGAAAAAAAGAAAAAAGATTCTCCTCTTCACACTTATTTTCAATAGCTTCTTTTCAGGGCTTCCCCACGTCTCCTCCTATTGTTTCCCAACTCCAATTTATTTATTCTAGCAAGTTTTTCCCCTGAACATCCTGTACCTTATTTTGTTAAAGTTACTTATCCCTAATTTAATTAAATTCATTTTAGTTATAATATTTATACTTTGTTTGTGCTTTGACATTTTAGTTGTAAAATTATACTTTATTATGCTTTTGACGTTTCATTAACATATATCCCTTAATCCTCTATATAAAAATGAAAGAATAGACAAAAATATAAACATAGATCTAAAAAAAGGAAAAAAAATACCTTTCCTAAGATTGCCACCATTTCCCTCCCACGGATTTCCCATTCTTGTAATACTAATCTTTGTTCTATAAAAATTAAAAGGAAAAAAAGAGAAAAAAAGAAAAAAGAAAAGACCCCCTTCGGACTGTTAATTCCCACCCTTCTCCCCCCGGTTTCAATCCTTAACCAAAGTACATTTAGTCCATCTTTTTAGCCTGGCGATCTCACGTCCGAGGCGCGCAAGTCTCTCACAGTTCCTTTCAGCTGATTTCTTTGAAAATCTCTCATGCTTAACTCCCAGGATCGGTGGCTTATTTTCTCAGTGCTGGCAGTGATTCTTTCAGTTGGACCTGTTCGCTTGTACCCAATATTCCAACGCTGTTTCATGAATCTATATGTCCCAAATAGTCCTGTTTTCACCTTGGTCAGTTTGAATTTCTTTTTAACAGGTCTTTCTCTCTTATGCAGTGTCTCAGCCTTCACTTCTTTTGAATCCTTTTGCTTGGCAGGTGTTTTTTCCTCCTCAGTCTTGAGTTCTTTTCTTTGTCCAGCTGCCTGTGTTTTGAACAACGAGTCCCTTTCCAAGTCAGTTAATGTATTTTCAGATAGTTTCGGGTCTGGTGGGCTCGTAGACAAAACATAGCCTTTCTCATTCTTCTGTAACAATTTTCCCACGAAAAGGATCAGCTCTTTCAAGTCAGCACGTATTTCCTGTATTCCTTGTTTTAGTTCCATTCTTGCAATGTCCGAAAGTCCCCTCTAGAGGGATTCTGGTTACTTAGTAATCTTTCCCTCTCCGATCCAAAAGTCAGATTGGTTTGTATCAATCTTTCCTTATTTGTGATATTTTGTAGCGATTTAATCAATTAGAGTTTCAATTTCAGTCCTTTCAACTTTGACAGCAAATTTGACAGCTGTCAAAAATATCAATATCTCGGCAGGCTCTTAACTCAGATTGCTCCCGGGCTTGAGTAGGGTGGTGTTTTACTTCAAACAAAATACTCTCTTGTCCTCCAGCACCTTAACTTAGTTCTTTTAAATCCGTGAGGTTTATATCTTTTATCCAATCACACAAATTTTTCCCGCAACTTTAGTTGACAAATCCTTGCTTGCACTGTTAACAATATGGAGGAGGCGGACTTCCTTTTTTTTCGTCTCCCCCGTTCATGCCAAATCCAAACCAAAAAAAAAAAAAATTTGTAATCCAATTTTCAAATTACTCACGGGTTGTTGCTCTTGCTTTTAAGTCCAAATTTAACAGGAAGAAGTCAGCGCTGACTGAAGAATGGCATGCGGCTTCGCTCGGCAGGGGTAGCAGAAGACTCACAGCACCACGCCGCTCCCTGGCACCCGATCCTTAGCCTTTAAAAAGGCTCTTTCACGGGTCGGGGGGGCGCTTACGGTGCCCGCCGAGTCACCATGTCCACGCACTCCGTGTGCGTGGTTTGTGAGGGTCCCCGTGTCGCCGGCACGGTAAGACCCGGTCCCCTGCTGAGCCGATTCCCTCCGGAGCTCGGAGGGAATCCGCCATTAGCCAGACGCGCTAACCCGGAAGTCCAACACCTGCCTTTCAACTAATAGCCTCCCCTCCAGAATTCTCTCTAACCCTTTTTTAAGTTGGTGGCCATTTCTTCTTCTTCTTCTTCTTCTTCTTCTTCTTCTTCTCCTTCTTCTTCTTCTTCTTCTTCTCCTCCTCCTTCTCCTCCTCCTCCTCCTCCTCCTCCTCCTCCCTTTGGTGATCCCTCGTAGCTGAGTAAGATTGTCTTCCATAAACACATTTTCAATAATGAGTCCATAAGTGACTGTGGAGGTCAATTCTGGATCCTGGGGACATTGGTTTCTGGGCAGGAGTTGATCACGGTGTGGATTTGCCAATTGTGCCTTCCTCTTAGTGTGTTTCTTCCTTTCATCCTGAGTTCAAGTGTCTTCAAAGCCCGTGACACCTTTGGTAAAGGCTGTTCTCCAATTGGAGCGCTCGCAGGCAAGTTATTTCCGATTGCAGTGGTACCTCGGGTTAAGAACTTAATTCGTTCCGGAGGTCCGTTCTTAATCTGAAACTGTTCTTAACCTGAAGACCACTTTAGCTAATGGGGCCTCCCGCTGCAGCTGCGCCACTGCTGCGAGATTTCTGTTCTCATCCTGAAGCAAAGTTCTTAACCCGAGGTACTAATTCTGGGTTAGCAGAGTCTGTAACCTGAAGCATCTGTAACCTGAAGCGTCTGTAACCCGAGGTACCACTGTACTACATTTTTAAAGATTCGCCTTGAGACAGTCTTTAAACCTCTTTTGTTGACCACCAGCATTACGCTTTCCATTTTTAAGTTGGGAAAAGAGTAGTTGCTCTGGAAGACGATCAACAGACATCTGCACAACATGACCAGTCCAACGAAGTTGATGTTGAAGAATCATTGCTTCAACACTGGTGATCTTTGCCTCTTCTGGCCATTACTGCCTCCTCTGGAAAACAAATTCCATCGTTTAACTATGCACTTCATGAAGAAGTGTCCAAGTGTCCCTGTTTTTTTAGGAACCTCCCTGATTTAGAGAAGCTGTCTGAGTTTCTGATTTGATCCTGGAATGCCCCACTTTTCCTTAAGGAATGGTAGGATGTCCATATTTTCATTGGAGAAGTGTTGGAGGGTTTGGAGTTACCCAACCCCGGAACTGTCAGAAGGCAATCCTGTATAGGGAAGCTTTTATTATGTTTTAATATCTGTTGGAAGCTGCCCAGAATGGCCTGGGCAAACCAGTAAGATGTGTGGGGTATAAATAGTAAAATGATAATTATGGAATGGGACGTTCCTGTTTTCAATGGATAAATGTTGGAGGGTATGGACTTCATGTGTCCTTGTCAGGCTGCCAGAACCAACATTTGCCAGAACCATTTACCTCTTCCTTTAGCAGCTCTGGCCAGGCCTGGAGCTGATCTGCTTCCTTTTTAATAGTCCTTGAGAACTTATAGTGCTCTGGCAGGCAAATAAGTATGTATTCAATCACCAGGCAGCACTTATCTTTTGCAATACAAAACACCCAACAAATTCAGCCACCAGAGGTTTGTTTGTGTGTTTTTTTTAAAGGAAGATTGCCACTTGTACTATTGGTTTGAGATAAGGAAATGGAAATCTATAGGCCCTGTTAACATTTTTATTCTGCACGGTGTCATGTGTGTTAACAAATACTTATTCTTTCCCCATTTTTTCCCTTTTGTACTCTGCTGCAGCAGGCATAAATGATGCATGGATATTAACTTTTTCCAACAAGAGGTACTTACTGATCAAGCCAAAGGGGTCTGCTTTTTTGCACTCTCTCCACGAATGCTGTGGTTTTAGCTTAAACGTTTCCTTCTGCACTAACGTCTCTTTCCGTGCTTGCAATATATTCCTCCTGAATTTATTATGGCGCTCCTCGAACAACAGTGTCAAAGCGCCTCACCGGGTTATGCCTTTTTGGCAGAGATTTATGGGTGGTAATTATGTGCGGCGTGCATAACGGAAAATCTAAAATCAATTGCGCACTTTACGTTTTTACTGTGTGCTTATTAATTTCAATCCCCCCCTTGGAGGGGCCATGTAATTGATGTGCTGTGCATTGCAAATGTGGGGTGCATGACAAATCTTTTGGAAGCAGATATGGGTGCCCTATAAAGGATAGGGGCATATTGACCACCCCCAAAACAGCAAGGAAATGTGGAATGACCGATGATACAAGCAGCGGTTTTCTCCTTGGAGAGGTAACCCTGTACCCCAGATTTGTTAGTTCCATCTGGTCTTTGAATCCCTCATTTTCAAAATGCATACGGAATAACGAAGAAGAAGAAGAGTTGGATTTGATATCCCGCCTTTCACTCCCCTTCAGGAGTCTCAAAGAGGCTAACATTCTCCTTTCCCTTCCTCCCCCACAACAAACACTCTGTGAGGTGAGCGGGGCTGAGAGACTTCAGAGAAGTGTGACTAGCCCAAGGTCACCCAGCAGCTGCATGTGGAGGAGCGGAGACGCGAACCCGGTTCCCCAGATTACGAGACTACCGCTCTGAACCACTACACCGCACTGGCTCTCCTTGGATGGAACGATGGAACTGCCTTTCAGGATTCATACAGGGGTGTTTGCCTTGCCGCCTAATGATAAGTGATTATGAAATGCACAACTAATCAACCACTGTGGGTATCCCATGGCCATTTTCACCTTGTGTGTCACGGGATCCTCTGTTCTATCGGGATCTGGCATGGTTTGGCAGACCCAGGAGGTGGTGAAGGAGGAAGCGGTAGAAGCAGAGTGGTGTTGGGCTTGAAGTCTGGTCCTCAGGGATGGAAGTGCTCCCCTCCAGATGTTGCAGAAGGTGAACAATGATTACAAATTATCATATGTGGTGGGAATGTATTCATATGCGGTTACAGTGGTGCTCCGCAAGACGAACGCCTCGCAAGACGAAAAACCTGCTAGACGAAAGGGTTTTCCGTTTTGGAGGCGCTTCGCAAAACGAATTTCCCTATGGGGTTGCTTCACAAGACGAAAAAATATTGAGTCCCCCGGCGGGTTTTTTTTGCTTTTTTTGCCCTTTTCCTAAACCGCTAAGCCGCTTATCAGCTGTTCCGCTGATAAGCCGCTTAACAGCTGATCACTGGAAGCCGCTTGACATCTCTAGCACTAATCTGCTAAACTGTCAATGGGCTTGCTTCGCAAGATGAAAAAACCGCTAGACGAAGAGAATCGCGGAACGGATTCTTTTCGTCTAGCGAGGCACCACTGTATCATATGTGGTGGGAATGTAAGAAAGTAAACAACTTCTGGGAAATGATATATAATGAGATGATAAAGATGTTGAAATATACATTTTTAAAGAAACCAGAAGCATTTTTACTTGGCATTATAGGTGAGGATATTAATAGACAAGATGTTAATTTTTTTAAAAAAATGCAACAACAGCAGCAAGAGTATTGTTAGCCAAGAAATGGAAGCAAGAAGAAATTCTGACAAAAGAAGAATGGCAGATAAAATTAATGGACTATGCAGAATTAGATAAAATGACAGGAAGGATTCGAAACTTGCGGGACCAGAGATTCACAGAGGATTGGAAGAAATATATGAACTATTTGAAGAGCAACTGTAATCAACAAATTACGCTAGTAGGACTACAAGAAGTTTTGTAAGGAGAAATGTATGAAGCATTGCAAAGTAGAAAAAGAATAGAGATATTAGTTTTGAGAGTTAAATGTAATAGTGGAAGTAAGAAATGTATATTAAGTGAAAAGATTGGAAAATTTTCAGATGTGATTGATGGAAGTAAAAAAAAAATTGGTGTAAGAAATGAAAGTATGTTTAATCACTGCTGAAAATGATATGTTGAAAAATTAATAAAAAATTATATTTTTAAAAGAAGATGTTGCAGAAGGTGAAGCACACCTGTCGGCTCTCTCACCCTGTTGGCAAACCTTTCCCGCTCACTCCATTTGCTTGCTGAATTTCAGGTTGGCTGCTAGATTTCTCTTCTGCAGCTTTTTGGAGCCCAGCTGACCTTCCACCCTCTCTTTCAGAGAGTTTGAAGCTTCTTTTTTTGCGATTTCCCTCTGAACCTATCCTTTTGGATATGGGGCTTCAGGAATAATTTTGATCAGACTTAGCTTTTTGTAGTTTTTAGCATGAAATAAGAAGAGTGTCTCTCTGTATACATATATAATTTGCCCTCCCCATCTAAGCTCTTTGGATCCTAGATTCACCTCTTAAATCTCCAAAAATCTACGGAACCCTTCAAATGTCTGCTTACATAGGCAGTTAAAAAATTCATGTCTGCCCATCCTGCAGAGTGCAGAGTCTCACTGGGGAAGGTGGATGGCCTTTGACAAGCCCATGGTAGAAGGAAGAGGTGGAGCTGGAGTATATGCTGAATCACTGAATACTTCTGCTGAACATTGCTGGGGAGGAGGAATGGCCTGCTTGCAGCAATAACCCCCCACCCCAGCAGCAGTTTTCAATGGCTGAATTGCTTCCCTAAATATAGACAGAACAGGTTGGCACTGCCTGACCTGCTGCTACCACTAAGCCTCTGAGCAAATTGGACACCTGACTTTTCACCTAGCATCTACCGTCTGGAATGATTCATTTATCGATTCATTTTCTGCTGTGCATTGTTTCTACAAACCTGTATCTTAATTCTGGATTTTAATTTATTTTTTATGTCTCTCTCTCTCTCTCTCTCTCTCTCTCTCTCTCTCTCTCTTTTTAAAACAACAAGCCCAAGATCTTCAGTTTTTTAAAATAATGAATGTTGGTGCAGCTAAAAGTTTGCAATAAATATGTACATAATTTTAAATTTTAAATGGAAAATAAAACTCTGCAGTTAAAAAACCCCACCATAAATGGAAACTATGGCATTACAGAGTGTACTATTATACAAATGATTATCAATGATCCTTTTTTTATGGGAGAGGGACATCCTGGTCCAGGTTTCAGCAGGGAAAAGTGTTTCTTTTACTGCACAACTGAGACAACTGTCTGGATGTAATGATATATATGTCCAGGAGGTAATGGATGATGCTTAGAGAATTTCTCATATGATAACACATCAAGGGGATTCAGCGTTTTGCATAAAGATAAAATTTCCCTATAAACTGTAGCATGCGATGGTTGCTTTGCTGCATCTGCAAACAGCAGGATATCACTGGAGCAATTGCTCACATAATGTGCTGGCATTTCAGGGCTCTCAGATTCTGTCCCCCCCCCCCATGTTTCCTACCTCCCTGTTTCATGTATGCTTCCCCTCACGTCAAGCACCTGGACTCAATTAACAAGATACAAGAAGGACTGTTGCCACACACTTCTACTGCTCTGCTTTCCCTTGGAAAGGAAAAAAATACGATCATGTGCATAGTTCTCAGCAATCCTTGTTTGAAGATAGTAAACTCGCATATCACTCAGCCACTTGTTAACCAACGCTTTCTACTTCTGAGTCAGATGAACTGTAAAATAATTAGCTGAGTGGTTTCTTGTAGTATAAACTCCAACAACTGGGAAACACTGGCCTGCGAGCGCTCCAGTTGGAGAACAGCCTTTACCAAAGGTGTCGTGGGCTTTCAAGGCACTTGAACTCCGGATGCAAGGGAGAAACGTGCTAGGAGGAAGGCACGCTTGGCAAATCCACACCGTGATCAACTCCCACCCGGAAACCAATGTCCCCACTGTGGAAGGACGTGTGGGTCCAGAATTGGCCTCCACAGTCACTTACGGACTCATTGTTAAAACTGTGTTTATGGAAGGCAATCACAGAGTCAATTAGGGTTTGGCAGACAGCCAAGGCAATGTGAAGGAGTAAGTCTGCCTGGTGATACAGATGCATGGAGACAATTCCATGATTGGTCAAGCTCTCTCACGGGAATAATGATTAATGGCCTACTAACTGGTACGAGTTTGAGTTGAGTGTAGGAGTTGGAGGTTGAGAGTTGTGAGTCGTGTATGAGAGAGCTAGCTAAAGATCCTGTTCTGTTCTGTTCCTGTAAATAGTCCACTGTATATAATAAACACCTAACTACAAGTTCCTGGTTCCTGCTTCGTCCATCCTGTCTGCAGCCAAGTTGCCAATTGCTTTCGTGAACTCTGCGTTTACTCTGCTAGGTCTGGCTAAGGTCCTGCAACTAGTCAGGAAGTTGCGAAACACCAACAGGTTTTGCCAATAGAAGAAGCCTAAGATATCTAGTGGACACCGATCTTGGTGTCCACCAGATATTTTGGACAACAATGTCCATCATCCATGACCACTGCCCAAGCTGGCTTGGGCTGATGGGAATTGTAGTCCTAAGCACTAGCTTGAGAGATCAGCCCTCCAGATGTTTTGAAACTACAATTCCCACCATCCCTGACCACTGGTCCTGTTAGCTTGGGATGATGGGAGTTGTAGTCCCAAAACATCTGGAGGGCCGAGTTTGCCTATGCCTGATTTAGGGTTTCAGCATCACTTGGTGTGCTCTGAGTCTATCTGTGTATGCGGAGACACTGTCCTGCTCTTCGGTGCTGCAGGCTTGGGGGAAAGAATGGCTTTTGGAAATGCTATAGTTAATCAGTTTTGGAAAGGGTTATAGCCAGGTGTGAAGCCAGCAATTCTTCTGAATACCAGTTGCTAGAAACCACAGGAGGATTGAGGGCTCTTGTGCTCAGATCCTGCTTATAGGTTTCCCATAATGGACAGTTAGTTGGCCATTGTGAGAACAGCATGATGTGCTAGATGAGCCTTTGGCCCGATCCATAAGCCTCTTCTTCTGTTCTTATATTCAAATACCTCTATATCACACAAACACACAGACATACACACACAGCTCAATCAGGTGGTTTTTGCTTGAACATTCATCCAGATTTGTTTGCTCAAAGCTTTCATGGAGGTCAGGCAATATCCAGTCTTTATTGAGCAATTATTCGGATGTGTGTGTGTGTTATGCAACATTCATCTTGAATCCATCCCATTTTGCCTGCATGGTGGTAATGTACTTTCCCATTAGTCATTTGTTCATCACACCTCTTCTACTGCGTTTTTGCTGCTACTTTTTGAAACACAAAATGTAATACAGGAATGTATTACACACAAAATGTAATACAGGAATGTATTACACACAAACACACACACACACACACACACACACACACGGCAACAAAGTGCTCTAATCCACTTTAAATGTGGAAACCCAATGTTTGGGTGTGTGTCAGACCCTTTCAAGTTTCCCTATTTTCCAGGGGCAGTTCTGGATTTACAGAAGCCATCCTGGTTTCTGATTTGATCCCTGAATGTCCCGCTTTCCTTTAGGACCTCCCTATTTTCATCAGGGGGTGCGGGTGGCACTGTGGATTAAACCACAGAGCCTAGGACTTGCCAATCAGAAGGTTGGCGGTTCGAATCCCCGTGACGGGGTGAGCTCCCGTTGCTCGGTCCCTGCTCCTGCCAACCTAGCAGTTTGAAAGCATGTCAAAGTGCAACTAGATAAATAGGTACCGCTCCGGCGGGAAGGTAAACGGCGTTTCCGTGCGCTGCTCTGGTTCGCCAGAAGCGGCTTAGTCATGCTAGCCACATGACCCGGAAGCTGTACGCCGGCTCCCTCGGCCACTAAAGCGAAATGAGTGCCGCAACCCCAGAGTCGGCCACGACTGGACTTAATGGTCAGGGGTCCCTTTACTTTTTTTTCATCAGAGAAATGTTGGACAGAATGCAATTACGTGACAGCTGAGCCCAGGAGAAAAATAACTCAATAATAATCTGAAAGCAGTCCTGTAAAGGGAATGTTTCTTTTTTAATGTTTAATGTTTTATTATATTTTAATTTATGTTGGAAATCGCCCAGAGTGGCTACGGCAACCCAGTCAGATGAGTCAGTAAAATTGTTGTTGTGGTTGTTGAGCGGGACGTCCCTATTTTCATTGGGGAAATGTTGGAGGGTGTGCTTGTTTCCTTCCCACAAAATATTGACAGTCTGGAGGCATCCACAAACACTCCACCACCAGCAATAACAGCAAGATTTGCTTCGAATGCCACACTTGTAATTTCCTGATGCAAAAATTTGGGTTCCCTTCGTGCCCGCTTTAAATTCCTTTATGCAGTCTCTGACCTGCTTTTTTGTACATTTCCTCCATGGACTTCTCAGCTGCCCTATTAGAGGGAAAATACTGAACGAGATGGACTACCCAACTGATGCTGGCTGGCACTTCTTATTTTCTTAAGAGCGGCTCTCTGTGACTAAGGGCACGGCAATGTTTTTGGAGCCTTTTTGTTGTCGTTGCCTTGCTATTTTCCTCCCGACAGTCTCAGCAGGCCCCTGAAAGTATGACAAATGCTATTGTTACTTAGCCAGCCAGACCTGCATTTGTTTCAATCTGCCACTCAGTGAGCGAGGAGGAGTAGACACTGTTCAATTTCATTTGCCACCAACAGAACTTCCTCTTCCTCCCATTTAGAAGCAATTGCATTAAGATTATCCATAGAGATCTTCCAATGGGCTTTGTTTTTAATCCTAATTAGGAGCCGCTGATGGCAGGTTCTTAACACATCCCTGGCTTGGCGGTGAGAGGAGTACTTTATGTCCTTGTGGCTGCGTCTGGGGAGAGAGGGAGGGACGAGTGCAGTGAATATAAATGTATGGCTAATGCATTCCACGCACACCCTTTCCCAAAGCACGGGTTGTGGCTTTTAAATACTCCGGAAACACTCCGTTTCAATTGCTTTCGCTAATTGAGCTCATGGAATCAGCACCACGTAAGTGCCAAGCAGCAATGAGCGAGCTTTCCTTGGCTCATCTCAGAGTCCATCAAGCTTTCGTGAAGAATGCATTAAAAAACACACCCCAAACTCCTCCAGCCATTCATTCCCCCCTCATGCTTCCATCTCCAACAATTATGATTATGATTATGATTTATTTATTTATTTATTTATAACCCACCCAACAGCGTGAACACCTGGGTGAACATCCCTAATTTCAAGGTGAACATCCCTAATTCGCACTTGCCAAAACAAGACACAGCCCTCCTTTGAAATTCATACTTCTCCGAATTTTGTGATGCAGTGAATTTTACAATGAGATAAACTGTATATATTGCAGTGTCCACAGGGGAAAAAAAATGCATTTGTTTATAAAAGTAGCATACAGAAACGCATTACATTAGACTTTGATTTCTGGCCTGGGATCACTGTGTGCAGATCATGGGGAATAATAATAATAATAATAATAATAATAATAATAATAATAATAATAGTAATAATAATAATAATAATATTTATACCCCTCCCATCTGGACGGCTCCACACAGAATATTAAAAACATGATAAAACATCAAATATTAAGAACTTCCCCAACACAGGGTTGCCTTCAGATGTTTTCTAAAAGTCAGTTAGTTGTTTCTTTCCTTGACATTTGGTGGGAGGGCGTTCCACAAGGCAGGCACCACTACTGAGAAGGCCCTCTATCTGGTTCCCTGTAACCTCGCTTCTGGCAGTGAGGGAATCGCCAGAAGGCCCTCGGTGCTGGACCTCAGCGTCCGGGTAGAACGATGGGGATGGAGATGCTCCTTCAGGTATACTGAGCCGAGGCCATTTAGGGCTTTAAAGGTCAGCACCAACACTTTGACTTGTGCTCGGAAACGTACTGGGAGCTAATGTAGGTCTTTCAGGATCAGTGTTACATGGTCTCGGCGGCACCTCCCAGTCCCCAGTCTAGCTACCGCATTCTGGATTAACTTGTAGTTTCCGGGTCACCTTCAAAGGTAGCCCCACATAGAGTGCATTGCAGTAGTCCAAGCGGGAGATAACCAGAGCATTCACAACTCTGGCGAAACAGTCTGCGGGCAGATAGGTTCTCAGCCTGTGTACCAGGTGGAGCTGGTAGAGAGCAGTTCCATAGGCGCCGACTCCATGGGGCCTGAGGGGGCCTGAGCCCCCTCAAAAATTCGTTTGGGGGGGCTCCGCCCCCCCCAATAATTTAAGAAAATTATTGAGCGAATGTGTGGTCCCTGGAGCCGGAGCGCAGCGGCAAAAATCAGGGAAAAATAAGATCGGGCGGTTGGTCGGTCGGGCGAGGGAAGGCAGAAGCATTCTGCCTCAGGGTCTTATTGCCCACCCGCTTCTCTTGCTGCGTTTGCTCAAACTCAACAAAGAGCAGGGAATCCCCTGCCCTCCTGGCAAGCAGAGGGTTAAGGAAAGGATCGACTCCTAATTCTTTCCTAGTCACACTGCGTGCAGGCTCCAGCCCACCACCACCTCAAACATGCAGGTGGGAGAGAGAGAGAGGGCTGGCTGGGGGGGGGGGAGAGACTTTTGCCTTCCTTTCCTCCCCCCACCCCGTTAAACTCCTCCCCTGCATTCTTAGCCAGCTGCTTCTCCGCACACCCCTCTTGTGCTTCTTGTCCCTTCTGTGTTTTTCCTTCCCTCCCCATTTAAAACGTGGTGACAAAGCACGGATCCACATGGATCCTCAGGATTTTTGCATTGGGTCACCCCAAATTCACCATCAGATCACATTACATGTCCATGGCTACAGTCTGTACCAAAAAAACCACACACCCACTGTTGCCTGGGGCTGCAATGGTGCAAAAACATGGTTACAAAGCATGGATCCACAGGATCTTTGCACTGGGTCACCCCAAATTCACCATCAGATAACATAGCATGTCCATGGCTACAGCCTGCACCAAAAAAATCACGCACCCACTGTGGCCTGGGGCCACAATGGTGCAAACACGTGGTTACAAAGCACGGATCCACATGGATCCTCAGGATTTTTGCATTGGGTCACCCCAAATTCACCATCAGATAACATAGCATGTCCATGGCTACAGCCTGCACCAAAAAAATCACGCACCCACTGTGGCCTGGGGCCACAATGGTGCAAAAACGTGGTTACAAAGCACGGATCCACATGGATCCTCAGGATTTTTGCATTGGGTCACCCCAAATTCACCATCAGATCACATAGCATGTCCATGGCTACATCTTGCACCAAAAAAATCACGCACCCACTGTTGCCTAGGGTCACAGTGGTGCAAAAACGTGGTTACAAAGCATAGATCCACATGGATCCTCAGGATTTTTGCATTGGGCTACTCCAAACTCACTGTCAGATATTAAAAATCTTTATAAAATAGAGAATTAAATACATACAGAATGTTAAATTTTCAGTTTCAAAATATTAGTACTAGTTTAGTACTGTATTTCTATATTACTATAGTACTGTATTAGTTATTTTCAAATACTTAAATATTTTTAGGGTGTAAGACCCAATTAAAGCCTGTTATTTACATACAGTATTACAGTATTTACATACAGTATTAGGCATACTGTATTAACTTTATTAACTGTATTAAAGCATTAACTTTGAGATATTATTTTTATTTAATGAACCCTCAGCCTTATTCAAAGTAAGCTTAAATTAGCTATTTCACTTATTAATCAAAGAGCTATTACTGTGCGACAGCAATATTTTATGTTTTATTCTTTTAATGATAGTTTAGGATTTATTTAAATATCATTTCAGTCTTTTCAGAGCTATAAATTCACTGCTCTGTAATAGTCTATAAGCATAATTGTTACTGTAAATTAAATTAGCTTTTTACGAAAATACCGTGCGTGTTTATGTTTTGTTTCTTTTTTCAAAGCCAAAAAGTGTTTCAGGCTTGTCGAGTTTCCCGGAGTGTGGAGTTATAGAGAGTCGAGTTTTCGGGGTTCTAATGTTGATCATATGACTCTAAAATACTTTTTAAAAACTTTAAAACTCACTAATTTTCATCTAAAATTTAGAAAACTTCCCGGGGCAGGACCCCGGTATGGGCCCCCCCAATATTTTTTATAAGTCGGTGCCCCTGAGCAGTTCTGCTAGTTCCCCTCTTCCCTAACCACAAAAAAAGCCCACGAAGCTTGGCTGTGCACACACCCAACACCTGAAACACATATAATCCTGGGAATGTTAGTTTGACCTCCCTGAGCTACAACCCCAAGCACCTGTAACAAACTGCAGTTCCCATGATGCTTTGAGGGGAAGTCATGTGTTTTAAATGCATGGAGTGCATGCGGCTCTTATCTGCAACAAATGGGTGGGTGTTAACCTGCAGCAGGAATGCCATCTTGGCTCCATGACCTAGGGCTGTGGGGAGCATGCAGCATGCATGACCCTGGCACTGAAATTTGTGGGTGCCCGGCCCCTTCATGGGGAATATTGTGGGTGCTCAGCACCCAGGGCCCCAGGGAGTTGGCACCTATGACCTCCAGCAAGGAAGGGCTTGTTGGACGCAGGATCAATTCCTGGCACGCAACAATGCCAAGAGGTTTGTGTGCCGTGCTGTTTTTACAATCTATATTTTAATAATTTGGCTTTTTAAATATTTTTAGCTTTTTGAATTTTATCTGTGTTGTTTTAATTTGTGTAAACTGCCTTGAGTCCTGGTCAGGGTAAAAAGTTGAATCATCATTATCATCAGCCTGGGTACGCATACAGCTAAAGATTTTATGAATCTTTATACTTTTATCCATTTGCTGTATTTATTTTCCCCAATTTGAACTATTAAATGGTGATTTTGGTGAGTCAAAATGACAGTACCCCTAAATATTTTTTTAATCAAAAAAAGCACTGATTATCATCACCATTTGTTGTTGTTGTTGAGTTGTTTAGTCGTGTCCGACTCTTCGTGATCCCATGGACCAGAGCACACCAGGCACTCCTGTCTTCCACTGCCTCCCGCAGTTTGGTCAAACGCATGCTGGTAGCTTCAAGAACACTATCCAACCATCTCGTCCTTTGTCGTCCCCTTCTCCTTGTGCCCTCAATCTTTCCCAACATCAGAGTCTTTTCCAGGGAGTCTTCTCTTCTCATGAGGTGGCCAAAGTATTGGAGCCTCAGCTTCAGGATCTGTCCTTCCAGTGAGCACTCAGGGCTGATTTCCTTCAGAATGGACATGTTTGATCTTCTTGCAGTCCATGGGACTCTCAAGAGTCTCCTCCAGCACCAGAATTCAAAAGCATCAATTCTTCGGCGATCAGCCTTCTTTATGGTCCAGCTCTCACTTCCATACATCATGACAGGGAAAACCAAAGCTTTAACTATATCGTCACCATTAGGATGAAAATAAAATAGTTTTTGTTGGAAGGCGAACTGCAGCAGAGGAGAAACAGTGCTGCATGCAATTATATAAGGGAGTGAAGCAGGAACGGATGCCTTCTTGTGTCTCTACTTGCCAGTTCCCCACCCATTTCTCTTGCACTCTGCTTGCTTCAGATGGCTGCCTTGTGAGGCTTCTGCAGACTTGCTCAACAGCTGAGCCAGTGACTCATCTCCTCTCCCAGCTTGGGATTTCATCATTTGAGGCTTCCAACAGACAGACAAATATTGCAACGTATTTTTCATAAAAATGCTATTTATATCACATTATGATTTGTAGCTTTCTGGGAACAATTAGGAAGATGAAACAGTTCTCCACAAGGCATATATTCTGCATGGAAAATAAACCAGAGGATGGGGGGGGGGGGGAGAGAGACAACAGAGAGCCCCTGCCTACCTGTGGGTGCTGTCATGTTTCCGCAAAGGCATTTATCTGCTGGGCTGTTGCAACGACTGAGGACTAAAATAGCATTGCAGGGACACCTGCGCCACGTAGATTGCAAGCAGAGGCACTCCATGCACCATAATTCCAGAGCTGACAGGTGTTATTGTGGCTGATTCCTCCGGCTCTTACTGTGTTGACGTACACACAGACTATGCTTCATCAGTCCTAAAATGTTTTGTGCACATCTCCAGGGTGGAAGCTGAGATATGTACCTGCGACAGGTGGATCCCAGTTGACAGAGGGGACTTGGATGTGATGGATACTGGAAGGGACACACTATCTTCTACAGAGCAGTATTTCCCATTAAAACCCTTCAGGCTTTGCCTGTCGCTGTCTACACAGGTTTATCAACCTTCAGCCTTCCTTGTTTCTTTCCACCCATGCCAACAAGATCTTCCAGGCCCCTCTGGCCCACCCACAAAAGAGGACATTGATTTGCATAAAGATTGAGATATATGCAAATTTGTCTCTGCTTTTGCAGGAGGCATGGAGGGTCTCAAAATAAATAAGTGGCCAGGCACGGAATAAAATCCCGGCAGGCAGAATGTGAACAGGCAAAGCTTTCCCCACAATGGTATCTCCATACAAAAAAAGTGTTTGACATGTTGAATTTCTGTCTGCCACACAGACAAGGCACAGGAATGCTCCTTTCCTCCAATGCCAGCCCTAAGCAAACGTCTAGGCTTCAGTCATGTACCCAACTTACCTAGGAGTAAGCCCCACTAAACACAAAGAGTAGACATGCATACCATTGCACTATAAGTTATCTAAACAATGAATTCTTAACCAATGTCTGGAGTTTAGCTCCTGAAGCACAGAAAACACGCTTGGGTCTCTTTGCAAAGTTTATCCTTTTTGCATTTCCATTTTGTTTTTTTGGAGGGGTGTATGTCTTTTCCACTTATGTAGTAGTATTTGCACAAAATAACTTCTTGAGAGCGCTTGATCTCATATGAATCCACTATTGGAAAGTCACATCCTGGTTGCTAGAAAAAGAGAAGGGCAAACTACGGACAGTCTAAGGCCTAGAAAATGGGACAAACGTATGTGGTATAAATACAACGTTAGTGGGATTTCAAGAGGCACTGTAAAAAAAACAAAGAAGTATTGTTTATTAAAAATAATGGGAGTAAGGAGGAATAATGGCAATATAAAAAAAGGGAATGCGTATCAAAGATGTAAAAATGGATGACTGTCAGAGATGCTGAAGGAAGTTCAAAACAGACATAATTTGTTGTATTCGAGATAAAATGTATAACTGGATGAAAATTAATAAAAAAAAATTAAAAAAAGGAAAAAGAAAATGGGACAGAAGCAGGAAAAATGCACTAAAGGCGAGGGGGAAACAACAGGCCTTTAGGACTCTGGGGATTTCTATTGCCTGATATCTAAACAACTCGCTCATCTAACACAACTCTGACTTCACTCACTGGCTAAGAAGACTGAAAGGTGGGAGCATCCAGACTGGCTCATCTGAAAAAAATAGTTTAGAAGGGTACCTGCACATTTTGCTTCGTAACTTTCTTTTTAGGAGTGCTAGAGATCTACTCTTTTATAAAATGAAACCTCAGATCCCTGGTTCCCTACCAGCTGTGGGCCTGGTAAATTACATTTTATACATACCTCTCAGCAGTCCTTCATGACTTCCACTGGCTCATATTTGTACGCCAAAGGTGTTAACAGGAAATAGCACCTTCATTATTTATTATTTATTAAATTTGTATGCCGCCCTTCATCTGTAGATCTCATGGCGGTTCACACCTTTGAAGGCAAATTGCACCTGGAGGGGGATTTCTTGGGTTGGGGGGAGGGGTGCTGGCATGGACCCCCAATATGGATCTAGAATGCAGCACTGGCCCTGGGATCCTGAGACTGCTTTTTCTTCAAAATAGACTTTGCCTCTAAGCCCTTCCACAGAGTCATAGGGGAGAAACCCCGCACCCCAAATCTATTCCCTCTGCCCGCATCAAAATAACGTACATGTGCTTTGCCCGCAGTGTGATTTATAATTGTTTGTTCCTTGGACCAAGATCAGTCCGCTCCCTAATTAATCTTCATTGCTGCATCTTGGCTTGTGTTTTCTGGCAGACTAATTTATTTGCTCTATTGTTTTGTGCCTTATAGAGTGTTCTCATTTTATTATTGCTATTATTAATAATAATGATAGTTAGTTGTTCAGCATTAATCCCATTAACTACGAAAGTAGTTATGAAATGTCAGAAGCTAAAAATACGAAGTCCATCCATTTCAATGACAAACTATTGGGGAAAGGGCCCAGTTCTCGTGGAGGCATTAAGCCTGTTTCTGGACCGTAACGTTTCAAATTGCAGTTATTGCAGGTGGGGAAGGGCATTCATGATGAAATACTGATCCATATTAAAATAATCTCTCCACGAAGATTGTGGAGTCTGTGAGGTTTCCTGCAGGTCCACCCCCACTCTGATGTCCACCAGGACACATCATGGCTTCTGAATACCAGCTGCCCTACCCAGGATGTGAAGACAGGCTCTGCTGGATTGAGTGGATGAGACCAGGAGTGGGACCAAAGGTCAAGAAGGTGGTTTCTCAACGTGCTGCAGAGGGAAGTGAGGGGCAGATGGGGCTCGTCAACCTGGGAAGGTAGGCCATCTAGAAGAACTCTGATCCTAAACCTCCACTGCCTTGCAGGATATCTTTAGGAGAAGAACAAGTCCAAGGAACAAACCCTACACAAATCGGGAGCAGAGTCCCAAGATGGTTGGATAATGCCTTGCATGCTTCCTTCAGCCAACTCCTGCAGCCAAGGTGGTGCCAAGTGTCTTGGTCTGCTTTCCTTTGGACCACATCAGCAAGACCGAGAGATGGGTATTGTCATCTGGGCAGTCCAGGACCTCCATACACACTCCCCTGCTCAGCGCCTGAGGGCCCCAGTCCTTCCACTCACCACCTGGCCCAGGGTGGGGCCTGATGGGCTCCATAAAGGACTGTTGCTGCTGCTGGGTAGAGAGGGCTCTGTTTTGTTTTTGTTTTTTGTTTAAATTGCTGTTATTTTTTACCTATCTCATTTTAAACTGTGATATTAATGCTGTATACTTAGTTTTAGATTTTGATTTATGTGGAAATTGTTTCCCATTTGGTTGTGTATTTTTTGATGTGGTTTATTTATTGTTTATGACTTTTGTAATAATAATAATAATAATAATAATAATAATAATAATAAATCTTGTTATGCTGTAAGCAGCCTTGAGCATTGTTTTTTAACTGTGGAAAGGAGGCATATAAATAAAAAATGATGATGATGTTCAAACTTGTATCTCAAGAAGGTCATGTTGGGCTGCTAACGCAGTGGTTCAGCATCACCTCCAGAGGTGCACTCCACTGGCTCTTGAGGCAGATGTGTCATGGAAATTCTACTCAGTATTGATCCAGGGCAGATTCCAATGCATAGTTAGCAGAGTAACAACTTAAACACATTGCAGGATTCCCCCAAAATAGACCAGAAGCAATTGTATTTCATCCAGCAGAGCTTTACTACTTTTGTTTAGTCATTTAGTTGTATCCGACTCTTTGTGACCCCATGGACCAGAGCATGCCAGGCCCTCCTGTCTTCCACTGCCTCCCGCAGTTTGGTCAAACTCATGCTGGTAGCTTCGAGAACACTGTCCAACCATCTCGTCCTCTGTCGTCCCCTTCTCCTTGTGCCCTCCATCTTTCCCAACATCAGGGTCTTTTCCAGTGAGTCTTCTCTTCTCATGAGGTGGCCAAAGTCTTGGAGCCTCAGCTTCAGGATCTGTCCTTCCAGTGAGCACTCAGGGCTGATTTCCTTCAGAATGGATAGGTTTGATCTTCTTGCAGTCCATGGGACTCTCAAGAGTCTCCTCCAGGACCATAATTCAAAAGCATCAATTCTTCGGCGATCAGTCTTCTTAATGGTCCAGCTCTCCCTTCCATACATCACAACTGGGAAAACCATAGCTTTAACTATACGGGCCTTTGTTGGCAAGGTGATGTCTCTGCTTTACTGCTTTTCAGTAGCTTTACTGCTACTGAAGGCAAATGAGCATAATGGTCACAAATCCAATACATTCAGTATTGGCACTGTCCATAAAAACACCAGTTGCAGCAAACTTAACTTAAACTTACAATAACTTATAATAAGTCTAAATCGTAACACTATATACAGAACACCACATCAGTTGGAAAAGAGATAGAAAGGAATAGTGAAACCCAGGCTCCTTCTGGCCTCACTATTATAGTTAGCATGACCTTGACAGAAAGAGATAAGAGAACTAGTTTAAGCCAGCTGTACTCAGCTTCTCAGAAGGAATAACCCAAACATCAGGAACCTCCTGCTTGTTTCTTTCACACAGAGAAGCTTCCAGAACCCTCTTGAATGAATTAGAATAGGAAAGATCTCTACACATCAGATCAATACTTTCTGCACTAAGGAATGCAAACTGACAAGATGGATGCCAACAACGAAGGAAGGTAGACAGCTCTTGTGAACATGTCCTGCTTGCAGATATCTCACAGGCGTTTGGTTGAACGCTGTGGCCACAGGGATGCTACACCAGATGGGGCATCACCCTGATCCAGCAGGCTTTTCTTACATCCTTATGTTCAAGTGATAGAGGCTTCAATCGGTATAGCCAGCTTCTCTGCATTGAGAAAAAACTGTGATAGGTGGTGACTGGTGTCTGCCTCTTCAGGACAGCAGTTAGGGAGCTAGTAAGGGGTGGAAATATCTATGCTGCACCCCAAAGCAAAGCTTACTGTTATGTACAGAGTTGAATAGGATCCAAACTGCAGCAGTCTGATTGGTCCTAGAACAATAGGATCCAAACTGCAGCAGTCTGATTGGTCCTAGAACAATCGGATTCAGAATGCAGCAGTCTGATTGGTCCTAGAACAATGCAGCAGTATGATTGGTTGGCAGGAACCACCCAATCATGCTCCAGATAGAAGTGAATCCACAACCTGATTGGCTTACAGTAGAATTCCGGAATTAGCCAATCATGTGGAGCCCGTTGTGTAAATAGTGTACATAAAGCAGATACTTTGAGGGGACTTTCATTCATTCCTCCTCACCACTATGAGCTGAATAAAGAGCATGAAATCACTTTGCGACTCTGAGTATATTTCACTTACCTTTTTTTCAATGGCCCACAATTACCATGTAGCAGTTAGAAGCAACACATTTTCTATACCGTATTTAAGCGGAAGTGAATTATTATTTGGGCTGCTCAGCTGAAGGATGTTTAGTTAATTCATAATTTCCCTTTTAATCAGTTCAATCTACTGTTTAATCATCAGATAATAAATGTGCACGTCAACAAAATCTCAGCGCCGGTCCCTTTGTCATGCGGATACCACGTCGTAAACAAACAGGCCATGAAACCTGTTTGGCATTCCGGTCCTCGCTGTTGCTTCTCTTCCACCCACCACCCTTCCATGTTTTGGAGGGCAAAAGTCTTTAATGATAGATTCCCTGAAAAAAGTCTCCCTGCATGATTTGCAGCCCTGGTCACACAAGAGCCAATGTCGCGTGGGGTTCCTGCTGCAGACCTTTGCCCCTGGTTACATGGAGGGTGGCAGGCATGGATGAGAGGTAAATTATGGCGGAGGTGGAGATAAAGACTGTATCCTTGCTCTTCAGATCACACGAGGGCTAGAAGATCTAAGCAAGGCGATGGATGGAAAGGAAAGCCATACTTACCATCTGCTTTTACACTTCCCTACTGCAGGAATGCGGGTGGCGCTGTGGGTTAAACCACAGAGCCTAGGGCTTGCCGATTAGAAGGCTCGCGGTTTGAATCCCAATCCCCAAGATGCTTGGTCCCTGCTCCGTTGCTTGGTCCCTGCTCCTGCTAACCTAGCAGTTCGAAAGCACATCAAAGTGCAAGTAGATAAAGTAGATAAATAGGTGTACAGCTCCTGCAGGAAGGTAAACGACGTTTCCGTGCGCTACTCCGGTTTGCCAGAAGCAGCTTAGTCATGCTGGCCACATGACCCGGAAGCTGTACGCCGGCTCCCTCGGCCAATAAAGTGAGATGAGCGCCGCAAGCCCAGAGTTGTCAGGGGTCCCTTAACCATTACCCTTACTGCAGGAGCAGAAAACTGAAGCAAGATAGCTACAGAAATAAAACGTGCCTCAAATCTCAGTCCCTGGCTGGTTAAAAGAACACATTCTACTCATGTAAAAACACGCTGATTCCCGGACTATCCGTAGGCTGGATTGAGAAGGTAATTGGGCTGGATTTGGCCCCCAGGCCTTAGTTTGCCTACCCAAGTACTACATTCTGGCTTTCTATCTAACACAGAGACTCCTTTAGCTGTGGATGTTTTCCTGAGTAAATGTTACGCACAGATCAGAACCAGTTCTCTCACTATTCCAACTCCTCAAAACCATCTCAGACTATGAATCTTCTCTCAGACACTGCTCCTTTTATTTCCCCTCCCAAAGTGCTGGTTCCACCCCCTATGATTAGCTGTCTTGGTAGCCAATCAGAGAGAGGCTCCAGCCTCCAAGTCACTGCTTCACTAGACAATGGTCTAGCTCATGGGTAGGCAAACTAAGGCCCGGGGGCCGATCTAGCTCAATCGCCTTCTAAATCCAGCCCACTGACGGTCCAGGAATCAGCATGTTTTTACATGAATAGAATGTGTGCTTTTATTTAAAATGCATCTCTGGATTATTTGTGGGGCATAGGAATTTGTTCATCCCCCCAAAAAAAAATATAGTCTGGCCCCCCAGAAGGTCTGAGGGACAGTGGACCGGCCCCCATTGAAAAAGTTTGCTGACCCCTGGTAGCTCAACTGTTGGTCACACCCGGTCTACAAGTGGCCATTGCTAAAAAAATAATATTATAATTATTTAAATTTATACACCATCTATACCCACAGGTCTCAGGGAGATTCTCAAGATAAAATCAAAATAAAAACACAAAATACATAATACATAATCAAAATAAAAACAAGAACCGCTCAATAAGTCCCCGCAAATAATCAGAGAGGGAAAATAGAATTTAAAACACACCTACACAATATTTGTAATAAAACCTATAAAAATAAGCACCCATCAAGTATTGTCAAGGAGTAGATTAAAAGACCAATTTAACTGTCTTTCAAAATCGAAACATTTTAGCCATTGGTTTTCCAGTTGCAATCATTCATAGGAGCTCTTTGATCCAGATAGTCTAGGTCATTCAAATGGACCAAAGACCAGAGGGAATGGTTATATTCTTGCAGATATGTAGAGCAGCAAACTGAGGGGCCAGACACAAGGCTGACTACTGCCCCATTTGGTGGACCATGTAACTGCAACTTTTCAGAGAAGACCCTTCTAGACCTGACACACTGGGGCAGACTATTGGTTCCTCCTGGGCAGGAAAGAGTATAAAGGACATCCTTTTCCAGGGCTATTTGAGCTGTATGAATTCTGGTATTTTGGCCTTAACACTTGACTTGTTCTCCATTATTCCCCCTGGCTTGCCCATCGGAGTTTGCTCCTTGGGCTTGTTCTTCAACTTGGCTTTCTGGTTGCCCACACATCCTGGTTGTCTCCACTGCTGTCTTCATTCCAGCCTGACTCATTGCTCAGGCTGAGAAACCAAACCTGAGCCAACAAAACTATAAGACCAGGAGGTCCTTATTGCCCTAAACCAGGCATGGTCAAATTTGGCCCTCCAGCTGTTTTGCGACTACAATTCCCATCACCTCCAACCACTGGTCCTGTTAGCTAGGGATGATGGGAACTGTAGTCCCAAAACAGCTGGAGGGCCAAGTTTGGCCATGCCTGAATTAAACGGATCACCTAGCTAGGCTGGTGAGCTGCAATACCTTTCTCTAACCATTCTTGAGGTGGCACTGTACAGCTGCACAAACCAGGCCACCAACTCCTTCTTTCTGACTTGAGCCCTCAGCCATCTACACACACACACACACACACACACACACACACACACA
This sequence comes from Podarcis melisellensis, assembly GCF_964234715.1. NCBI lineage: Eukaryota > Metazoa > Chordata > Lepidosauria > Squamata > Lacertidae > Podarcis > Podarcis melisellensis. Next base: position 5,762,521 of record NC_138539.1, on the reverse strand, counting down.
AGAGACGATTGGAGAAGACATTCATCTTCCTCACTCTGTGCATTCCAGAGTTTTCTCAAACTCCCTTCACACCCTGGGATTTGCACTTCAAATATTACTTCCATCACTGACAGAAAGTTATATATTCTGTCCCCTTCTTTCCCTGCCAGAGTATAGTTTCTTTTAAATGCCCAATTAGTCAAATATTCACATAATCAATATACGTTTATCACCAGAGGTGTCCACTCTGCCAGCCCTCAGCTAATGCAAGGACGCTAATTGCCTAGAAGTACCATTTTCCACTGCAGCCGGGCTCATCTGCAAAGCAAGTTTAGCAAAGTTAATAGATAAATTGGTTAATTAAAACATAATTCCCAGATACAAGGAAATGGGGAGTCGGTAATTGTTGGACTTATAAATCAGTGGAAGTGATATAATCGTATTTCTCAGCATGTACGCAGATTGAATCATTTTTGCAGGAAAAAAGTGCAGATTTATGGAGAATTATTATAGCAGGCATAAAAGAAAAGTTGATAACGTGGAGAAATCATCTATATTACCTGCATTTCCACAAAACGTTGAGCAAAAGAGCTGTGAAGTTTAATCTGGATGTACAGGCTGCAATCTATATTATTGTAGTGGCTTGCAGGAGTGAAGATTTTGACAGAGTATACCCATCATGGCTAGTAGCCATTGATAGCCCTCTTCTCCAACATCTCCCAATGTTTTTCTGTAGACGTTGAATGGCTTGGGGGACAAGATGGACTCTCTTTGGCCACTTCACACACCAGAGGCTATGGGGTAGCAGAAGCAGTAGTGCCCCAGAACCACCTTCTAAGATCTCCCCCTGAGAAAGGACCAGAACAGAGTTGGAGAACCACACCCATCTGGGTGAGAGTGGAGTCTTCTTTCTTCCAACCCTTCAAGCCAACTTTGACAAGTGGGCACGGTTGCACATCTGTCAATCGTCTGATGCCATTAGGATGCCAGGTAACTGCTTAAAAGGATCTTGCCTTTGAAGTCTGTTTCTGGGTGGCATTGATACAAACTGCTTGGAAATTAACTTCAAAAGCAATGCCTCTCAATGCCAATCAGCCCTATGGAGGCCTCCTCCAGTAACAGGACACACATGAAGCATTTGGCAGCAGTCCTGCATCTCAGTGAGTCATATCTGCCCATATGAGCATGCAAATGGCAGAGAAAATGAAAGCTGAGCTGTTGGAAGTATGTAGCATCACTATTTACTGCTGTACATAAAACCAAACTAAACCAAATCATAATAAAGAACATAACGAGGAGCAGCTCACATCGACATCTTGTCTGTCCAGAAGACAGAACAAAAAGGCAAAAAACAAAAGCACAAAGGACGGAAGTTCTGTGTCTGAGTTTCTGTTCTCACACTTACAGAAGTGTGGAATGTAAATGCAAATTGAAATACTTTATTGTCACTTGTACAACTTGTATACAGTGATATTACACTTGCACCCCCCCCTCAGCTCTCTTAGTCTTAATTCCCCTCGTTTACTGACGCACACCCACCAAACCCGAAAGTCAGTTGCCCTGTTGTTATCTTTTCATTCAGCAGCCTAACAGCCCACAGATAGAAGCTGTTTTTTACCCTGTTGGTGAGACTAATCATGCTTCTATATCTTCTGCCCAAGGGCAGGAGATCAAGAAAGTGCCGGCACCTCACTTTTGAACTTCATTGTAATCAGTTTGCACAGAAACTGCTCTCAAACAGGCTTCATTCATGATGTCTTCTGACACTGTTCAGGTGACGGGTGCTGAGAGACATCAGTCTGAAGTCCCTTTCTAGGCGTTTTCAAAACAAACAGCCTTTTAAAATGATGGTTTTTGGGGAAAGAGAGTCCTGGGCCAAATTAAGACCCTCCTGCAGGGCCCACTTTGGCCTGTGGTCTGTAGGTGCCCAACCCCTGGACTAGAAGCAATGCAAAGTTGTATCTGTCAGTCCCAGCCCAGCTTGGTGGCTCAGGGAGATATGAAGACCAACGGCATTGTAAGTGACTGCAAGCCTGTTTTGTATCAAAAAGTTCTGCATCTGTGATAAATTAATCATTTTGTATGGCAGCATCTACATTTTTGGAACTCCTTGGTCATTGACATTAGACAGCTGCCTTCAGTGTACTCTTTATGGCACCTGCTAAAAACATTTCTCTTTTGGCAAGTCTATCCAGATATCTTTCTTGGGCTCCATGATCACTGCAGATGGTGACAGCAGCCACGAAATTAAAAGACGCCTGCTTCTTGGGAGAAAAGCAATGACAAACCTAGACAGCATCCTAAAAAGCAGAGACATCATCTTGCCAACAAAGGTCCATATAGTAAAAGCTATGGTTGTCCCAGTAGTAATGTATGGAAGTGAGAGCTGGACCATAAAGAAGGCTGATCGCTGAAGAATTGATGATTTTGAATTATGGTGCTGGAGGAGACTTCCATGGTCTGCAAGAAGATCAAACGCATCCATTATAAAGGAAATCAGCCCTGAGTGCTCACTGGAAGGACAGATTGTGAAGCTGAGGCTCCAATACTTTGGCCACCTCATGAGAAGAGAAGACTCCCTGGAAAAGACCCTGATGCTGGGAAAGATTGTGGGCACAAGGAGAAGGGGATGACAGAGGACGAGATGGTGGGACAGTGTTCTCGAAGCTACCAGCATGAGTTTGACCAAACTGCGGGAAGCAGTAGAAGACAGGAGTGCCTGGCATGCTCTGGTCCATGGGGTCACAAAGAGTCAGACACTACTAAACGACTAAACAACAACAACACCAATCCAGATATCTAGAATACTGATGCATTTTTAGTTTATTGCTGGTTCCAATTTTTTTTTGGGGGGGAAGGGAATGTTTTAATAATTTGAATTGTTTTTAAATAACAATTTTATTGTTTAAATCTTTTTGCAGATCATGTTGAGGGTTGTTGTTGTTGTTGTTATCACAATCAAGCAGTATCTAAATGTTAAAGAAAAGAATACAATAAAATATCCATTACCTGACACCACCAGGGAGAGAAAGACCATTTCTGCTCCATTACTGTTTGGCTAGAAATCCCTTTTAAAAAGAGCACATGACTTCATATGATTTTTCAAGAGCTGATTTGGATGGGGAAACAAAAGCAATATATAACCTCATTAAACGGAAGAGGAAAAGCTTAAAAGGTGTGTACCAAAACTGCAAACAACATCTCTCCCCATCCATCAGAGAAAGACCTCAGTCCAGGTTCCTGTTTTTTAACAGCGGAGAACATTTTCCACAAAATTTAACCTAAATCTACTTTGGTAGTGATGTAATTTAATTTGATGGATGCTTGAACAACTGAGTTAGGGTCTTTCATGGTCATAGGCTTGTGAGCAGCAATTGTATTCACATTGATTCCTTCAAGCTAGGAAAATGGCTTTTCAACTAGCAACCTCCCGTTTCTATCTTTTTGTAGAGCACAAGCAACAGGGGGAACTAATGAATTCCAATCGCAGTTACCTGTGCTCTGGTAGCCTCAACTTTGGATTATTTTACTGCATGCTCTACGTGGGCCTAGGTGGCGCTGTGGGTTAAACCACAGAGCCTAGGGCTTGCCGATCAGAAGGTTGGCGGTTCGAATCCCTGTGACGGGGTGAGCTCCCGTTGCTCGGTCCCTGCTCCTGCCAACCTAGCAGTTTGAAAGCAAGTCAAAGTGCAAGTAGATAAATAGGTACCACTCCGGCGGGAAGGTAAACGGCGTTTCCGTGCGCTGCTCTGATTCGCCAGAAGTGGCTTAGTCATGCTGGCCACATGACCCAGAAGCTGTACGCCGGCTCCCTCGACCAATAAAGCGAGATGAGTGCCGCAACCCCAGAGTCGGAAACAACTGGACCTAATGGTCAGGGGTCCCTTTACCTTTACCTACATGGGCCTGCCCTTGAAGACAGTTCAGAAGTTGCAACTAGCACAGAATATAACCCGCTTGGATGCTAAGTGGCTTTCCAAGGTGCTCCCACCTAACACCAGTGCCGAGTGAATTGTACTGGCTGCCAGTACGCCTCACAGCTCAGTTCAAGTTATTATTGTTAATGAAACCGATTTGTGAAACTGTTGCATGAGAAAAGACATTGCATGAGAGAGACATTGCACACACTTTTGCAAATCAAGAAGATCTTTAATAAAAACACATTTAAAAAATATTCCTTTCCCCTGGCTTTTAACTCCTGAGTTGTATATTTTAGGACCCACCTTGTTTCTGCTTAAACTGTTTTTAACATTGTTTCCCCATAACAGCATCAGCTTCACAGATTGAAGCAATCTACCCCCTGAGCAGCAGTCCCTAGAGAACAAATGTTGGAGAAGATTATTCCTTCATGTTTTGCTTGTGGGCTTCCTTGAGGTATCCAGTTGGTCTCTCTAGGAAGAAGGAAGGTGGATTAAATTGATCTTTGGTCTGGTCCCTCAGGGCTGCTCTTTTGTTCCTCTGCAGCATGAACAGAGAATCATAGAACATATGTTTAGTTAATCCAGAGAGAATATAAAAGAATTCAGGATGAACCTGGCCACAGTCTTCTGGTTATCTTTTATACACATGCACTGACTCCTCCTCTTCAGGACTTTGATCTCATTAGATCACCAGCTCCAAAGTGTCATGTTGTCTCGAACATTAGCTACTGTATTAAAAGTGACAGGAGGGGCAATTTAGCAACACATGTTTAATTGGGCAATAAATTATATCTGTTTGCAACACTGGTGTCCACGGCATCTGATCGCCCTTGGACATAAATCATATTGTTGTTCCAATCCCTATAAAGTTCAAAACAGATTATTGTAATGGTGACACTAAAGATTCATGGGGAAAGCCTACAATTTTGCATAGCTATGTGTGACTCACACAATCAGCCTTTTACTGTGGATGGTGCTCTACCTACTGCCAAGGACTTGGTCTTCTTGTGTGCAAAAGTGGGCCTATTTATTTTTCTTTATGTATAAAATTTATCTGTTAAATGATCCTGGTTGTTGCTGGTTTAAAAAATGTGTTCAGTTCATTGCAACTTTTCCCCTAATAGGGAGATGGGGAACTTGTGAACTTTTAATTATTATTAAAAAGGTAAAGGTAAAGGTACCCCTTCCCGTACGGGCCAGTCGTGTCCGACTCTAGGGTTGTGCTCTCATCTCGCTTAAGAGGCCGGGAGCCAGCACTGTCCAGAGACACTTCCGGGTCACGTTGCCAGCATGACGAAGCTGCTGTGGCGAGCCAGCGCAACACACGGAACGCCGTTTACCTTCCCGCTATAAAGCGGTACCTATTTATCTACTTGCACTTAGGGGTGCTTTCAAACTGCTAGGTGGACAGGAGCCGGGACCGAAAGACGGGAGCTCACCCCGCCGCGGGGATTCGAACTGCCGACCATACGATCGGCAAGCCCTAGGCACTGAGGCTTTACCCACAGCGCCACCCGCGTCCCGCTTTAATTATTATTATCATTTATTAAATTTCTGTACTGCCTGATACCCATTGATCTCAGGGCAGTTCACAATAGAAAATCACAATATGAAAAACAGAATGCATAATAAAAACAAAGACAGCCCAAGAATCTCCCCTTCCACAATGCATTTTTAAAAGGTATCAGATGTTAATCAGCCAAAGGTCTGGTTAAAGAGGAACATCTTCGCCTGGCGCCTAAATGTGTATAAGCAAGGCACCAGGTAACCTCCCTGGGGAGAGCATTTCACAAATGGGGAGCCAATGCAGAAAAGGCCCTGCTCTTGTGTTGCCACCCTCCGGACCTCTCATGGAGAAGGCACACAAAGGAGGGCCTCAAAGGATGTACACAAGTTCTGGGTAGATTCATATGGAAAGAGGCGGTCCTGGAGGTATTGACCTGACTAGACACCTTGAAGTCTTTGTCTCACATTTCCAAGTTACTAAGGGGTGTCAGTTTCTCTGACTGCACATCCCTTTTCATTTATAAGAAAAAGTGAGGCATCCCTACCCCCAGGGGTGGTTTTCCTGTGAATAAAGTGAGACTTACTTCTAGGTAAACATGCATAGAATCATCTCTAGATCTGGTTAAGCAGTCTCAATTTTGAAGCCCAGCATGTTCAGTATTTATAATGAGGCTTTTCCATTCAATTTCCCCACCCCACTCTCGGAGACTTCTGTAATGCTAGATGCCCTATAAAATTTAATATTGGGAATGTTTATCAGTTATACTGTAATAAAAAGGAAGCAATAGAATAGAGAGTGATATGGCCTTTCATAAGTACAGTTATTTCCACTGTTCATTTATATGGCTGAAGTCCTACCGAGCCGAATTTTCATTTAGATGCCATCATGACTACATCTCGTGACTGCCTCAAGTTCAGGGTTGCGAAAAGTTATTCTTCCCAGAACTAATTGCGGCTTGAGTAGCCGGTCACATTAATGATTGTCTTGCGCTACTTTTAATGGTCTGTATGCTTTAATCGTGTTGTACACTATCCTGATACTTTATGAGTGTGTGGTATATAAATACTTTTATACAGTGCTAGTTTTCTAGGGGGGAAAGGGGTGCCGGAATTCACCATGAACACCTCCTTCGTTCTCTTAGAATGGCAATGGCACCTACCTGAGAGGTGCCAGAACTGAGTTCTTGTGATGTACATATTTTATGGGCTAATAGCCGTAAATAAATAAATTGAAATTGAGTTCTTGTGAGTTTTCCCTGAAAAAAGCCCTGCTTTTATAAATAAATAAAATAAAGTGTGCCGATAAAAGATGGGCTGGCAGCTGGCAGAAAGAAGGAATTAGACAAATTCATAGAGGAGGAGAGCTCTGGTAGATATTAGCTGTGATAGGTAAACAGAGTTAAAGCTATGGTTTCCCAGTAGTGATGTATGGAAGTGAGAGCTGGACCATACAGAAGGCTGATCGCCGAAGAATTGATGCTTTTGAATTCTGGTGCTGGAGGAGACTCTTGAGAGTCCCATGGACTGCAATAAGATCAAACCTATCCATTCTGAAGGAAATCAGCCCTGAGTGCTCACTGGAAGGACAGATCCTGAAGCTGAGGCTCCAATACTTTGGCCACCTCATGAGAAGAGAAGATTCCCTGGAAAAGACCCTGATGTTGGGAAAGATGGAGGGCAAAGTATGGTCTATAGTCTCCCTAGGTGTGCAATAGAACTGACAGTAAATTCTGGGCTAGGTGTCTAAAACCTCCAGGCAAACTATATATATATATATATATGCTTTCGTAGATTTTCACGGGTACAGGAATGCAGGTTTTGGTGTCCTCGGGTGTCTTCCCGTGTAAAAGTTGGGGTGTCTAGGCGACGTTTCGACGAGGTCTCACTCGTCATCTTCAGGCTGGTGCTTTCGGCTTCTTGTTACTGGAACAGAGCAGGATCTCAGTGTTTGAGTTCCTATAAATACTGTTGAGGGGGTGTGGTGTATAACCACACCCCCTCAACAGTTCAAGAGGTCAAGACACAAAGACTTTAGCAACTAATCCGCACCTAATGACCCACCTAAGTGGTACTCAGGATATCACTCAAGAAATCACTCAAGATATCCCTCAAGTAATTAAGGAACAAAAGAAGAAAAGGCACACTAGCCTGGGAACTTCCTCTCTGCCCAGAACATTGGAGGCTATACACCACACCCCCTCAACAGTATTTATAGGAACTCAAACACTGAGATCCTGCTCTGTTCCAGTAACAAGAAGCCGAAAGCACCAGCCTGAAGATGACGAGTGAGACCTCGTCGAAACGTCGCCTAGACACCCCAACTTTTACACAGGAAGACACCCGAGGACACCAAAACCTGCATATATATATATATATATATATATCCTAAGTTTATTTTTTTTAAGTGAAACTGTTTTTGCCTGTTATTGTGATTCTGTGTGTTTCTTTGTATTTTTTTGTTTTGTTCTTTGGCAGGGTAATTTTTCTTTTTAATATTATGCTGTGTTTGTTTAAATGGAAGGTTGGTGTATATATAGCACATTTTTAAAAAATAAAAGGGCATTCGTCACTAGAGCATAATTAAAATACATGCCACGCTGTGTGTCTGGCTATAAATACTTATAGGCAGCCAGGAGCTTCAGAAGAAGGAAGTTAAAGGAGATGGGAGAGAAACCTCCAATTTTTCAAAATGGAGAAGCCTCTTTTTTGCAGAGCAGGGGAGGGGGAAATGGGCACAAGTTTGTACCAGGCTCAGAGAAATGGTATTTCTTCAGAAGCCTTGTGGGGAACATGAGCTGGTGATTTAGATTTCACAGCTGATTTGGTTGCAGATGTTTATATGAGTACAGTTGTACCTCGGTTCTCGAACAGAATCCGTTCCGGAAGTCCGTTTGACTTCCGAAAATGTTCAAAAACCAAGGCGTGGCTTCTGATCGGCTGCAGGAGCTTCCTGCACTCAATCGGAAGTTGCGGGATCCGTGTCGGACGTTCGGCTTCCAAAAAACGTTTGCAAACTGGAACACTCATTTTTGGGTTTGTGGCATTCGGGAGCCAAATCGTTTGAGTCACAAAACATTCAAGAACCAAGGTACGACTGTAAAAATATATATATTTATATATATATATATATATATATGCTTTCGTAGATTTTCACGGGTACAGGAATGCAGGTTTTGGTGTCCTCGGGTGTCTTCCCGTGTAAAAGTTGGGGTGTCTAGGCGACGTTTCGACGAGGTCTCACTCGTCATCTTCAGGCTGGTGCTTTCGGCTTCTTGTTACTGGAACAGAGCAGGATCTCAGTGTTTGAGTTCCTATAAATACTGTTGAGGGGGTGTGGTGTATAGCCTCCAATATATATATATATATATATATATGCTTTCGTAGATTTTCACGGGTACAGGAATGCAGGTTTTGGTGTCCTCGGGTGTCTTCCCGTGTAAAAGTTGGGGTGTCTAGGCGACGTTTCGACGAGGTCTCACTCGTCATCTTCAGGCTGGTGCTTTCGGCTTCTTGTTACTGGAACAGAGCAGGATCTCAGTGTTTGAGTTCCTATAAATACTGTTGAGGGGGTGTGGTGTATAGCCTCCAATGTTCTGGGCAGAGAGGAAGTTCCCAGGCTAGTGTGCCTGGGAAAGGCACACTAGCCTGGGAACTTCCTCTCTGCCCAGAACATTGGAGGCTATACACCACACCCCCTCAACAGTATTTATAGGAACTCAAACACTGAGATCCTGCTCTGTTCCAGTAACAAGAAGCCGAAAGCACCAGCCTGAAGATGACGAGTGAGACCTCGTCGAAACGTCGCCTAGACACCCCAACTTTTACACGGGAAGACACCCGAGGACACCAAAACCTGCATATATATATATATATATATAAGTTTTTTAACATATCATTTTCAACAATTATTAAACATACTTTTATATCTTATACAATTTTTTTTTACTTCCATCAATCACATCTGGAAATTTTCCAATCTTTTCACTTAATTTACATTTCTTAATTTCACTATTACATTTAAATATCATAACTAATGTCTCTCTTTTTTCTCTTCTTTGCAATATTTCATATATTCCTGCTTACAAAACGTCTTGTAGTCCTACTAGCGTAATTTGTTGATTATAGTTGCTCTTCACATAGTTTGTATATTTCTTCCAATCTTCTGTAAATCTCTGGTCCTGCAGGTTTTGAATCCTTTCTGTCATTTTATCCAATTCTGCGTAGTCCATTAATTTTGTTTGCCATTCTTCTTTCGTCGGCATTTCTTCTTGCTTCCATTTCTGGGCCAACAATACATCCTGTCTATTAATAGCCTCACTTATAATACCAAGTAAAAATGCTTCTGGTTTTTTTTTTTTAATGTATATTTCAACATCTTTTTCATCTCATTATATATCATTTCCCAGAAGTTTTTTACTTTCTTACATTCCCACCACATATGATAAAATGATCCTTCTTTTTCTTTACATTTCCAACATTTATTATTTGTCTTATACAGTGGTACCTCAGGTTACATACGCTTCAGGTTACAGACTCCGCTAACGCAGAAATAGTGCTTCAGGTTAAGAACTTTGCTTCAGGATGAGAACAGAAATCGTGCTCCGGCAGCGCGGCAGCAGCAGCAGGAGGCCCCATTAGCTAAAGTGGTGCTTCAGGTTAAGAACAGTTTCAGGTTGAGAACGGACCTCCGGAACGAATTAAGTACTTAACCCGAGGTACCACTGTACATTTTAGCTAATTTCACAGGTGTGATAAAGGTATGACTGTACTTGAGCCATGTCCATTGCACCAATACATGGAACAGAGAGGCGAGTCGCTTGTCACTAAACTAACTCGGGTCAGAACTTTCTGACTAAACATTAGGAAGAACGTTTGGGTGGTAAGAGCTTTTGTGACGGTGGAATCGACTCCCTCGAAAGGTGTTGGAGGTTTTGAAACATAGATTGGAAGGCCACCTGTCATGAATTCTATAGCTATGATTCTTGCATTGCAGGGGGCAGCTTGGGTGATTTGCACTTGGTGCCAATTGTAATAAACAAAATCTGCCCTTATTCCCTTATGGGGGAATCATAGAATCATAGAGTTGGAAGAGACCACAAGGGCCATCGAGTCCAACCCCCTGCCAAGCAGGAAACACCATCAGAGCACTCCTGACATTTGGTTGTCAAGCCTCTGCTTAAAGACCTCCAAAGAAGGAGACTCCACCACACTCCTTGGCAGCAAATTCCACTGTAAGGGGACACAAGAGCCCTTATAGAGTCCTTTGTAGGTTCTCCATTGGTAGAATATAACAGAGGCCAACTAGAGAATACTGAGAAGCAAAGCAGCTAGTAAGCCTGATCTTTATTGAACTGTTGCAACAGGGTGCTCCCCTCACACGCAGGAAAGGAGGAGGACCCAGAACCAAGGTGTGCCTGCCCTTATATAGACATTTTAAATTCCCTGCCCTGGAGCTCAAGACCACCCCTCTGTACATCATACATACATCACAGAAGGGGTGTAACCCAAGACCACCCCCCGCAAACATCATACCTACATCACAGAAAAGGTGGTCTACAAGAGAAATTTGAATGTTGTTGTTTTTCCTGTTTGCCAGGTTATCTAATAATGCCTTATCTGATTGCCTTTCCTGGTAGTCTGGCCATTTCTTTGAGATGGTGATTACCCAATTCCTGAGACAATGGGAAGGTTCCCTCACCCTCTCCCTCCTTGCAGAGAAAGCATTTGGTCAGTTTGGGAGTCAAAATGTTTTCAGGTCAGTCTTCCTGTGCTGCTACAGACATGTAGTCCACATATCTATGTATGTGCTTGGTTGGTACATTTTATGAACATTTATTATATATATAAGACCTTAATTTTTTTTTATTTCACAATCCACTACTGGGCTGAGTTTAAGGTGTTGTTACTAACACACAGGTTCCTAAACAACACAGGTTCCTTGAGAGACTGCTTTCTCCCTTACTTACCAAGCAGATTGCTGTGGTCTGCAACAGAGCTTTTCCTGCAAGTTCCAAAAATCTCAGAAGCCTGCTCAGCATGTAACTTTTGTTAAATATAATTGGTTTAATTGACACTGAAATGGGGATGTCTCTATAAGGTTTAACATGGGAAGATTCTACAGAAGCTTTAGAAAATCAAGAAGAGCACTCTGAGCCTTAGCTGAGTTGATAATTAACTAACTGTTGCTTTCTTTTCTGCTACTCTAGCTAACACGTGAGTGCTGTAACCTCAGATCAGGTATTTGGTTGCAAATCTCCATTTTGAAGTGCTGTCTTTGAATCTTTTGTCTCACAAAACTCTGTGGAGTGAAGATGTAAATGAAGCTTTCAAGGAAAACAGCTCCAGGTGATATGGATGCTGTTAAAGAGAGAGAGAGAGAGATACCTTTGCTTATAGGTCTGCTTGGATCATTTCAAATTTTGTAAGATGCTGAGCCTGTGCCCAAGATCCGTATGGATATTTTTGATGTACTTTTGATGTTTTAATTCAATTATGAAGAAATGAATTATATTTTTATGGGTCTGGACAATGTTTTATTTCCAAAAGGAGTCAGTTCTTATGCTTCCAGTCACTTCACACTGTGAAATATTAACATCTACCTCTGTTCTCTGGGATCACATTCCTGTTTAGGTATTTGCATTTTCTAGGGGGGGGGGGAAAGAAGATGTGCAAGAAGATCAAATGTATCCATTCTTAGGGAGGTCAGCCCTGGGTGCTCACTGGAAGGACAGATCATGAAGCTGAGGCTCCAATGCTTTGGCCACCTCATGAGAAGAGAAGACTCCCTGGAAAAGACCCTGATGTTGGGAAAGATTGAGGGCACAAGAAGAAGGGGACAACAGAGGATGAGATGGTTGGACAGTGTTCTCGAAGCTACAAACATTAGTCTGACCAAACTGCAGGAGGCAGTGGAAGACAGGAGTGCCTGGCGTGCTCTGGTCCATGGGGTCACGAAGAGTCGGACATGACAAAACGACTAAACAAAAAAGGGGGGGAATTGAAAGTGTTTGTTGTTGTTCCAGCAGGCTTTCCCAGCTTGATAAATGGGTCTTCACCATGAGTGTGTAGAGTTTTAGTCTTGTTTTAAATGTCTTAGCTGTTTTGATGGTTTTAATTGTTTTTAATTATGTTTAATGTAAGGTAAAGGTAAAGGACCCCTGGACAGCTAAGTCCAGTCAAATTTGACTATGGGGTTGCAGCGCTCATTTCGCTTTCAGGCCGAGGGAGCTGGCGTTTGTCCACAGACAGGTTTCTGGGTCATGTGGCCAGCATGATTAAACCACTTCTGGTGCAGCGGTACACCGTGATGGAAACCAGAGTGCACGGAAATGCCGTTTACCTTCCCTCCACAGTGGTACCTATTTATCTACTCACGCTGGTATGCTTTCAAAGTGATAGGTTGGCAGGAGCTAGGACAGAACAATGGGAGCTCACCCTGCCTTTCGGATTCGAACTGCTGACTTTACAAGCCCAAGAGACTTGGTGTTTTAGACCACAGTGCCACCCACGTCCCATTTTGTTTAGTCTAAATCACGCTGAGATAGTTCCTTGGAAGACGATAAATAAATCAGTAATGATGATAATAGTATAAACATATAATATAATATGTGTACTTCCTTACACAACCCACTTGTTATGTAAGCAAACTGTGTATGCTGTTTATTTTTGTCCCAATCTCTCCCAAGATAAACAATGGAGAGTATAGTGAACCACCCACATCTCAAATACCTTGAAATCCACCAAGGAACGTGTCAAGAAACAGAGACCTCCTTACCTGTGAGGCAAACAAGATTTCGTCATCAGACTGTCAACCTTCTGAGATAAGCCTCCATCTTTTCTTTTCCTGATGTCATCTACCAGACAAGTGTACAGCAATGAAAAGATTAGAGCTATTAGTTTAATTTAGCTTTGTCTTAATTGTCTAGAGGAGGTTCTTTTGAGCTGACAGATTAATGTACTGTCATTCAGGGCCAGTTATGATAATTCCCGTAAGCTCTCGTATTAAAACATGGCAGCTTTGAATAAGCTAATCAAATCTATTCGGAGCAGGGGAGGTAGGCACAACAATGCAAGGATGAAAACAGTGAAAGGGAAATGAAGACCTGTCCTCTACATTCTCTAAGGTTTCCTTCTTCCGTGAAAGAGGCTCCAATTTTCCTGCATCATTCATAGAATCATAGACAAAACAAAACAAAAAAATTCCTTCCAGTAGCACCTTAAAGACCAACTAAGTTAGTTCTTGGTATGAGCTTTTGTGTGCATGCACACTTCTTCAGATACACTGAAACAGAAGTTACCAGACCCTTCTATATAGTGAGTAGGTGGGGAGGGGTATTACTCAGAAGGGTGGTGGGAATGGATGATTGGCAGATAGCTGTGATGAGCCTGTTGACGACTCTTAACGACTACAATAGGTCTTACAGGAAAAAGCAAGGGGTGAGAAGGTGAAAAATGGCTTTGTCATGTATAATGAGATAAGAGTCCAATGTCTTTGTTCAGACCAGGTCTCTCCATGGTTTTAAGTTTGGTAATAAGGTGCTACTGGAAGGAATTTTTTTGTTTTGTTTTGACTATGGCAGACCAACACGGCTAAAGGTAAAGGTAAAGGTACCCCTGCCCGTACGGGCCAGTCTTGACAGACTCTGGGGTTGTGCGCCCATCTCACTTAAGAGGCCAGGGCCCAGCGCTGTCCGGAGACACTTCCGGGTCACGTGGCCAGCGTGACAAAGCTGCATCTGGCAAGCCAGAGCCGCACACGGAAACGCCGTTTACCTTCCCGCTGGTAAGCGGTCCCTATTTATCTACTTGCACCCGGAGGTGCTTTCGAACTGCTAGGTTGGCAGGCGCTGGGACCGAGCAGCGGGAGCGCACCCCGCTGCAGGGATTCGAACCGCCGACCTTTCGATCGGCAAGTCCTAGGCGCTGAGGCTTTAACCCACAGCGCCACCTGCGTCCCCAACACGCCTCCATGGAGGTAACCAACACGGCTACCTATCTGTAAATAGAATCATAGAATCATCTTGGGGGCACTTGGTAGGTGCAGGGCTTCTGGCTGACCTTATCACTGTGAGATGACTGTACGTTGTGTGTTTCCTTCCCAGTAAACATTCCAAAAGGACCCAAACCAATGGATTGCCGCACTTTTCTGTCTATAAGACGCCCCCATGTCTAAGATGCCCCCTATTTTGGGGGACTCAAAACTCAAATTGAAGAAAATGGGGGGAGATGGCACAGAGTTGTTAAGCTTTTTTTAGGGGGGGTTGTTGTCCAGGGTTACAACCAGTAATGCACACAATAGCCGTTGACAGCTGTGACAGGAACCAATCGAATGTCCACCCTATGCACTACCTATGTATAAGACAACCCCCCACTTTTTAGCATGATTTTTAAAGGAAAAAAACATAGTCTTATACACAGAAAAGTACGGTAAATTTACAGGAAAGAAGATTCAGCCTACATATTTGGAAGAACATTGTGATGTTGGGTGGTGGAACAGGCTACTTTAGAAGGCAGAATCGTAGAAGTGTAGAGTTGGCAGGTACCGCCAAGTTTCCTCTAGTCCAGGCATAGGCAAACTTGGCCCTTCAGATGTTTTGCGACCTCGAACTGTAGGGTCACCCAGCCCAGTGTTTGAAAGGGGTTTTGAGACTGGCATGGGTCCAATTGCAACCATGTGGAGATCTCTGGATGCCAGGTTCGCAGCTGACCTCTCCATCTGGCTGGCCCTTCCAGCTTTCTTAAGCAGGTAAGCAAAAGAGCTTATTTACTGCATATCCCATCTTTCCCCCCAAGGAGTCCATGATTCTACACCTGCCCCTCCCCAAGTTCATCCCTACAGTGACCCTGCGAAGTAGCTTAAGGAGTTGCGATTGGCCTAAGGTCACCTAGTGAGCCTCAGGACTGAGTGGGGATTTCAACAGTGATCTCCCAGGTCCTGGTCCGACACTCTAACCCAGGCATAGGCAACCTCAGCCCTCCAGATGTTTTGGGACTACAATTCCCATCATCCCTGACCACTGGTCCTGTTAGCTAGGGATGATGGGAGTTGTAGTCCCAAAAACATAGGGAGGGCCGAGTTTGCCTATGCCTGCTCTACTCCATACCCTTGCAATGCAAGAGTCCCAACTAAAGCATCCATGATAGATGGCCATCCAACCTCTGCTTACAAACCTCTGAGGAAGGAGAGTCCACCACCTCCTGAGGGAGACCGTTCTATTCTATTATTGGAACTGGTCCCACCATCAGAAAGTTCTTCCTCATGTTTCATCAGAATCTCTTGCAATTTGAATCATTGGTTTGGATCCTAGTCCATAGCAGGAGAAAACAAGCTTGCTCCATTTTGCATATGACAGCTCTTTATATATTTGAAGATGGCTCTCATATCTTCCACGAGTCTCCTCTTTTCCAGGAAGAAAACATGCCCAACTCCCCCAACCGTTCCTGAAATATAATTTTATTTACTTATGAATTAAGTTTCCTACACCGCCCTTCATGTGAAGACATAGATAGATAGATAGATAGATAGATAGATGATAGATAGATAGATAGATAGATAGATAGATGATAGATAGATAGATGATGATAGATAGATAGATAGATAGATATAGATAGATAGATAGATAGATAGACAGACACAAAAATGTCTTCTTTGAGGCATGGATGGGATTGTTGAAGATGGATCATTGCTTCATGCATAAAGAAGTGAAAACAATAAAAAACGGGGGACAAAATAACATAAACACCACTTGCAAAAAATAAAGATTCCACAAGAACAAACAATTGAAGCAAAAAGATGGCATTTTAATTAGGAAGAAAAATCAGTTGGTTATGAAGACCTTCTGAAACAGGAAGGCTTCCAGTGCATATCAGAATGAACTGCAGCAGAGGCAGCTTGGAAAATAGCCCTTGTTGAAGAAATTGTACAGGCAAGGTTGTTTTTATTTTTACACGCTGACACATCCAGAAGATGTGCTTGTGAACAAAGTCTTGCTCCTGTGCCTCCACCTGACGACGCTTCCCATGTAACGGAAAAGGCGCTGTTTCACCAGCAGGCTGCCATTCCGAGAAAAGGTGTCTTGGACGGAGTTGACAAAAGTCTTGCTAACACAAAGTTGTTTATTAATCCATCACCCTTTTGCACCTCCTTTCCAATTCCCTTTCATCTTTATCAGCTGAGGCCACAGCAGCCGCTGCCGTCTCTAAGCCTGGCTGCCTCCGAAGAGTTAAGCGCCTCCGAGGAAACAAGATGTTCAATTCAACACAGTGGGAGGCGATAACTGGTACCAGCTCCAGCTCATTAGGGATTGTAACAAAGCTGCTCAGCTGCCAATCAATTGGGAGTCGGGCCTGACTGAGTGTTGGAGGCAGCCAACCGTCCTCTTAGCCTGCCAGGGATGAAGGAATTGTTGCTGATGCTATAGCTGCATTCCTTGGCCCACTCCTGAGCTCCTTGGAATCACGGCTCCAGAACAGGAGTTCCTGGAGGCAGATGCCTTTGGCGACTGAAGCGGGGATCTCTGTGGCAGTGGTGCTCAGCGGTGTGCAGAGAGTTGACTCCCCGCTCACCACAATCCCAACAGCAGAGTGGATCAGAGGTCTGACTTGTTCTGCTGCATACTGCTAGGATTGATCAAGCATTGACTCCACTGGGAGCTGCAAACAGAACTGTTTTCTATACGATAATCTTTATTGTCATTGTCCCATACAGAACAACGAAATTGAAAAATCTACATACGACATTGAAAAACCAACAAGCCTGCTACCCCAGCTATCCCAACCTGGTTAGCCTCCCTAAAAACTCTGATACCCCATAATTAAATACAATATACTCCCATATAATATAATATACTCCCATAAGGACTCCTTACAATGTGTTTAAAACCAAAATCACATTTGGGTAGAAACTGTTTCTCAGGTGGCTAGTCCTAGTCTTTATAACCCTGTACCTTCTTCCAGAAGGCAGAAGCTGAAAGAGATCATTTCTGGGGTGCGCACTATCCTGCGCTATCTCTGCAGCTTCCTTATGGCACCTGGAAGGATAGATTTGATCCAAGGTGCGAAGAGTGCGCCCAATTATTCTCTCTGCAGTCTTTACAACCCTAGAGAGCATTGTTTTTCCCCTGACCGTGCAGCTCCCAAACCACACACAGACCATAAGTTAATACAGTCTCCACAGTACAATGGTAAAATGCCATCAAGCCTGCTGGATTAGGCCAATGGCCCATCTAGCAACCCTTCCTGTCAGGCTCCATTCCAAATCATAGTTGTGGTGCCCTGTGCAGGGCCCTGGTCTCACAAGACAGTGTGTTCCACCAGGCCAGAGCCAGTGTTAAAAAGGCCCTGGCTTTGGTTGAGGCTAATCTGACTTCCTTAGGGCCCGGGACCTCTAGGGTGTTGCTATTTATGGACCTTAAGGTCCTCCGTGGGGCATACCAGGAGAGGCGGTCCCTTAGGTACGAGGGTCCTGGGCTGTGAAGGGCTTCAAAGGTCAAAACCAGCACCTTAAATCTGACCCTGTACTCCACCGGGAGCCAGTGCAGCTGGAAAAGCTTGGTGAATATGCTCCCATGGCAGAGACCCCGTGAGGAGCCTCGCTGCAGCATTCTGCACCCGCTGGAGTTTCTGAGACAGCTTCAAGGGCAGCCCCGCATAGAGCAAATTACAGTAGTCAAGCCTGGAGGTGCCCGTTGCATGGATCACTGTGGCCAGATCAGGGTGGGAAAGGTAAGGGAAATCTGAATAAGCTCTCATGGAAACCTACGATTACTGTGACTGCTAAAGTGGTATAAGAGTGTTTCACATGCAGGGGTCACCTCAGTTTAGCGATCAAGTGTTGGGTTCAGTTTTCTCACACATTCACTGACAAAACAAGCCTAGCCCATCCACATCCCACCAGCTTCTAACGCTAAACTGTAGTGTTTTTGAACACTGTCACATTGTATGCTGTGTTAGCAGGTGTCCCTTGGCTTGTGATCACAGCTGTTCTTTGAAGCTGGGCTCTTGCCTAGGTGTCCCCCGCCTTCTCTGGCAGCTATGATAAATGAGCCCAAGAATGGAGGGTTGCCCAAGGAGCATCCGAAACAGCACAGACGATGTTCCCCAAATTACGTCCACTGGCCTCGTGCCTCCAGGCTTGTGTTTGCATGCCTGGATGTCTCCCACGGAGAACACGGTGGCTTATCGAAACACCTGATGGGGAAACACATTCATTCTGGTGCTTTCCCACAGAGAAGGCTAGGAGTTGGTCTCTGTCCAGCCTCAGGCCTAATTGCCTCAGCAGGTGGAGACGTCAAGATGCCGACAGTTCCTCCAGCTGCAGGATCTGATGAAAGATGGAGGAGAGAAAGAAGACTAGGCCACAATCCCAATGCACCTGGTTGCTTGGAAGTAAGCGCATACCCAAGCTAATGTGCCTTAAAAATAAATAAATGTAAAGGATCCCTGACAGTTAAGTCCAGTCACAGACAACTCTGGGGTTGCAGCACTCATCTCGCTTTCAGGCCGAGGGAGCCGACGTTTGTCTGCAGACAGTGTTTCCAGGTGATGTGGCCAGCATGACTAAGCCACTTCTGGCGCAATGCAACACTGAAACCAGAGTAGCACATGGAAATGCCGTTTACCTTCCTGCCGGAGCAGTACCTATTTATCCACTTGCTAGGTTGGCAGGAGCTGGGACTGAGCAACGGGAGCTCACCCCGTCGTGGGGGTTCGAACCGCCGACCTTCTGATTGGCAAACCCAAGAGGCTCAGTGGCAGTGGCGTAGCGTGGGGGGGTGCAGGGGGGGCCGGCCGCACCGGGCACAACATCTGGGGGTTAGGGTTAGGGGGCACAAATCCATGGGTTAGGTGGCGCAAATCCACGGGTTAGGGGGCGCAAATCACTTCCCTTGCCCCGGGTGCTGACAACCCACGCTACGCCACTGCTCAGTGGTTTAGACCACAGCACCACCATCGTCCCTAATGGGCCTTAAAGGTAAAGGTAAAGGGACCCCTGACCATTGGGTCCAGTCATGGTCGACTCTGGGGTTGCGGCACTCATCTCGCTTTATTGGCCGAGAGAGCCGGAGTACAGCTTCTGGGTCATGTGGCCAGCATGACTAAGCCATTTCTGGCGAACCAGAGCAGTGCACGGAAACGCTGTTTACCTTCCCGCCGGAGCAGTACCTATTTATCAACTTGCACTTTGACATGCTTTCGAACTGCTAGGTTGGCAGGAGCAGGGACCTTATACTGAGGTAAATGAGAATAAGATTGGGTTTCTTTTCTTTTCTTTGTATACTGCAGCACCTTTGTTTCCCATTAAATGGACCACATAGGAATCTTGCTGTGTGTGTTTGTCTTTTGCTACAAGGACCGTAACACATGCTTGACATGCAGAAGGTACCAGGCTCCGTCCCTGGCAGGGAGAAGGCAGGTGGCAGGTGGAGGGAAATGCCACTCTCTGCTTGTGTCTTTGGAGCAGGCGTAGCCAAGGTGTTGTGTTCCAGGATGTAGCAACTAGGAATGAAACAGAAATGCCAGTAGTAATACAGAATACCCGTTAGCTAGAAGACTGCCTGCTGCGTATAGATCGCGGAGTTATTTGGAGGAGTTTCTGGTAGGGGCACCACATACTAAGGACATATGAAGATCAGGTCAAAAGACCATCTAGTTCAGCGTCCTGTTCTCAGTGGCCAATGAGATGCCCACAGGAAGCCTACAAGCCGAATCTGCAAGCAACAGCGGTCTCCCTTCTTGCAAAGGCAAGGAACTGGTATTGTGCTGCCCCTGACAGCAGAAAGAGAATATAGCCATTCTAGCTAGTAGCTATTAGCAATAAAAAGAAATTCAATATATGCAACAGATAGTGATGTATGGAAGTGAGAGCTGGACCATAAAGAAGGCTGATCACCGAAGAATTGATACTTTTGAATTATGGTGCTGGAGGAGACTCTTCAGAGTCCCATGGACTGGAAGAAGATCAAACCTCTCCATTCTGAAGGAAATCAGCCCTGAGTGCTCACTGGAAGGACAGATCCTGAAGCTGAGGCTCCAAGACTTTGGCGACTTCATGAGATGAGAAGACTCCCTGGAAAAGACCCTGATGTTGGGAAAGATGGAGGGCAGAAGGAGAAGGGGACGAGAGAGGACAAGATGGTTGGATAGTGTTCTCAAAGCTACCAACATGAGTTTGACCAAACTGTGGGAGGCAGTGTAAGACAGGAGTGCCTGGCGTCCTCTGGTCCATGGGGTCACGAAGAGTCGGACACGACTAAACGACTAAACAACAACAACATATGCAACAGAAAGAATATAAGACCAATCCCGTTGGATCAGGCCAGAGGACCATCTAATCCATCATCTTGTTCTCACAGTGGCCAAACAGATGTTTGTGGGAAGCCTGCAAGCAGGATTTATGCTCAAGAGCCCTCTCCTGTCAGGCTTCAGGGAATCGGATCCCACCCCCTGTGGCAGGAATAAGCAGATCAAACGAAAGGAGCGTTCTTACCATTTGTTTCTTTAATAATCACAAAAACATGCATATCTTTCTAGAAATGGTGTTGTTCCCAGTAAAGGTTTACCCCTTCTGTCCCTGCTAATCTATGCTACTCCTATGACGGGTAATCTGAGCTGGTTGCCACTGTGCTCTTTGCTCCATCACTCAAAGCCCATCTAGTCCTAGGCGAAGGGGGGTCAGGAATGCTATCCAAGGGTACTGAATCTGCCAGCCGTCTCTCTCCTGGTGCTTCCTCTTCCAACTGCTCCTTGCCCAGTATTTCCCAGCTTTCCCCCTCCAGACTATGCCCCTCTACAAACCACTGTTCTAAATCAATACTATCCTCCTGCCCTTGGGAAGGTGTGTGTGTGGCTCCCACTATTCCTCCTCAGTCCAACCCCTGACATCTCCCCTCCTGGCGTTTACCTGAAACTGGTTTTCAGAAGCTGCCTCCAACTGTGGATGAGAAGCACAGACATCATATATAACCCCAATATGGGATTCGATTGAGGTCAAGAGGTTGGACCCCCCAGAAGAAAATTATTGGGGGCCCAAGGGACTCCAGAACCCTAGAGTTGCCGCCAATGGTAGACAGCCCTTCCCCAAACATCCTGCCAAATATATTGATATGCACAGCTAAGATTTATGTTCAGAGACACCCCATTCTTACCCCAGGAAGCTCACGGCACCATGAGAGAAGGATATCCTTCTTCAAACCCTGTGAGGTAGGTTAGCTGGGGGTGGGAGGATAGCGATTTGTTGTTTTTTTTTGTTAAATATTTATTAGGGTTTTTTATAAAAGAAATACAAAGATAATAAACAGCATTGCTTTGTTTTAACAAAATTTCATAACTTCTTTGGACTTCCTCTCGTCTCCCGCTCCCACTTACATCGTTAATAAATTTTTTCAAGCAAATTATCATCTTATTTGCAATTTTGTAACCACTCATTTAAATATAATGTAACAATTCTCCAACAAATTTTTGTTTCTCTTAATCTCGCTTATCGTCAAATTCCGATCCAGTTTAGTGATGGCCAATTATTTATAACCAAGCATCCTTCTTAACATTCCACTAAATCACAATATTTTTCTTCCAATCTTCCAATCTTTCTTCCAATCTTCTTCAATCCTTTCTTCTCCCAGGTCTCGAATTCTGCCAGTCATCTCCGCCAGTTGCATATAGTCCATCAGTTGCATCTGCCATTCTTCCAGTGTGGGTAGATCTTGAGTTTTCCAGTTCTTAGCGATAAGTATCCTTGCTGCCGTTGTTGCATACATAAAGAATGTTCTGTCCTTCTTTAGCACCTTCTGGCCGACAATACCCAGAAGGAAGGCCTCTGGTTTCTTAGTAAAGGTATACTTAAATACCTTTTTCAACTCATTATATATCATTTCCCAGAAGGCCTTCACTTTAGGGCAGGTCCACCAGAGGTGAAAGAATGTTCCTTCATTTTCTTTACATTTCCAGCATTTATTATCAGACAAATGGTATATTTTGGCAAGTTTAACTGGGAGGATAGCGATTTGCGCAAGGTTGGCCAATGAGAATTATGACTAACTGGGGATTCGAACCAGGCTCCTTACTCCAAGTTCAACCCCCTACAGTGGCGTAGCGTGGGGGGTGCAGGGGGGGCGGCCGCACCGGGCACAACATCTGGGGGTTAGGGTTAGGGGGCGCAAATCCATGGGTTAGGGGGTGCAAATCCACGGGTTAGGGGGTGCAAATTACTTGTCTTGCCCCGGGTGCTGACAACTCACGCTACGCCACTGACCCCCTAGCTTTGTTCAGATAACATGGGGTGGGGAGTAAGGCATGGCAAGGAATGGGTGAGTTGGCCCTCTTCACTCTGGTCCCTTAAGCTATGTAGCAATGTAAGTTCAGTCTCAGCTATGTAAGTTCAGTCTCAGCTTGTAGCCTTATGAGGCTTTGCCCTCGGGTGGGAAAAAGTATTGCACCCGGGAAAGGGAAAATGGGAGTCAACAAACACTCAAGGAATAGTTTCGGAGAAAAGGCTTTTATTTCTACCATCCATGAACTGGTAGAAGGAGCAAGTGTGATAAGTCACAAAAAGCATGCACGAGTTCACAATCATGTGCACAAGCATATATACCCATTCCACATCCCTCCCCCTTTCTCCTCCTTCCAGAGTCCTGCCCCATGAGTTCCTCTGAGCATGAACAGAGAGCTGTCTTGGGGCTATTGGACTCTTGGCACCCTTCCCAGGAAAGGGGTTTCAGAGTGTTCAGATATGTTTCAATCTCTTGTTCTGGCATGGTTCCCGAACAGAAAGCAAGTTGCAATGTGGTTCTTTAGCAAGGCCAGAAGGCATCAGAAAGGCCTGAGAAACAATGGACTGTGTTCCCTACCTTTGTTGCAATCTTTTTAGTTACAGCAAGCGGAATGTTTTTGATGCTTAGCTAATGCCTTTTAGCTGCTGAGAAAATGATTTTGAAAAGCTTTGAGCCTGCTTTGGTGGGGGGTGACTTCGGGCCTAGGTGAGGTCACCTGTCCTCACCTTCCTTCAAATCTAAAGCATGTACAGTGGTACCTTGGGTTACATATGCTTCAGGTTACATACGCTTCAGGTTACAGACTCCGCTAACCCAGAAATATTACCTCGGGCTAAGAACTTTGCTTCAGGATGAGAACAGAAATTGTGCTCTGGTGGTGCGACGGCAGCGGGAGGCCCCATTAGCTAATGTGGTGCTTCAGGTTAAGAACAGTTTCAAGTTAAGAACGGACCTTTGGAACAAATTAAGTATTTAACCCGAGGTACCACTGTATTTCCCTTCCTGGCCTCACATTGGACCCAAGATCAGGAAACCCAACTGCCTCTGCGCCTTCAAATTATTCTGTTACTCTATGCTTTGTAATGAAGCATCTGCACACAGTATGATAAGGCAAGGCCCATTAAGCCAAACGCACGGGGGAAACAGGTGTGGGAAAATATGCATTGATAAATAAGAGGGACATCTTCAGCATTGCTCTTTCCATATTCTGAGCCTATCAAATCCCTCCACAATTATCAGCTCCCATATCCATTTCTTCCCGCGGTTTTGCTTGTCGAGGTAAGTGCCAGGGAGCTCTGCGTTCAGCAGCAGCCCCCATCGAAAGGAGAGAGCGTAACCTACCAGTTTCTGGGATGAACAGCAACCCCAGGAATCAGAGGATCAGGGATGTTTGACTGCTACTCCTTCCACCAGTCCCTTCAAATATCTTCAAATTCAAAGTGTTGGTGCTGACCTCTAAAGCCCTAAACAGCGTCAGCCCAGTATACCTGAAGGAGTGTCTCCACCCCCATCGTTCTGCCTGGACACTGAGGGCCTTCTGGCAGTTCCCTCACTGTGAGAAGCCAAGTTACAGGGAACCAGGCAGAGGGCCTTCTCGGTAGTGGCACCCACCTTGTGGAATGCCCTCCCACCAGATGTCAAAGAGATAAACAACTACCTGACATACCAGTCTGTGGAAAGGTCCATGGTTGCAGGACAGCCACCCCCATGGAGTGTCCAGAGAACAGAGTCAGGTGAGGTCAAGGTTGCAACCCAGAAAGGCAGATCTATGGAGGATCTAGCTGAGATTCCTGCATTGCAGTGGGTTAGAATAAATGACCCTCAAGGTCCCAGCCAACGTTACAGACCTATGATTCTATGAAGATGGGAGTCTTGCAAAGAGAGGTGTCAGGTTCTGATGCACACTGACAGCCTAATCTGAAAGTGAATTTTCAGAGATGGAGAGCTCCAAGTGGGGCTTGAAGCTTCTCAGAAATGGAATCCTCTTTCCCCATACAGTGGTACCACGGGTTAAGTACTTAATTCATTCCTGAGGTCCGTTCTTACCCTGAAACTGTTCTTAACCTGAAGCACCACTTTAGCTAATGGGGCCTCCAGCTTCCGCCGCTCCTCCGGAACACGATTTCTGTTCTCATCCTAAAGCAAAGTTCTTAACCCGAGGTACTATTTCTGGGTTAGTGGAGTCTGTAACCTGAAGCGTATGTAACCCGAGGTACCACTGCATTGAAATACTTTATTGTCACTTGTACAACTTGTATACAGTGAGATTACTTGAGCACCCCCCACTCAGCTCTCTTAGTTTTAATTCCCCATATTTACTGATGCACACCCACCAAACCCAAAAGTCAGTTGCCCTGTTGTTATCTTTTCATTCAGCAGCCAAACAGCCCACGGATAGAAGCTGTTCTTTATCCTCTTGGTGCTACTAATCATGCTTCTATGTCTTCTGCCCGAGGGCAGGAGATCAAGAAAGTGCTGGCCAGGGTGTGAATCATCCCTGAGAATTTTACCAGTTTTGTGGGTGAGTAGGTGAAGTATTAGGGACGCGGGTGACGCTGTGGGTTAAACCACAGACCCTAAAGGTACCCTTGCCCGTACGGGCCAGTCGTGTCCGACTCTAGGGTTGTGCGCCCATCTCACTTAAGAGGCCGGGGGCCAGCGCTGTCCGGAGACACTTCCGGGTCACGTGGCCAGCGTGACGAAGCTGCTCTGACGAGCCAGCACCAGCGCAGCACACGGAAACGCCGTTTACCTTCCCGCTATAAAGCAGTACCTATTTATCTACTTGCACTTAAGGGTGCTTTCGAACTGCTAGGTGGGCAGGAGCTGGGACTGAAAGACGGGAGCTCACCCCACCACGGGAATTCGAACCGCCGACCATACGATCGACAAGTCCTAGGCACTGAGGTTTTACCCACAGCGCCACCCACGTCCCTAATACTTCACCTACCACAGAGCCTAGAACTTGCCAATCAGAAGGTCGGCGGTTCGAATCCCCACAACGGGGTGAGCTCCCATTGCTCGGTCCATGCTCCTGCCAACCTAGCAGTTCAAAAGCACATCAAAGTGCAAATAAATAGGTACCGCTTTATAGCGGGAAGGTAAACGGCGTTTCCATGCACTGCTCTGGTTCGCCAGAAGCAGCTTAGTCATGCTGGCCACATGACCCGGAAGCTGTACGCCGGCTCCCTCGGCCAATAAAGCGAGATGAGCACCGCAACCCCAGAGTCGGTCACGACTGGACCTAATGGTCAGGGGTCCCCTTTACCTTTTAGGTGAAGTATTGGGAGCTCAGAGCCGCAGCTTATGAATCTGCCACCATCTTGGAACAAGGTTTTCAACCTATATAGCAGAGGTTTTCAACCTTTTGAGTCCACAGCTCCCTTGACCAACTACATTCTTTCTGCGGCACTCCTTTGGTGCTCAGGAGCCCAGTTATGCCACCCCTTGCCTGCAGAGCTGGCAGCCTCTCACCCTTTTTCAAACATGCCCCCTTGTGGAAATGTTCCCTCAGCCTCCTTTCCTCTCCCCTCTCCTTGGGAGTCCTCTGTGCAGCCGCAGTCCCTCCCTGCCCCAAAGAGACATGCCTCCTCACACGGCCCCATGGTGGCCTGGGAAGCACCCCTGGCCAGCCCCAGAGGCACAACTCGCCTGGGGTCCTTGTAGCCAGGGCTGCTGCAACAAACAGTTGTGCAAGCCTTTGGGAGGCAGAGACACGAGAGGGCATGAGAGGAAGGAAGGAAGGAAAGAGGGACAGAGGCCAGTGCTGACTATCATTCAAGGTATCCCAGGGTGCCACAGCACACTGGTTGAAAACCACTGCCATATATAATTGCTAAACTGTCAAGTTGGAAGGGTCCCCGAGAGAGAGCCATCCTTGGGTAGGCTCAAACCACCAGTCTTCTGGTTAAAAGCCAGTTTCAATGACCAATTGTGCCACTGGATTAAACAAGGAGTGGTCTGGCGGGTGAGGTCCTTGTTGTTCCTCATTCTCCTTGGCCCAAAATCGACCAGCGGGTGGGACTGCCCACAGGTGAATTACCTGATGTCACTATGGCATCAGAGGATTGACAGGCAGACTGCCCCATCAAAGTCTTTGCCCAGCACTTCCCAAGAAAACGACAGTGATGGTTCTGGTTCACATACAACTTAACACAGGAACTTCCCAGGCTCTTTAATGAGGGTGAAAGAGAAGAGCACAAAATATGGTTTGAAGCTCAACATCAAAAAATGAAGATCATGGCCACTGAGCCCATCACCTCCTGGCAAATAGAAGGGGAAGAAATGGAGGCAGTGAGAGATTTTACTTCCTTGGGCTCCATGATCACTGCAGATGGTGACAGCACTCACAAAATTAAAAGACGCCTGCTTCTTGGGAGAAAAGCAGTGACAAACCTAGACAGCATCTTAAAAAGCAGAGACATCCCTTGCCAACAAAGGTCCGTATAGTTAAAGCTCTGGTTTTCCCAGTAGTGATGTATGGAAGTGAGAGCTGGACCATAAAGAAGGCTGATCGCTGAAGAATGGATGCTTTTGAATTCTGGTGCTGGAGGAGACTCTTGAGAGTCCCATGGACTGCAAGAAGATCAAACCTATCCATTCTTAAGGAAATCAGCCCTGAGTGCTCACTGGAAGGACAGATCGTGAAGCTGAGGCTCCAATACTTTGGCCACCTCATGAGAAGAGAAGACTCCCTGGAAAAGACCCTGATGTTGGGAAAGATGGGTGGCACAAGAAGAAGGGGATAACAGAGGACGAGATGGTTGGACAGTGTTCTCGAAGCTACCAGCATGAGTTTGACCAAACTGTGGGAGGCAGTGGAAGACAGGAGGGCCTGGCGTGCTCTGGTTCAGGGGGTCACGAAGAGTCGGACACGACTAAGTGCCTAAACAACAAGGAGGAAGTATTTCCTGGTCCTCACCTAGTCACCCATACTAAATCACACACCCCTTCACTACAGAGGCCCCTTCAGCACCAGCACCTCTATAAACTCTACATATTAACCATGCATCTTTCTTATCCTCCTTTATCTGGTAAAATCAGGGGAGTGAGGAACACACTGCTAAATCAAATACAACTGAAAAGGCGAATCTGTTCTTATTGTCAAGTAATCTCCTTCCTATGTCCTTTCTGTCCTCTTGGTGGCACTGTTAGCACAGCAAACATCTCCAACCCTGTTCTGGTTCCCTCTAACCAGAGGCCATCCATCATTTGCCTTCTCCAGGAAAGCTAAGGTTGGTGTGTGTGTGTTTGTTTTGTTTTTAAATTAGATACTAAATAGATACAAAGTTTATGGGCACCAAAGAAAGATGTTTAAAGCTTCTGTCACAACTCCAGAGGGGAGGTTTGCCACCACGGCAATTCGCAGGCTGACCTATTTGGGTTCTTGCTCTCTCCTGATGGTATAAGCTGTTTCTTCCTTCGATATTTCTCCCTGTCCGAGGTTTGAATTCCAAGTCGGGAAGGGTGGGGAGAATGTGGGATTACAGGAAAAAGAAACTGGGTACTGTACTTATTTTTGCTTTCTCTGTGGAAAGGAAAATGGAGCGAGCCGTCTGCACCGAAAACGGTGCTGACATTGTCCATTTACAGTTTATGAGTAGCATAATGCACATTCCAATAATCATTCAAAGGTCTCCAAGCCACGAGCAATTGTTCCCCTGGGGCTGACCTGCCTGAAGCAAACTGAATATGTTAGCTCGGTCCTGCACAGCTCGCCAAGCCATACGCAAGCTGCTAGTCATGGATTGTGACCATCTCGACGATCCTTCTTTTTCCCACAGACCCCAGCAGGTGCTGTAAAGAGGAGGTTTCTCAAGGGCCTAGCCGTGTGTCCTACTTCCCAGTCCTCTCTTCGAAGTCCAAGGCTGCTTTAAAGGGAAAGAGCAGCAACAATTCACTGTTGCAAACAGTATGCCTCTGAGTACCAGCCAGTGCCGGATTTATGTATAAGCTAAACAAGCCATAGCTTAAAGCCCCACTCTCTTGGACCCCCCCCCAAAAGAAAATTAAAGAAAAAACAAACTGGATGTACATTTCCAAAATATAAGATGAAAAGCAAATAAAATAAAACCTACATGCAGCAACAGTGTTTGGTGTTGTGTAGGCTCCTATTTGTAATGTACAAATGGCTTTAGATACCTATTAGGTCCATAAATTGTTGTTGTTTAGTCATTTAGTCGTGTCCAACTCTTCGTAACCCCATGGACCAGAGCACGCCAGGCACTCCTGTTTTCCACTGCCTCCAGCAGTTTGGTCAGACTCATGTTTGTAGCTTCGAGGACACTGTCCAGCCATCTCGCCCTCTGCCGTCCCCTTCTCCTTGTGCCCTCCATCTTTCCCAACATCAGGATCTTTCCCAGGGAGTCTTCTCTTCTCATGAGGTGGCCAAAGTACTGGAGCCTCAGCTTTGTGATCTGTCCTTCCAGTGAGCACTCAGGGCTGATTTCCTTCAGAATGGAGAGGTTTGATCTTCTTGCAGTCCATGGGATTCTCAAGAGTCTCCTCCAGCACCAGAATTCAAAAACATCAAGTCTTCAGCACTCAGCTCATATAGCATATATTCAACACAAAAAACAGTGACAATTTGTTGTTGACAAAGGACAGCTGGACATATAAGGGGCCCCATTACCTTCAGTAGCTTAGGGCCTCATCCAACCTAAATCCAGCCCTGAAACCAGCTGCTGTGCTTCACAAATAAGGAGATCGCTATTGCACTCATAATCTGCTGGACCACCGATGGACCAGAATTCTGGAATAAGATGGGTCTTTGGCCTGATCTTGCACCAAGGCTCATCTTAAAAGGAATTATTATTATTATTTTTAAAAGGAAGCCTCTTTTTTCTGTCTAAAAGCTTAAAGACTGCTTGTGAACCGAAATGCCTCTTTAATCCCCCCCCCCCAAGCTCTACTTACAGAGCTCACAGTTGGGAAGAGTTTGCCCTCTTCTTGCTTGTACTTCCAGAAAGAGAAAAACAAAAGGCGGAAGACGAGGCAGATCGCCAAGTGGAAAGAGAAGAACCTCGCCACAGTTCACATCAGGCAAAATTCTTGGCTGGCACAGATTAAAAAATAAAATATAAAAATCCCCGAAGGATTTCCTTGGCAGATGGGTAATTGGGCATCTGAAAGGAAGGGGGAAGAAGCAAAGGAACGAAAAGGATGGTTTGTCCATGAAGGGAGTCCCATGTTCAGAGCCATTTCTCACCCATGGAGTGCATGTTAGAACCGGGCTGCAGATTAGGGAAATTTCATATCCATATATATATTTAGTTCCTGCTTTTGTTGGATACTACCCATCCTTCAGGGACGTGGGTGGCACAGTGGGTTAAACCACAGAGCCTAGGACTTGCTGATCAGAAGGTCAGCGGTTTGAATCCCTGTGACAGGGTGAGCTCCTGTTGCTCAGTCCCTGCTCCTGCCAACCTAGCAGTTTGAAAGCACGCCAGTGCAAGTAGATAAATAGGTACCGATCCGGCAGGAAGGTAAACAGCATTTCCGTGCGCTGCTCTGGTTTGTCAAAAGCGGCTTAGTCATGCTGGCCACATGTCCCGGAAGCTGTACGCCGGCTCCCTTGGCCAGTAAAGCGAAATGAGCGCTGCAACCCCAGAGTCCGCGACTGGACCTAATGGTCAGGGGTCCCTTTACCTTTACCTTACCCATCCTTCAAGGATCTCAAGGTGGTCAACATGCCCCTCTCCCATTTTATGCTTGCAACAACATTGTGGGGTAGGATAGGTTCAGAGAAAGAGCTTGAGGAAATTCATTGCCGCTCTCTGGAGACTCCTGGTTTCTCTCCCTGCCCCCTTTGCTGTCACTGCAGGTGTTCACCTGCTGTCTTGGAGCACCTATAAGCCAGTAGCTCTTTTCAGCTTTAGGGCCACATTCCATCACAGGGAGCAGTTCAGGGGCCACATGGTGAGTGGGGCCAGGAACAAAAGCAATGGATGTTCCCCAGTCCCCATTCCAAGGGTTTCTTTTGAGGCACGGATACATCTTTCCATCTAGGCAAGCAATGCACCACCACCATCACATTCCAAGGACATCTTCCAGCTAGGCAAACACACCTGAGGAGGATGAGGAGCACAAGGCACAAGGGTTGTATGCAACCCCAAGAGCTGCATAGAGAGACCTGGTGGTCGCATTTGGCCCATGGGCATGAAGTTCCTCACCCCTGATGTGAGTAATGCCAAGAGTGAGTCTCTTTCTCTTTGGTGATCCCTCGTAGTCGAGTGAGATTGTCTTCCATAAACACGGTTTTAACAGTGAGTCCGTAAGTGACTGTGGAGGTCAATTTGGACCCACATGTCCTTCCACAGTGGGGACATTGGTTTCTGGGCTGGAGTTGATCATGGTGTGGATTTGCCAAGTGTGCCTTCCTCTTAGCACATTTCTCCCTTTCATCCTGAGTTCGAGTGTCTTCAAAGCCCATGACACCTTTGGTAAAGGCTGTTCTCGCAGGCAAGTGTTTCCCAATTGTTGGTGTTTATACTCCATTTTTAAAGATTTGCCTTGAGACAGTCTTTAAACCTCTTTTGTTGGCCACCAGCATTACACTTTCCATTTTTAAGTTCAGAATAGAGTAGTTGCTTTGGAAGACGATCATCAGGCATCCGCAGAACATGACCAGTCCAATGAAGGTGATGTTGAAGTATCATCACTCTTCAACAAGACCTCTTTGATTTAGCCAGTTTTGGCTATGCCTTGCCACTTGCAGCTGTTTGGCCAAGCTGGGGGTGCCAACTCTTCAAACAAAAGGAGGGATGGGAGAGTCTAACAAGTGAAAGGGCCATAGCCCAGAGGTACAACATCTGCCTCACATGCAGAAGGCCCAGGGTTCAATCCCAAGCATCTCTGAGTAGAGCAGGGAGAGAATCTGGTCTGAAACCCCCAGAGAGCTGCTACCAGCCAATATAGTTGAGACTGAGATGAATGGACCAATGTTAGAAGTATAAGGCATGTTTCTAGGTCTGTAGTACAACATCTGCCTCACATGTAGAAGGCCTCAGGTTCAACCCCTGCCATCTCCAAGGAGGGCTGGGAAAAATCCTTGCCTGAAGTCCTGGCGAGCCTTTGACAGTTAATGCAAGGAAAGGTAAAGGTAAAGGACCCCTGGATGGTTAAGTCTGGTCAAAGGTGACTATGGGGGCTGCGGCGTATATCTCCCTTACAGGCTGAGGTAGTCGGTGTTTGTCCACAGACAGCTTTCCGGGTCTTTTGGCCAGCAGGACTAGACCGCTTCTGGAGCAATGGGACACCGTGAAGGAAACCGGAGTACACGGAAATGCCGTTTACATTCCTGCCGCAGCGGTACCTATTTATCTACTTGCAGGACATGGGTGGCGCTGTGGTCTAGACCACAGAGCCTAGGGCTTGTCGATTGGAAGGTCAGCAGTTCGAATCCCCCCAACGGGGTGACCTCCCATTGCTTGGTCCCTGCTCTTGCCCACCTAGCAGTTCGAAAGCACACCAGTGCAAGTAGATAAATAGGTACCGCTCTGGCGGGAAGGTAAACGGCGTTTCCGTGCACTGCTCTGGTTCGCCAGAAGTGGCTTAGTCATGCTGGCCACATGACCCAGAAAAGCTATCTGCGGACAAACGCCGGCTCCCTTGGCCTATAGAGAGAGATGAGTGTGCAACTCCAGAGTCGTCCGTGACTGGACCTAACAGTCAGGGGTATCTTTACCCTTTACTGGCATGCTATTGAACTGCTAGGTTGGCAGGAGCTGGGACAGCTCAAGAGGGGCTCACCCCATCGTGGGGATTCAAACCTCTGACCTTCTGATTTGCAAGCCCAAGAGGCTCAATGGTTTAGACCACAGCGCCACCTGCGTCCCATACAGTTAATGCAGACTATGCTGGACCTGATAGCACGGCTCAATATAAGGGAGCTCCATATGGATAAAATTTCAAACCTGGGACTCCCTGACCTACAACCAGCATATTACCTCCTTGTGGTTCAGCAATAAAACTGCTAGCAGATTTGCAAAGCTAAGCAGGGTCTGGAATGTTTTCAATTTGGATGGGGGACGGCATGTTGAGATTCCTGCATTGCAGGGGGTTGAACTAGATGGCCCTTATAGGCTTCTCCCAACTAGACAATTCTGTGATACTGATGACATCCAGCCAGTTTTGACAGCAAATGGGTATAAAGCTCAGTGCAGCCCATGTCTGAGACTGGCAGCGGCTCCCTCCTTTGCGGGGCCCTGCAGAACGACGGCCATTAGGCACTTGAAGTGATTCATGAAGGCAGAAATCACGCAAACTGCCCATTATGGGTGACAACGGCTAGAATAACCGAATCAAAATATTGCATCTCAGAAGTCTTCCCATCCCTCACCCAGGAGCTGCCTTGGCTCAGATGGATCCTCACGGCTGACGCAGCAGACAGATTTGCCTTTTTTGTGGGTTGTTGCTGTTGTGCCACAGGAGATGCCGTAATGAGCCATGGAGACTTTTGCCGGGGCTACGAGTGAGCCGGCCTCGTTCCAGCCACGGCTCAGCAGCCACCAAGCGTTTGTCGCATTTGATGCCCGCTTCTTCACAGATTGTGGGGGGCAAAGAGAAGGAATCGGCTGCCTTCGGTCTCTTTTCCTAGCAAACATCTGTCCGGCTGTCATGCTCGCTGGGCAGTGGCAAAGATAAGGACTGCATGAGAATTGGCAGTGCTGGTCTCAAAGCCTTCGCGGCAAGGCTTGGCAGCCTTGGACTGGAAGGAAAGAAAGATGATGGGGTTGACTCATTTGTGGCTGGGAAGAGATTAGAATGGCAGGGGAAACTAGAAGCAATTCTCTCTCCTCTCCTACGAATGATCAAGGGGATGGAGAAAGGCTGAGAAAGGCTGCAGAATTTGGGACTTCCTTCCTCTAACCTGAAAAGGGACGCTGGTGGCGCTGTGGGTTAAACCACAGAGCCTAGGACTTGCCGATCAGAAGGCTGGCCGTTTGAATCCCCGTGACAGGGTGAGCTCCCGTTGCCCGGTCCCAGCTCCTGCCAACCTAGCAGTTCGAAAGCACGTCAAAGTGCAAGTAGATAAATAAGTACAACTCTGGCGGGAAGGTAAACGGTGTTTTCGTGCACTGCTCTGGTTCGCCAGAAGCGGCTTAGTCATGCTGGCCACATGACCTGGAAGCTGTACGCCGGCTCTCTCGGCCAATAAAGTGATATGAGCGTTGCAACCCCAGAGTTGGCCACGACTGGACCTAATGGTCAGGCGTCCCTTTACCTTTACCTTTAATGTCCTTATTGTCCTTGTGCTTATTTGGCACGAATGACTGCAGCCACAGTGAAAGTTCACAGAAGCTTCGTGCAGCTCTTCCAGAAATTTAACAAGCCCCTGGTTTAACACTCTCTTCACTTAACTTCCCCCCCGCAGTTCTCATCATAAAAAGCCACAAGACCATAGAAGTATCTGAGCAGAAGGAAGGAAGTCAGCAGAGACTCCGAAGTGTTCCCCCGAGAAAGAGAAAAGTCCACTGACGAGGGACTTTATTTTTAAACTGTTCTCACTGTCAACATGTTCTGTTCTTCCCCATGGAGGGCTGGCCTGGGAGAACCAGCAGAGCTTGATAAGCCAACCTTCAGAGAGTGGAAGAACATATGGCAACCCTTTGTACTGCCAGGCAGAAATGCCCTTCGGCCTCTTGTTGGTGGCTTGCAACCCATAGCTGCTCAGTTTAATTTACACATTCTTTCCCATTGTTCGTTTTTCAAAGTGGATCTTGGCACAATTAGATTTCCTGCTCTCAATCCAAACTGTTCACAAATGGACTTCGAAGGCAATATCGATCAGCCCACGTTCACCAAGGGACATCCCTTTGAAGTCCCTTTGCAAGCACGTTCAATATGAACCACTTGGATAAAAGAATTCCTAGTGATGGAAGTGTTGGTTTATGCTGCTGACCTGATCAGATGAGTCAGTTCTTGTGTTCTTAAGGGGCAACTGACTTCAGTATGAAGCCATATGTGGAACGGTTGAAATTTGCAGCAATAATTCAATGGCCTTGGACCATCCTTAGGGAAACAGAAGGACTTGTTCGACTCAAAACATTGGCCATCCACGGACTATAATCCTGTGAATTCAGTTCATGATGATGTAGTCAATTGTAGCTTTGAGGAGTACAATTCAAGCAAAGTGACATCATTTCAGCTATAGCCAATGACCAGCAACTTCATGGTAGGGTTTCGCTTAATTCAATGGAATATGGAGATACTTGTTGGGGTGGGTGAGTTTCATACACATAATTAATCTGGATCAATACAATTTAATATCGTAAGTGTGCATTGACTTTCATGAAGAGATGAAGGAAATCAAACTAATCGAGAGGGCTTTGTTTGGGGGAAATCATGGCACAGTCTTTGGACTTCTGACACATCACACATCATAAGATAAGGATTGGAACTGTGTGCTTGAAGCTCATGGACCCAGACATCACCCTGGATAATAAATTTGCTTTGAATCTGCATTTCAGTCCTAGAAGGAAACCAGATAATCTCTCCCCTATTAGGAAGAATATGCCAGCAATATTCAGATGGGTTTCCCCCCTAGCCAAGCCCTGCCTCCTCCTCTTAATAGAACCAGATATTCCCTTTGGAATAACATTTGCATACCTTCCCCATTGCTTCCTGCGCTATCAGAGGCAGTGAATGCTGAAAGATTTGTAGCAGCTGCAGGCCTGTAAGGCAAAAGCAGCAGGGCTTCCTCCAGATCATTGTTTGGCTGGCATTTCACAAGTAACAAGGTAGAATGTCACTCAGCTTCATCATGTTTTACCGGGGACATTGTGGAAGGACAGACACTCTTTCAGCAGAACACGTTTCGGACGCCTTGCTGCTGTCTTTCACTCTCCTAGCTGATGGCCCTTGTCGTCCTGGACACACACAATATATGAGACGTCTCCTCAATCCCTGACACGTCCTGTGACATTTCAATCCTCTTTGACTGGAAGCACAATAAGGTCTTCTCCTCTTGGGTGGAAATTCATGTCAGTTGGAAAAAGCCACTTTGCCGTTCATTATCGCTGCTGTCAAACTCATTTCAGGCAGGGAAGAAGGAAAGGTTCCTGTTTTCATGGTTGTTTCTTTGAATGTTTGCACGAGATCATCAAATCATAGAGTCTGACGGGACACCAGGTTCATGTGGTCCAAATCCCTACAACGCAGGAATCTCAACTATACCAAGAAAGAAGCATACCAAGAACTCAGGCCAATGTAAGTTTCAATAGCGGGAGTGGCCCCTACTCACAAGTCAATAGTCAATAGTAACAAAAACTAATCCATTCAAAAGTATGTATTCTGACAAGAATTACAAACTCAAGTAGAGATTACAAACTCAAACTCATAAAGATATGTATAACACAATAATTCGTTACAAAGATTTCCTCTTTTTCACACGACAATAATGTTGATCCTTATAATTTATCAGCTTGAAGATGGAGACTCAGTTTCAATCACAGAGCAGAAGTCAGAAGTCAATTATGGATTAGAAGCCAGGACAGGGCCCTGTTTCGATGTATTCACATTCATCAGCTAATTTTTAAAGGGTTGTGTAAGTTTGAAGACTTTTGGATAAATGTTGTTTAGTCATTTAGTCTTGTCTGACTCTTCGTGACCCCATGGACCAGAGCACGCCAGGCTCTCCTGTCTTCCACTACCTCCTGCAGTTTGGTCAGACTCATGTTTGTAGCTTCGAGAACACTGTCCAACCATCTCGTCCTCTGTCGTCCCCTTCTCCTTGTGTCCTCCATCTTTCCCAACATCAGGGTCTTTTCCAGGGAGTCTTCTCTTCTCATGAGGTGGCCAAAGTATTGGAGCCTCAGATTCACGATCTGTCCTTCCAGTGAGCACTCAGGGCTGATTTCCTTCAGAATGGATAGGTTTGATCTTCTTGCAGTCCATGGGACTCTCAAGAGTCTCCTCCAGCACCATAATTCAAAAGCATCAATTCTTCGGTGATCAGCCTTCTTTATGGTCCAGCTCTCACTTCCATACATCACTACTAGGAAAACATGGATAAATATATCCTGTTATTTTCTATGTTTCTCAGGGATAACAACTACGTGTGGGTAGATTAACGTGTATTTTGAGCTTTTCTCAACTATAGCATCCCTGACATATGCCATAGGCCAAAGGCTAATCTAGTTCAGCTTCTTGTTCTTACAGTAGCCTACCATATTTCACAGAATCAAAGAATTGTGGATTTGGAAGGGACCCAAGGGTCATCTAGTCCAACCCCCTGCAAAGCAGGAATCCCAGCTAAAGCATCCATGACAAATGGCCATCCAACCTCTCCTTAAAAACCTCCAAGGAAGGAGAGTCCACAACCTCCCAAAGGAGACCATTCCACTGTCGAACAGCTCTTACTGTCAGAAAGTTCTTCCTGTTGTTTTGCCAGATCTCCTTTCTTGTAACTTGAAGCCATTGGTTCGAGTCCTACCCTCCTATTCAGATGATGCTGAATAGGAGTGTTCTTGTTCAAGGTGACAGCCAGCCAACCTCCCCCAAGTGAGAACATTCCATCCATCCATCCATTTTCTGTTATTCCCCACTCAACATTCCATGGCTAGTGAGCATGCTAAATCTTAAAGGGGCTTTTTGTATCTGTGCACCCCATTATCTATACAGTGGTACCTCTGGTTACATCCTTAATTTGTTCCAGAGGTCCGTTCTTAACCTGAAACTGTTCTTAAGCTGAAGCACCAATTTAGCTAATGGGGCCTCCAGCTGCCACCGCGCCGCCAGAGCACAATTTTTGTTCTCATCCTGGAGCAAAGTTCTTAACCTGAAGTACTATTTCTGGGTTAGCGGAGACTGTAACCTGAAGCGCGTGTAACCTGAAGCATATGTAACCCGAGGCACCACTGTATTTTAAAGTTTATTGTACTTCCATAACCCTTCAGCTTCCCCTGACAGTGCTGAATCTGCCCTCTTGTCTCTAGATTCCTACCACCTGGGACCCATTTTTGTTGGCACTCACCACCTGAGATCAATATTAGGAGTGGTTGCATTCACAGCATGGGGCATCAGTAGAGGTATGGACCTCTGTTTGTTTGGAATCGACCCCCCCGCTCTATTCAGAGATGTTTTAGATGCACCTTCGCCCTAAATTTGGCACTCCCTGATCTCCAGAAGGATATAGAGAAAAATCCTCAACATAATATATTAGACATCAGAGCACTTGTTATTTCAATAGTACCAACTTGTTTCATCTACGTGAGGTCCCACGCTCTCCTACATGCATATTTAATTCTAGGCCCCACTGCATCATGGGTTTTGTAGTCTTACACCTGCACAGTCACTTTTCTCACCTGCAGATGATTTCGAAGCTTCAACTGGTGCAGAATTCAGCAGCCAGGTACTGGGACAATACGGTTTGAGAATATTACACTGATCTTGGTCCAACTGCATTGGCTGAGAAATAGATTCCACGCCCAATTCAAAGTGCTGTTTTTGACCTATAAAGCCTTAAACGGCTCTGGACCACAATACCTGAAGGACCACCTGTCCCCATAAAAACCATCCTGGACTTTGCATTCATCATCCAAGGCTCTTTTTCATGTGTCTCCTCCATGTCAGGTCCAGAGGGTGGCAACCTCCTCTGTGGTGGTTCCCCATTTGTGGAACGCTCTCCCCAGGGAAGTTCGGCGATCACCTTCATTATACACCTTTAGGCGCCAGGCAAAAACATTCTTCTTGCACCAGCCCTTTTAAATATATCTGTGGGAAGAAGGGTCATTGTTTTACTTACTTACCTGTTTTCATCCTGTATTTTATTCCGTGAACTGCCCTGAGATCTTGTGACGAAGGGCAGTATATAAATCTATTAAATCTAATGAATGAATGAATAATAAATGTTTTGCTCTAGGTATCCCCCTTTAACCATCTTTGATTATCTTCTATGCAAATTGTCTTGAGATGATTGTTTAGAAGGTAATTAATAAATCAATGGTGGCCATCATCATCAACTTTCTTTGCAGGTTTTGGAAAGATCAAATGCCACAATAAATTAGAATCTGTAGCTGGAAGAGTTAAACATCACAACAGCATAGTTGGATTGATGTGGAAAGAGAAAAATGTCACATGGGAATACATTGTGCATGACTGCAGTGACAACATCATGTTTCTGGATGAACCTGTGGTAGTTCCTCTGGGAGCGTCAGAATAATGCATATTCCCAACTCTTGTCCATGGTGCCAGTGTGCATTATTCAGGGACCGGGTTGCATGCCAGAGGCAAAGGTTGATGGATCAATTGGCGTGGCTCTGATTTTTCTGCAGTAGGTTGTGGGAATGTTGTGGATAACAGGAGAGGATAAATTGATTAATATCATCCTTCTTAACTCGTGCTAGCAAGTTTCTTCATACAGCAGAGTGCATTTCGCCTTTAACACAGAAAGAAGCTGGTTGCATAATTGTTAGAATCCCTTAAGACAATATGCAATCCAATCTGTCCTGCCCAGACTGGGATATGTTCCTGGTAAGACCCCCTTTTGAATCCCTCCTAAAAGAATAAAGACACCACAGTCTTATTCATAAGTTTCAAAAAGAAGTTTACTCATGATCAGACAGAGCACAGTGTGATCCCAGAAGGCAGGCTTAAGGCTACAAATAATAACAATAATAAGAGTTTGGATTTGATATCCTGCTTTATCACTACCCGAAGGAGTCTCAAAGCGGCTAACAGTCTCCTTTCCCTTCCTCCCCCACAACAAACACTCTGTGAAGTGAGTGGGGCTGAGAGACTTCAAAGAAGTGTGACTAGCTCAAGGTCACCCAGCAGCTGCATGGGGAGGAGCGGAGATGCGAACCCAGTTCACCAGATTACAAGACTATCACTCTTAACCACTACACAAATAGGTTTACCCCATACAGGGCTGTCTTAAGTATATACAGCGCCATGGTGCAAAGATCCGTCTGGTGGGCCCCCTCCATTTCCCAGAGTTGCTGACCTTTTTACAGTGCTGCCAGCAGCTTTGTGGGGCTGGAGGAGGCGGGCAGCGGCTGGAGGGCGGCTCCTCCGGTGGGAAAGAGGCGGAGGCTCCAGGTGTGACACTGCTTCAGCGAGCTGGGTGAGGGCGACGAGCTGATGCCAGGAGGCACTGCACCCAGCCTTCTCCTCTTCCCTGGTGCTCGTGCCACGGTGGCCACGGCAGGCGGAGGCTCCAGGTGTGGCGCTGTTTCGGCGTGGTATGGCAGAGGTGGGCAAAGGTAGTGAGCTGATGCCGGGAGGTACCACGTCCAGCCTCCGCCTCTTCCCTGGCACCATCCAGAACTTGGCGCCCTGGCGCCCTGCGCCACGTGCCTCTATGGGCAAGACACCCCTGACCCCATATGGGAGATAACCCAGGTGCAGTCCAGGCGAAGCAGGCAGGATGAAAAAGAAGCGAGGGTGGCTACATGACTTGGCCTTTTACCAGGTCTGGAAAGGTCACGCCCACTGACTGATCACATGCAAAGGAAAGGTTGCCCTAGCCAGGTGTAACAGGAAGTTCAAACTGGCTGGACCAACATTCCCCTGCATGTCCACCCTAGCCAAACAAGTAATGTTGTACTTGACTGCTCCAGTGAATTATATCCCACTTAGGCTATATTCCAGCCTAAAAGAATAAAGACACAAGTGTCTTTCCTGAAAGCAACCAGAAATTTACTCACATTCAGTTCACGATTAGATCCTTGAAAGGCAGGCTTTACTAGTAGTTACATAATGAACTGTGACTTCATCTCATATGGAGATTGAGCTCATGGGCTGCTGGCTGAGAGCCAGCAGACAGCAAAATTACATTAGCAGAACAAAATGGCTGCAGGAGAGCAGCAAGCAAGAGAGAGAAATCAAGAGAGAGAGATCAAGAAAGAGAGAATGGTTGCATGATTCAGCTCTTTTATGGAGTCAGCCAGGGCCATGCCCATCTCCCTGGTCACATGCAGGGATGCCTTCCTGCCTGTGCCCACTCTAGGGGAATAAGGAATGTTGCATTTGACCGTACCAATGGATTACACCCCACAGTTTCATGCTCAAATCTTGCTTGTGGGTTTCCCACAAGCACCCTAGTTTTCATTTTGTATTTTTATGCTGTCAGCTGCCCTGGGATCTTTGGATGAAGGGCAGTATACAAATTTAATAAATAAATTAAAATAAATCTGGCAGGCCACTGTGAGAACAGGATGCTGTGCTAGTTTAACCGCAGGCTCTTCCTATGGTCTTAAACCCAGACAATTCCAATTGATGGGGGGTTGGTGGGGATGTGAACGAGAAGAATCACCGAGTCCTTGGTTCATCCATAATTCAAGGCAGAAACGTGTTTGACAAATTTGTGCCGACTCCCTTTCCCTCCCCACTTTGCCAAGATTACTTGGCCTCATTGCAATCCCAGTTGCAAATGTGTCTCTCTTTAGCCCACTTTGAACATCTTGAGAAGAAAGG
The DNA here is from genome assembly GCF_964234715.1 of Podarcis melisellensis. Taxonomy (NCBI): domain Eukaryota; kingdom Metazoa; phylum Chordata; class Lepidosauria; order Squamata; family Lacertidae; genus Podarcis; species Podarcis melisellensis. The sequence goes on along the minus strand of NC_138539.1, from coordinate 5,721,432 downwards.
ACAAAATAGACTCCATTCCTTAAACGGTTACATGTTTTCTTCTCCCTTCCACCAGTGAATGGTCTCAAGACGTTGAGGGGAAAAAGGAAGCCGGATTAATATTTCATTGTGATGCATTATGAAATGCTTTTATTAAAGAAGCCCGGGGAACGTAAGATGAATCTTCTCTTCCCTTCTCTTTCTCTCTGAAAACTTCAGGGCAGACATCTTCAAGTTTCATTTATTCCAGATGGTTTTCCCCCACCCATTCTCATCTTGTGCTTCCTCTCTCTCTCAAATGCTTTTCCAGACAGGGGGCCAGCAGATGGAGACCCACGGACCAAGTCTGGCTCATGCAGAATCATCATCATTTGGCCCACCAGCATGGACATAGCCAGAGGGGATGGGGGTGGGGAGCTGCCCCCCCAGATCAAGTAAATAAATAAAAATACTTAACCCAAAGTAGAAACTGTAGAAAGATTTTGACAGATTTTTTTCTGAGTGCTTAGGGTCAAAAGAAAGTGATTTGAAACAACTGTAGTTTTTAAAATAAAGGTAAAGGTAACGGGACCCCTGACCATTAGGTCCAGTCGTGGCCGACTCTGGGGTTGCGGTGCTCATCTCACTTTATTGGCTGAGGGAGCTGGCGCTCGTCCACAGACAGTTTTTCTGGGTCATGTGGCCAGCATGACTAAGCCTCTTCTGGTGAACCAGAGCAGCACACAGAAACACCGTTTACCTTCCTGCCGGAGCGGTACCTATTTATCTATTTGCACTTTGACGTGCTTTCGAACTGCTAGGTTGGTAGGAGCAGGGACAGAGTAACGGGAGCTCACCCCGTCGCATGGATTCGAACTGCCAACCTTCTGATCGGCAAGTCCTAGGCTCTGTGGTTTAACCCACAGTGCCACCCACGTCCCTCTTTGATATGTGTAATCCATCTTGATTCCTGGTCTGGAGAAAAGGCAATATGTTGTTGTTGTTGTTGTGAGAGTAGAATCATGCAGCTGGCTCAAAACAGATGCAGTCCTGAGCAATTGTCACATGTGGTCAGAAACAAAGGGATAGACAACCTTATCCACCCCCCTGCCCCCAATTTTAAAGGGTCCCATTACAAAAAGAAACTGGATTTCAATTTCAGCCAGAACAGAGCTGCCTAAACAAAGCACACACTGAAAGCTCTCTTCTCTCTTCCTTTCACAGCTGAGGGCTTCTCCGAAAATGGCAACACTATATTTTTACGGCTTGTGAAGTCACATCTAAGCCTCTTCTTCTGTCAGGTCTGCGGGATCCAACACAGAAGTCCCTGCCTGTGAATCACTTCACCTCTCTCTTTGAGATGGAACACGCCACATGCCCTTAAAGATCTCCATATTGCAGGAACAGGATTAATTAGACAAGATTTGTAAACTGCTCCCGACGCTCTTGGCAAAGAAAAAAAAATTAGTTCGCATCCTTGATGAAGCAGTCTGAGCCCGTGGCAAACCTCCCAACTGCTGCCTCAGGTTTCAGATGCACCAGACCAACTGGGCAGTTCAAAATACGCAAGAACGTATACAGAATCACTTCCCTCCTTGATACCCTGAGGGGGAAGAAACCGAGATTGCAAATCTTGGCAGTCAGTCTTCCTGATTTGCCTTCCATCTCCTGATCTGTGATTTGATCAGCTTCTGAAGCAGCAGGCAATCGAATCCTGGAGGAGCCACACACAGGGGGAAAGAGCTTGCAGCCACCTGTCAGGTTGGAAGTACAATTCTCATGGCATTGGCACTACAAGGGAAACCAGATGTCTCTAGAGCAGACAGTAGAACAGAAGCATATCATAATCAATATTTCATCATCCAGGAAGCCTTCAGTCCCCTTCTCGTTGCAGAAGCGTCGCTTCGCCAAGAAAGCTACATCTTCTCTCAAATGACTACGAGCAACAAGAATCTCTGGAGCCATGGCACCACCTCAGTTAAGAAGATGCTGCATATGATAGGCATTTTCAGATATCTGAAGGGCTGCCACATGGAAGATGGAGCAAGCTTGTTTTTTGCTGCTCTGGAGGGTAGGCTCAGAACCCATGGATTCAAATGACAAGGAAGGAAATTGCGACTCAACGTCAGGAAGAGCTTTCTGATATTAAGAGCTGTTCGGCAGTGGAATGGACTCCCTTGGAAGGTGGCGGGTTCCCCTTCATTGGAGGTTTTTAAATAAAGGTTGGCTGACAATCCGTCAGGAGGTCGGGCTCCATGACCCTTGGGTGTCCCTTTCAAAACTAAAATTCTATGATTCTACAAAAGTGGAAGCCTTTTTTCAGGCAGTGCTTCCATCTTGGAGGAACCAGTTGTATGATGCAGTGGAACTGAGTACAGCTGCAGAGAATGAAGAAGGGGGAACTGTTCCTCTCGCAAATTGCCTTAAATTTATTTCTAGCTGGATGGGAAATAAATAAATAAATAAGTAAAGTTACCCATCTGCCAGCAGAAGATCTCTGCAAATCTGTCTGCTTCGCTTCCTGCTGTGCCAAAATATGTCCTTTGATTTCTCAAAAGTTCTCTTCCTCGATGACAGAGAATATAAGGAGAGGCTGCTGGATCAGACCAAGTTGGTTTGGACCTTACGGTCTTCAAACAAAAACGTCTACCAGCTCCATCTGGTATGCAGGCTAAGACCCTCCCTGCCCGCGGACTGTCTCGCCAGAGTGGTGCATGCTCTGGTTATTTCCCGCTTGGACTACTGCAATGCGCTCTACATGGGCCTACCTTTGAAGGTGACCCTGAAACTGCAATTAATCCAGAATGCGGCATCTAGACTGGTGACTGGGAGCGGCCGCCGAGACCACATAACACCAGTCCTGAAAGACCTACACTGGCTCCCAGTATGTTTCCGAGCACAAGTCAAAGTGTTGGTGCTGACCTTTAAAGCCCTAAACGGCCTCGGTCCTGTATACCTGAAGGAGCGTCTCCACCTCCATCATTCTGCCTGGACACTGAGGTCCAGCGCCGAGGGCCTTCTGGCGGTTCCCTCGCTGTGAGAAGCCCAGTTACAGGGAACCAGGCAGAGGGCCTTCTTGGTAGTGGCACCCGCCCTGTGGAAAGCCCTCCCACGAGATGTGAAAGAGAACAACAACTACCAGACTTTTAGAAGACATCTGAAGGCAGCCCTGTTTAGGGAAGCTTTTAATGTTTGATGTATTACAGTATTTTAATATTTGGTTGGAAGCCGCCCAGAGTGGCTGGGGAAGCTCAGCCATATGGGCGGGGTATAAATAATAAAGTATTATTATTATTATTATTAGTCTTTTCTCTATAGAAAAGACTAATAATAATAGTGGCTATATATTGATGATCAGTGAGAGCACCCTCTCATCAGGAGCACCATTCAGATACCGCAAAGGAAACAATTGCCTGTTTTGCATGCCCCACTTCCCTGGGTGCTGAGATGCTCCCTAGGGGGCAGCTGTCATCAGCCATGCAACCAACATGATGAGCAATAGCCACTGATAAGCCTTATTCTCAATGAATTTGTCTTATCCTTTGATTTATGTATGAAATCAGTCATAGAAGTTGATTCCCATAGACCTTTCACCCAAAAATGGGACAATCCTGCTGGATTAGGCCAAAGGCCCATCTAGTGTCCAGGGCAGCTGTTTACCAGCTCCATGTGGTACACAGGCTGAGACCCTATCTACCTGCAGACTGCCTCGCCAGAGTGGTGCATGCTTTAGTTATCTCTTGGATTCCTGCAATGTGCTCTATGTGGGGCTACCTTTGAAGGTGACCCGGAAACTACAACTAATCCAGAATGCGGCAGCTAGACTGGTGACTGGGAGCGGCCGCTGAGACCACATAACACCGGTCTTGAAAGATCTACATTGGCTCCCAGTACATTTCTGAGCACAATTCAAAGTGTTGGTGCTGATCTTTAAAGCCTTAAACGGCCTCGGTCCAGTATATCCAAAGGAGCGTCTCCACCCCCATTGTTCTGCCTGGACACTGAGGTCCAGCACCAAGGGCCTTCTGGTGGTTCCCTCACTGCAAGAAGCCAAGTTACAGGGACCCAGGCAGAGGGCCTTCTCGGTAGTGGCACCTGCCCTGTGGAACGCCCTCCCACCAGATGTCAAAGAGAAAAACAACTACCAGACTCTTAGAAGACATCTGAAGGCGGCCCTGTTTAGGGAGGCTTTTAATGTTTAATAGGTTATTGTATTTTAGTGTTTTGTTGGAAGCTGCCCAGAGTGGCTGGGGGGACCCAGCCAGATGGGCAGGGTATAAATAAAATTATTATTATTATTATTATTATTATTATTATTATTATTATTACTCTAGGATGTGTACACACAAACCTTTTTTGTTTTAAGAAAGGGATTCCTCTGGAGTAAAAAGAGGCACAGCTGGTTACCAAGGGCAGACATGATAAAAATGGCACACGAGCAACTCTGCCATGAGTCTCTTATGCCTGTCTTCTCCTTGTTGCTAGGATCCAGAGCACTCTTGGCGTAATCTGCCCATTGATCAAAGTCTCAGTGATTGCATATATGCATATTTCAGTGGAGGTCTTTTTCTGTCTCTGCAGCGCCAGTCCTGAGGGCGGGTGACCTTGAAAGCGCATTTGGCTTCCTCCGCAAGATGAATATGAGAATGTTTCCTTACTTCAGAAGAGTGTCGTGACACTGACAGTTTGGTTTACAAGCTGGTTTGATATCCCAGAGCATAGGCAATATAAATGCAAAGTATGATATTATTTATTACTGACCATCCCTGTCACAGAGATCCTTTCTTTTCTTCACCTTAGAGAACAGGTTGAGAAATGGACCTGCCAGGCCCCCAAAGGAAAATCTAATCATGATCAATGGACTATCAAAGCAAAGCCAAATGCACAACGGGAAAGGCAGAGGAGCATGATGCAAGGCTCACTTGGACCTTAATGAGTTATAATGTTAGCACTATAATACGATGCTGGGAAAGCTGCCTTAGACCCTGAAGATGCTGAATGCTGGTTGACTGAGTGTTGAGGCAAGGGGAGGAGAACAGGGGTGGGATGGTGTCATGTCTGATCCTGGCCCAAGCTAGGATGACTCCTCCTCAGGTGAAGATATTATGGGGCATTCTGACACCAGCACTACTCCATTCACCTCCAGCATTTAAGGAGAAGTGCACTGCATGACCCAGAAGAACCCATGGACATGTGGTAACTGCCTTGCCTGAAGAATCAGAGGAATCAGAAGGTTCAGGTGCAGGAAGACACCCATTCATGATCCAGAAGACCCAGGCTTCTCAGAGCTAACTGGCCTTCTTGGGATGATGGTGCCTCCTCAGAAGCAGAGAACCCTGAAGAGTGAATGCGAATTGGTTTCTGCCAACCTCTGTCTAAAAACTCCCAGCAAAGGAGAGCCCACGTCCAAGGTAGTCCGTTCTACTATCAAAGAACTCATAATCAGAAATATTATCCCAGTTGCTAGAAGAAAGGTGCTTAACTCTGTATGCCCCAGTGGCTGATGCTGCCCTGTGCTAATGATTCCTGCTAATACTGTGCCCTAGGAATCCTGCCCACCTCTTCACTTTTCTCCTGTCCTTGACCTTGTCTTTGCCTTATAATGCAGATATTGGACCATGACCAGCTTTGAACTGTCTCACCATGATTGACTTCAGCTTCTTAATGTCAACAAGTGTAAAGTGATGCATGTCAGGGTGGAAAAAAACCACATTGCTTCAGTTCTAGTGATCTCTTCCCCCCCCCCCCCATAGGAGCCAATTCCTAGGGGCTGAGGTCCCTTCGGTCTCCCTCAATAAAATATTTGAGGGGGCGTGGCCCTCCAAAGTTGATAGGCATTGCCATTCAAATGGTGTCCGTGTGCCATATCTGGTGGTCAGTTATGCAAGACACGGCTTACCTCTCTCCCCAAACACATGTGGCCAGCATGACTAAGCCGCTTTCTGGTGAACCACAGCAGCACACGGAAATGCCATTTACCTTCCTGCCGGAGCGGTACCTATTTATCTACTTGCACTTTGACGTGCTTTCGAACTGCTAGGTGGCCAGGAGCAGGGACCGAGCAATGGGAGCTCACCCCATCAAGGGGATTCGAACTGCCAACCTTCTGATTGGCAAGTCCTAGGCTCTGTGGTTTAACCCACAGCGCCACCCGCGTTCCTGCATAACATTGAGGTTAGGGCTAACCCAGGAGTTCTAGCTATCCATTGCATTTAGTGCTGGGCCAAAATGTGTCCACCAATTTTCCCACCCCCAAAACTCCCTTATGGAAGAGTCTTCCATCCCCCCCCCCCCCCGAGCATTTTATAATTTCAGCGAGTGCAAGATTTAGTTTACCTTAGCACTGAGAGTGTGTGTGGTTTTTTTTCCTTCCCATTAAATATTGCTCTAGCACTCACAGACCCTCTGAGTGTCCCTATTTTCCAGGGGCACTCCCGGATTTACAGAAGTCGTCCCAGTTTCTGATTTGACCCTGGAATTCCCTGTTTTTCCTTAGGGTGTCCCTGTTTTCATTGCACAAATGTTGGAGGGTATGGTTAGACGCCTCTATTTTCATCAGAGAAATGTTGAAGGGTATAGAGTTGTCTGACCTCCAAGCCATCTAAAGGCAACCCTGTTTAGGGAAGTTTTTTAAAAAAACATTTAGTACTTTATTATGTTTTTATTTATGTTGGAAGCCACCCAGGGTTGCTGGGGCAATCGAGTCAGATGGATGGGGTAAGGTAAAGGCAAAGGGACCCCTGACCATTAGGTCCATTTGTGACCGACTCTGGGGTTGCGGCGCTCATCTCGCTTTCTTGGCCGAGGGAGCCGGCATACAGCTTCCGGGTCATGTGGCCAGCATAGTAAAATATAATGATGATGATGATAATGATGGATTAGGACGTCCCTCTTTTCATCAGAGAAATATTGGAGGCTATTCACTCAGCAGCATCTCTGGCTACTTACACTTTATGATCTGGAAAAGCACCTGGAAACGTTACCGGTACCTCATGACACCTCGCTCTGGGCTTTAACTGAGGTGGGAGAAGTGAAAGAGCCTGACTACTGTTTTTAAAGCCATTCCGTTCCTTCTCCTTCTCCTCCTCCTCCTCCTCCTCCTCCTCTGAAGGAATGTCTCCACCCCCATCGTTCCACCCAGACACTGAGGTCCAGCTCTGAGGGCCTTCTGGCAGTTCCCTCCCTGCGAGAAGCCAAGTTACAGGGAAGCATGCAGAGGACCTTATTGGTAGTGGCGCCCGCCCTGTGGAACACCCTCCCATCAGATGTCAAGGAAATAAACAACTATCTGAAAACATCTGAAGGCAGCCCTGTTTAGGGAAGTTTTTAATGACTGATGTTTTAATGTATTTTTCATCTTTTGTTGGAAGCCGCTCAGATGGGGGGAGAGGTTTATAAATAATAAATTCTTCTTCTTCTTCTTCTTCTTCTTCTTCTTCTTCTTCTTCTTCTTCTTCTTCTTCTTCTTCTTCTTTTTCTTCTTCTTCCTCCTCCTCCTCCTCCTCCTCCTCCTCCTCCTCCTCCTCCTCCTCCTCCTCTTGTCTTTCAGCACTTCTTTCTTCAAATGTAAAAACAAGGGTTACTGTAGTCCATACTCAAAGGCCAGCTGAGGATTTCATGTGTTTTTTTTTAAGGAAGCCTGGAAACCAGAGAAAGCTGCAGGCCACCAGAGGGATGATTTCTAGAAGACAAGAAGGGAAGCTCACAAACACCTTTCAGCCTCCTCAAATTCAGGTAAGTGCAGCAAAACGACCCCACCCCACCCATGAGAATTTCACTGCATTTTTTCCTCCTCCTTGATAATGTTTAAAGCAATTTTTGATATTTGGTGGAGAAGGGTTGGGGTGTGGAAACCCAGAAGAAATTTTCGATGCAGCGCTAATCACACTCTGCCTCTCAAGCTCTTGCTTGAGGCAGCACTAGAAATAGCTCCCACCCGGCCCTCCCCCTTTCCCTATCAGTAATTCATTATGATTCTTCACTATCTCTGACAAGAACAATACAAACGAAAGAGAAGTCACGATAAGCAAAACCAGAACACAGGCTTAAAGTTGTGAATAACACTAAGCATTGAGAAAGAAAAGGGAATTCTGACAATTAAATTGTGTTCCTATTGTTCCGGTCTTGGGCCTCTTCAGAAGTTACAGGGGAATCCAGTCTTCTGTTTCTTCTGTTTTCAGTTGCAAGCAAAGATGGAAGAGATAAAGCAGGAATGAGATATGGGAAGATGAGGAAGAGAAAAAGAGAAGGTTTTTTTTTTTTTGCATTAGGAGGGCAAGGTAAAGTAAAGGTAAAGGTACCCCTGACCGTTAGGTCCAGTTGTGGACGACTCTGGGGTTGCAACATTCATCTCATCTATAGACTGAGGGAGCTGGTGTTTGTCCGCAGACAGCTTCTGAACCAGAGCAGCGCACAGAAATGCCATTTACCTTCCCACCAGAGTGGTACCTATTTATCTGCTTGCACTTGACGTGCTTTTGAACTGCTAGGTTGGCAGGAGCAGGGACCGAGCAACGGGAGCTCACCCTGTGGCGGGGAATCAAACTGCCGACCTTCTGATTGGCAAGTCCTAGGCTCTGTGGTTTAAACCACAGCGCCACCCACATCCTGCAAGTAGATAAATAGGTACCACTGCTGCAGGAAGGTAAATGGCATTTCCATGTGCTCTGGTTTCCATCACTGTGTCCCATCGCCCCAGTAGTGGTCTAGTCCTGCTGTCCACAAGACCCGGAAAGCTATCTGTGGACAAACACCAGCTACCTCAGCCTGAAAGCGAAATGAGTGCCGCAGCCCCCAGAGTCACCTTTGACCGGATTTAACCATCCGGGGGTCCTTTATCTTTACTTTTACCTTTCCTTGCATTAACTGTCAAAGGCTCTCCAGGGTTTCAGGCAAGGATTTTTCCCAGCCCTCCTTGGAGATGGCAGGGATTGAACCTGAGGCCTTCTACATGTGAGGCAGATGTTCTACTACAGACCTTCATAAGACTTAGAAACATAGGAAGCTGCCTTACTGCTAGGCAAGCCCTAGGCTCTGTGGTTTGGACCACAATAGTGGGCACAATAATGTGTGAATATATCGATCTGGCCCTTGATCGATAGAGCCGCGACTTCAGACAGCTTTACGATCCCAATCAATCACTTACAGCGGTCCGGCACGCTTCCTCCCAAGCTGCGCAATAACTCCTGCTGTCTCTTCTCAGTCACGGATTTTAGCAGAGTAGAAACACAGCGTGTAAAGCAGACTTTCTTCCTTGTAAGCACACATAGACAGGTTCGTCTATTTACAGCTCTTTATTAAAACATTACAGCATCAAAGTCCGTCACTGCTGGCAGCCATTGCTGCAAACATGTCTCCCTCTCAGATACACAGAGGGAACATCCTTCTCCCCTCAGAGTCACAGGGGGAACTAAACAAAACAGGGAATAGTCCTGCCCAGCTTCTAAAGCTTCTGTCTCCGCCCAGCTTCTGTAAGCTGACGTCAGCAGGTGACACACACCAGGGAATTTAACCAGTTAAGTTCTGAACTATAACACCCCCCCTTGTGTCCCTGCGTGATACCTGTGCAACATCTTCAGTAACACCTTGTGAGATCAATTCCTTCCCCAATGCCTTGCGCCCTCCCTTGGCAAACCTTGACAGGACTGGACAAATCTATGTGTACCAGCTCAAAAGGTTTGGTGGCTACACGTTCCACCTTTGGGTAACTGCACCCTCTCACCTTTGCCTGCTTGCAAGTGGCACAATTAATGGCACTTTGACAATTTCTAATCTTACAACCTGTAACAACCTCAGGTAACGCCTGCAAATCCTCTAAAGGATTGTGAATCGTTCTCTGATGCCATACACATGCACATGTAACATTATGAGCGGGAATTGTAGCACGCTGGTTGGGAACTGTAGCACGCGACGCTTGTGCTTTCTCAACCTTCCCCTCACCCCCAAGAGACGTTTTAAGAACGAAAAGATCATTCTGTCCCTTCCGCACTTTGGCCAGTAACCTCCCCCCTTTGGAGATTGTGCAGACATCATTTTCAAAACAAACTTTGAACCCCTTACTTAACAAATAAGGCACAGATAACAAACAGTGATGAATCTCTGGAACAACACAAAAATCCACCGACTCCTGCAAAACACAAAGATAGGCATTAGTACACTTGGAAACTCTAGTTTTCTGTCCATTCGCGAACTTAATAGTCTGTCCCTTCGGAACTGCCGTGCAATTCCACCTCTCGACTGCAGGGGTCTCTGGAACCATGTTGCGGTTAGCTGCAGAGTCAATAACAAAGGCCATCTCGGAATTTTCCACTCGGCCATCTTCGAACACTGCCATACTCGCAGAAACCTGATAAGACTCTTCTCCCTGCTGTTTACCACGACCACCTGGCTCAGCTCCACGCCTGCCTGTCTTCCCAGGCCTGTTGCCATGGAAACCCGCCTGGTTCCCATGAGAAGTGTCCTTGCAAACACCCTGCCTCGGCTCTCTGCTCCGGTGGGGGCAACTGCCACGCCGACGTTGAACTCCAGTGGAAAAACACTGCCCGGGGCTCCTCCCAGCTGGCCTGGCCTTCCTCCTTCTGGAACGGCGCCTCCCACCAGCCTGCCCCCCCCCTGAAGCTCCTCTCTGCTTCAGCACAAAGCGAAAGTTCTTTAAACTTGCCTTTGGAACTCTTCGCCCCCCCGATCTGCTCACTAGCGCTCCTAGAGGCCGATACATCGGGAACAGGGCCTGCCAGTCCAGCTTCTCCAGGACTCAGTCCATCACACAGACGTGTAGAAGCATTACAACAGCTCCCCAACACTGTCCCAGCCCCCATTGGGCTTTCTGGGCATCCTTCAGCCCCCCCTGGGCTTCTTCCAGCCCCCTCTGGCCTGACTCCCGCTGAGCTTTCACACACACTCCTCAGCGCCTGCCAGGCGGCATGGGCCGATTCAACGCCCTCCAGATGAGGCTTCAGCGATTCATCAACGCATGCTCTGAGCATATCCAGCTCAAGTTGCATTCTCTGCTGGCTATCTTCAGCCCACGCAGCCCCATAGCATGCTCCAGCTGCTGGCCAGCCAAGGGGTGATTTTGGCTCCCATTGGTTTGCTTCCCAAAGCCCTTCGACCAAGAACCATCCCCTTATTCTTCTGGACCACGTTGCCCAACTCTTTAGAGTGAGCTTTTCCAGCGGTATATTCTGGCTTTTGGCCATCTTCTCCCGTTCTCCCAAGGTGCCCCTCAAGCTGTACTTACTCAGTACCAGCTGACTCCGGCCTTCCTTTGCGTGGAGAAACGTCTTGAGCTGCGTCTCAGCTTCCAGCTCTTAGCTGCTTTTTAGCTCCAGCTCTCTGTGTCAGAAGCTCTCATTGCCTCTCGGAAGCAGGCAATTAATCATTCTTGCTCTCCGGCACCCACGCAGCTCCCGTTCCGCTCCTCAGCCGCAGACCGCTGACTTCAAAGACATTCCTGGAGCTCACACCGACTGCTTTACGAGCGTTGGCTGACCTTCCATAACCTGTGCGAATATATCGATCTGGCCCTTGATCGATAGAGCCGCGACTTCAGACAGCTTTACGATCCCAATCAATCACTTACAGCGGTCCGGCACGCTTCCTCCCAAGCTGCGCAATAACTCCTGCTGTCTCTTCTCAGTCACGGATTTTAGCAGAGTAGAAACACAGCGTGTAAAGCAGACTTTCTTCCTTGTAAGCACACATAGACAGGTTCGTCTATTTACAGCTCTTTATTAAAACATTACAGCATCAAAGTCCGTCACTGCTGGCAGCCATTGCTGCAAACATGTCTCCCTCTCAGATACACAGAGGGAACATCCTTCTCCCCTCAGAGTCACAGGGGGAACTAAACAAAACAGGGAATAGTCCCGCCCAGCTTCTAAAGCTTCTGTCTCCGCCCAGCTTCTGTAAGCTGACGTCAGCAGGTGACACACACCAGGGAATTTAACCAGTTAAGTTCTGAACTATAATAATTAGGACTGCATTAAGAACATAAGAGGAACCCTGCTGAACGAGGCCAATGGCCCATCTAGTCCCACATCCTGATCTTTCAACGGCCAAGCAAGATCTGAGCACAAGAGCATTTTCCCCTCCTATGGTTTCTAGCAACTAGGCGTGAGAAGCATTGTTGCAGAGCACAGCCATCAGGACTAGCAACCATCAATAGACTTCCATGAATTTATCCATCTAGGTCCTCACTGCCTCTTGTGGGAACCAGCTGCATCGTTTAACTATGTGCGATGTGGAGAAATACTTTCATTTATCTGTCATGAATTTTCCAATGCTCAACTTCATTGGATGTCCCCAATTTGTAGTGTTATGGGGAAAAGAGGAAAACTTTTCCTTATTCGCTTTTCTCAGTGCCATGCATAATTGCATCAACTTCCACCATGTCTCCCCTTACTTGCCTTTTCTCTTAATGGAAAACTCTCAAACGCTGCAGCCTTTCTTCACAGAGAGGTCACACCAGCCCATTGATAAGTTTGGTTTCCCTTCTCCAACCCTACAATGTTTGCTTTCCCTTTCCTGAACCTTCTCCAACCCTTGCTGTTGTTTAGTCGTGTCCAACTCTTCGTGAGCCCATGGACCAGAGCACGCCAGGCACCTCTGTCTTCCACTGCCTCCCGCAGTTTGGTCAAACTCATGCTGGTAGCTTCGACAACACTGTCCAACCATCTCGTCCTCTGTTGTCCCCTTCTCCTTGAGCCCTCCATCTTTCCCAACATTAGGGTCTTTTCCAGGGAGTCTTCTCTTCTCATGATATGGCCAAAATCTTGGAGCCCAGCTTCAGGATCTGTCCTTCCAGTGAGCACTCAGGGTTGATTTCCTTAAGAATGGATAGGTTTGATCTTCTTGCAGTCCATGGGACTCTCAAGAGTCTCCTCCAGCACCATAATTCAAAAGTATCAATTCTTCGGCGATCAACCTTCTTTATGGTCCAGCTCTCACTTCCACACATCACTACTGGGAAAACCATAACATCCTTTTTGGGCTGAACAAGCTTGGGTACTCCTATATTTCAGAAGGTCGTGGGCCTTCCACAAAGGCCACTTCCCTTCTGATAAGCGACTGAGAATATCCGGCACTCCTGGCCATGGCACACTCTGCAAATGTTTGAGTCCCTGCCTGAGGTTCAAAGACACGTCGGTGCAAATTAGCATGTCTGGAGCACTGTGGTGAATGAATAATTCAAGAGCTGAGGAAGCCCACACGGGTGGCTTAATAACATACTTCTGCTGTTAGGAATCCATTAAGCTTTGATTATACATCTGACAAAGTGGTTCCTCCCCTTTTAAACAAGTGATCCCCTCTGATCAAAACACGACGGCAGTCGTTTCATTAAAAGTGGTGATTAGAAGGGCATGTCTTGCGGCTTCCTCAACAGTTCTTTTGTATCGCCTCGAGTCAGAAAGTCAACATAAATACTTGCCACTTTGAAAAGCACCCTTCCTCCTCCACCGCCACCTCTGATGCTCACTCCCCTTTGAAATTGCACCGTATTTCCCCTTCCCTTGAAGAACTTTGTTGAACATTGACATCAAATATGGCCGAGGGATGCCTGGGGAAATGAGATTCCCTCGCAGCCGTTACTGCCTGGAAGGAACAAATGGCTGGGAATGAATGCATTTGGCTTAGGTATTAGGCTGCAGAGAAGCATCTGTTCTGAAGCTGCTGTGGTGGAGTGCTTTAAATCGTTGAATCGCCCTCTGCTCACAACCCTTGGGGCTCAGAGTTTATATCCTGTTATTCTGCAAGCCAGCAGGGACACTGCAGCATTAGGGTCATGGCTCAGTGGCTTTGCATGACCCCAAAAGGACTTAAGAAGAGCTTTTCTGGACCAGGTCCAAGGCACCAATTAGTCAAGCATCCTGTTCTCATGGTGCCCAGCCAGATACTTATGCAAAACCCGGAAGCAGGACATCTGCACAACGGCATTCTGCCTACTTGTGAATCTCAGACAATGGTATTCAGAGAAATCATGCTTCTGACCCTCCCAAGTGGTTTGTATCATCATTATTTATTGAATTGACACTGGCTTCTTCAGATCTTCTGTGCTATGTTGTTATTACTATATTTTAATAAATATTTTTTTTCCCATTTTAGCCCTGTGCCTTAGAATAAGAAAATCATGGAAATGTAGAGTTGGAAGGGACCCCAAGGGTCATCTAGTCCAACCCCTTGCAATGCAGGAATCTCAGCTAAAACATCCACGACAGATGGCCATCCAACCTCTGCTTGAAAACCTCCAAGGAAGGAGAGTCCACCACCTCTTGTGGGAGACTGTTCCACTGTCAAACAGCTCTTGCTCTCAAAATGTTCTTCCTGATGTTGAGTCAGAATCTGTTTTCTGTATGTGGTGGTCGTACAACAGCACACAGAGTGTAACAAGGACTGAGATAATGTGGGGGGGGGGAGGGGACTGATTTAATCTCACTGTAAACAAGTGGTACAGTGAAAATAAAGTGTGTGTGTGTGTGTGTGTGTGTATATATATATATATATACAGGTTTTGGTGTCCTCGGGTGTCTTCCCGTGTAAAAGTTGGGGTGTCTAGGCGACGTTTCGACGAGGTCTCACTCGTCATCTTCAGGCTGGTGCTTTCGGCTTCTTGTTACTGGAACAGAGCAGGATCTCAGTGTTTTAGTTCCTATAAATACTGTTGAGGGGGTGTGGTGTATAGCCTCCAATGTTCTGGGCAGAGAGGAAGTTCCCAGGCTAGTGTGCCTTTTCTTCTTTTGTTCCTTAATTACTTGAGGGATATCTTGAGTGATTTCTTGAGTGATATCCTGAGTACCACTTAGGTGGGTCATTAGGTGTGGATTAGTTGCTAAAGTCTTTGTGTCTTGACCTCTTGAACTTTGTGAAGAGTTTTTCTGAGAAGATGGCTGTACTGCACTTAGTTGTGCTCTGGCTTGGCTTCGTGTATAGGGGCGAGCTGTGGTTTTGTGGCCTGTGTCAGCCAGATCTGTGTAGGGATTGCAGGGGGGTGCAGCATCCGGAGGTGCCACCATGGTTTGGCTACTGGATGGTGTCTGTAATTTATCTGTGGAGAACACAAACCCAAACTTTGGCTCAGATATGTTGACGACACCTTTGTAATTTGGCCACACGGGAAGGAAAAACTGGATAGCTTCCTCACACATCTCAACAGCCTACACCCCAAAATACAATTCACTATGGAAATAGAAGCCAACAACCAACTTCCCTTCCTTGACGTCCTAATCTACAAAAAACCTGATGGCTCCCTAGGACACACTATCTACCGGAAAAAAACACACACCAACCGCTACTTACATGCACAATCACACCACCACCCTGCACAAATAAACTCCGTAGCCAAGACTCTCATCTCCAGAACCAAACGCCTGGCTGACAAAGACCACTTGACAACTGAGTTACAGAATCTCTCAAATGTGTTAATTGCCAATGGATACCAGCAAAACAGGGTTACGAAGCTAATCCAAAAAGAAACACCCCCCAAAAACCAAGACACAGAAGAAAACAATGGCATGGCCCTCCTTCCTTATATCAAGGGCACTACAGATAAAATTAGCAAAATCCTCCATAAACACAATATCAAAACAGCCTTTTGCACCAACCAAAAAATAGCCAATATCCTCAGAAACCCCAAGGATAAAATCCAGTTGGAAAACCAAGGGGTCTATGAAATACCCTGCAAAGTCTGCCCAGCCACGTACATTGGACAAACAAACAGACGAATAAATGCACGTATCGCAGAACACAAGAATGCCGTCAAAAAAGAAGAAAAAACTTCCTCTCTTTTCCAACACATGAAAGAAACAGGACACGAAATTAATTTTGCAGATTCCAAATTGCTCTTTAACATGGAACATCACCACAAGAGAATAATCATGGAAGCCATCGAGATAGAGAAACACCCTCACAACATGAACAAGCGTGACGACACATCCCGCTTGCCAGACATCTGGAAATTAGCCCTCCCCACAAAAACTGACACCAGATCCAGAGGCACACAGAACGCTATCACCAATCAACCACACCAGACCCAAACCCAGACCCTCTCCACAGATAAATTACAGACACCATCCAGTAGCCAAACCATGGTGGCACCTCCGGATGCTGCACCCCCCTGCAATCCCTACACAGATCTGGCTGACACAGGCCACAAAACCACAGCTCGCCCCTATACACGAAGCCAAGCCAGAGCACAACTAAGTGCAGTACAGCCATCTTCTCAGAAAAACTCTTCACAAAGTTCAAGAGGTCAAGACACAAAGACTTTAGCAACTAATCCACACCTAATGACCCACCTAAGTGGTACTCAGGATATCACTCAAGAAATCACTCAAGATATCCCTCAAGTAATTAAGGAACAAAAGAAGAAAAGGCACACTAGCCTGGGAACTTCCTCTCTGCCCAGAACATTGGAGGCTATACACCACACCCCCTCAACAGTATTTATAGGAACTCAAACACTGAGATCCTGCTCTGTTCCAGTAACAAGAAGCCGAAAGCACCAGCCTGAAGATGACGAGTGAGACCTCGTCGAAACGTCGCCTAGACACCCCAACTTTTACACGGGAAGACACCCGAGGACACCAAAACCTGCATTCCTGTACCCGTGAAAATCTACGAAAGCAAATATATATATACATACATACGCATACATATACAGTGGTACCTCGGGTTAAGAACTTAATTCGTTCCGCAGGTCCATTCTTAACCTGAAACTGTTCTTAACCTGAAGCACCACTTTAGCTAATGGGGCCTCCTGCTGCCGCCGCGCCGCCGGAGCACGATTTCTGTTCTTATCCTGAAGCAAAGTTCTTAACCTGAAGCACTATTTCTGGATTAGCGGAGTCTTTAACCTGAAGCGTCTGTAACCTGAAGCATATGTAACCCGAGATACCACTGTATATATAATCACACATACACACAAACACACACACACTTCTGCTTTTACCTGGGTCTTTGGTGTGACTATATTTAGCCAAAGTGCTGGCTCGCCATTCAGCGGTTGCCTGACAACTAAGAAAGAAATGCCATCATCTGGCTTTTCTTGCTACGAGACACTGAACAAAGGAGAAATCTTCCCCTTGTCCATTTCCTCCTGAGAATTGCACAGAAAGGATGCCTGACCGGGGCTTCTATTCTCTCCCGCTTGCGGCAGGAGCCTGAATGAATGGTGTGGGATGGAGTTCGCCGTGTACTTTGGATCTCAAATGGTGTTTCTCAAATGGTGCGATAATGTTTTGAATTGGTTAACTGGAACAAAGTGATTGCAGCTTGAAAAGAGGCCCATGTGGGCCGCTGTGTTCTCTTTTGTTCCTCTCAAGTGTTTTTCTGCTTGTCGGGGTTGTTCCTGGATCCGGCTGAATTGGTTGTTTGCCGAGGTGCTGCCCTGGAAAGAAAGAAGAGCAGGAGGGAAAGCACTGAGGAGTAATCCTATCATTTGAGCTCATAGGGCTTCCTTCCAGGCAGCTTGGATGGGAAACCTCAGGGCATGGAGCCAAATGTGGCCCCCCATATCTCTCTACCTGGCCCTTGTAACTTTCCCAAGGCCTATTGATGGGTATAGGTAAGAGGATATAATAGCTATATTTAATCCTCTACAGACTCATGTGTGTGGGTTGGTAAATGGAAGAGAATTGGCTGTTGCCTGTTTTTAGAAACACAGGGTTTTCACATAAAGTGCCCCAGTAGCAAAGTATAAACCCTACCATTCGGCAGATTTAGTAAAGCACAGGGATAGGCTTTCAAATCTTCTTTTAATCTGTTTCAGCTACTGGAGGCAACTGGCCCCGCTACCTCTCCTGCAAGGAAACACCACACATTGAAGTAAGTTTAAAATATACTTTACTTACAGTCATGCATTGTCCACGCAACAATGATAAAATGCACGTAAAGGTTCTTAGTTGACAAATACAACAGACATGCATCTGACCCTCCCGTAAGAAAAAGGGATGTAACATCACTGAGCCTGCTCTAGCAATTTAGAACTCCGTGGTCCTTAACCCCTTCAAATACTAACTGGCATTGTTAGGTTTGACTGAAAATCTCCCACATCTCTCACCCTCCTTGAATGTTTCTGCCTGGCTGGAATATGTGTCCTCAAACTCTGATAATGCTTCTTATTTGTCTGGGTGGAAAACATAGAGGAGCGGGTGAGTCTGTACTGGAAGAATCTCACTGTGTAAAGGTAAAATACACATCCATTACGCTGCCTGGGTTGTACTCTGACCTTGCCCACATGGGAATGCAGCAATCAGGCTGAAAAAAGCTCTCCAACCCTGATGTATAGAACAGCCTGTATTACCTGCCCTCCCGCCTCCTTACCCCTCTGTGGGACAGTTAGATTGCAAGTCAGTTAACAATTCTAGTGCTTGTTGGTTTTCCTTCATTGTGCAACCTGGAGTAATCAGGAGGCGTCCAGGTGCAGTTTTGTTCATCCATCGTACTGGAGATGAAGACCATCAACTTGTCACAGCAATGCTATTCGATGTTCCTATAGTCATGTTATGACAGCCATATCTGTCACTGAATGGATGATAATCTGTATTTCCCGGGATTGAAATAAAAGGCTACCAAATCATACAGCAAGTTTCTCTTTGCTTTGAGTGCCATGGAGATTGTGTGTTACCTTTTCGGCTATAGACGGTCTCCAGGTGTTTTTATAACACAGGTCCATATGTAATCCATATGCATGATTTTTTAAAAAAGTAAGTAGCAGCCTGGGGTGCGTGATCTTGACTGGAGACCCTGGTTTGGGAGCAGGGGACTTTAACTCTTTGCTCCCCACTGTGGTTCCAATCTAGATTTCTCCACGCTTAAGGTCAAGGTAATTGTGGTTATACTCAAGGAACATCCAGAGAGCAAAAGGTTCTCCATCCCTGGACTTCAGCAAGAGAGGAGAGATCTTACAGCTTAGATTCCTTCCTGGCGAAGACAGATACATCATATTTATGTAAGTTTCCAGCAGCTTAATACATGCTTTGTTTCCCAATGCCATACATTAACACTTGCTTGGAAAGAATGAGATTATTTTAGCAGACTTCATGGAATACATGATTCCCCCCCCCCCAATGAATTCTCTCTTTAGCATATATTTATGTCAGTTGCCAAACAATAGGAAGCAATTTCCTTGAATATTAAGCATTCAGCCATGAATTGCATCCTCATGGAAATCTACTTGCTACCCAAACAGAATCCTTTATCTCTTTCGGTTCCATAAAACAAGCAAATAGTTTCTTATCGCCCCCAACTTTGAAAAGCAAGCAAGTGTTCACTCGGAGCGTTCTGAAATGTCAGCTTTTCTCTGAGCATTTTAGTTTTCATGCTCTTAATTTCTCATTTTATTATCTCCTCTCCCTTATCCTCTTGGCATGCCACTGTCTTGGTTTGATGGTCTCCATGTGACGTTCTCTTGATGCAGGGGAAAAGGGATGCAAATGCAGCTTTAAAATGGGTCCTGGGCCTGATTAAAGGATTCCTCCTTTCTCAGCAATTTCTTTAAGCTGAGAATCAGCAAGGAGAGAGAGGGAAAAAACCTTATTAAGATGTAAAGCCAAATCTCATGGCCTCGGTTTCATCTTTCGTCTCTTCTTCTGCCTTCGTGCAGCTGGAGTTGCTCTTCTGTGGATTTCAAGTGGGATGTGATAGCCATTCCCATCTCGACCCACAGGACTGGCCCACCCATAAGGCAAGGGATAGTAACTGCATCGGGTGGCTAAATCGACAGCTGCAGCAAATCTCCAAGGAATGCATTACCCGCCACTGCTGCTGACATTTCCTCCCTAGAAAGACTCTGGCGGCAGCTGCTTTAGCCTGTCTTGTGGGTGGTCCGGTCCTGATGACAGACCCTCGAAGTGTCCCTATTTTCTGGGAACAGTCCCGGATTTATATAAGCCATCGCAGTTTCTTGTTTGATCCTGGAATGTCCCTCTTTTCCTTAGGATGTCTCTATTTTCATCAGAGATATGTTTGAGGGTATGGTGGGACATCCCTATTTCACTGGAGTAATGTTGGACGGTGTGGAGTAGGGCGTCCCTATTTTCACTGGAGAAATGTTGGAGGGTATGTGATGACTGGAGCCATATTCACAGATGTAGTACTCGTACCATCATGGTGCCTGATACTGTGATCATTGTGCCATATTAGCACCAAATAAAATTGGACCTCCGAGCAATGAAGGATGTTTTCCCAAGCCCTTTGTAGGCTGAAAAAAAATGAAATGATTGGGGCATCTCTTTGTCACGTTCTGCAAAGCACTTAGAGACTGATGGATACAATGCAGGAAAACAGGGGCTGTCGGTCCCCCAATAAAAATGCCTTGCCTTGAACAAACTAGACATCAAACAATATAAATGATATCATGGTGAGGATTGTTTTCATTTTGACTTCTCACATTCAGGTTCTACTGATTGCTGTCAGCCAGCTTCTGCATCACAGATATCCGTCTAAGGCAATGCTACCCTGTCACCTTTTAATATGCTGCCTTGTGTGGGGGAAAGAATGTTTCTGTGGTTCGTCACGAGGGAGGTGACAGCATTTTTAATAGCTCTAGACCCAGGCAGCCCGTGAATCAAATGAGTGAATAACTTGGGTACCTAATCCTTCAGCAGGAGTAGAAGCAAGATGTAGACAGCAAAGAGTGAGGAACATCACGGGATCAGCAAGCAATTGTTGAAAATTAACCTCCACTGATAGCAAAGAAATCTGATTTAGATGGCTTGCGAATCAAGGCTTAAAGGAGACACTGGGCAACCAAACTGGTATTCTTGCTGCTGTTCTCAAGCACCATGTTCAGGGAAGCTTTTAATGACTGATGTTTTAATGCATTTTTAATCTTTTGTTGGAAGCCTCCCAGAGTGGCTCGGTTTCCCCAGCCAGATGGGCGGGATATAAATAAATGATGATGATGATGATGAGCTTTTCCCAACCTTGGGTCCCCAGATGTTGTTAGACTACAACTCCCATCATCTCATTGGGTCCCCAGATGTTGTTAGACTACAACTCCCATTGTTGCCAGCAGTGGCAACAGTAAGGGATGATGGGAGTTGTAGTCCAACAACACCTGGGAACCGAAGGTTGGGAAAGGCAAGTCTAGAGGCTGTAGCAGCTAGTAGCCATGGATAGCCTTCTCTGTGAATTTGCCTTATCTTTTTTTAAAGCCATCCAAGTTGGTAGCCATACTTGCCTCCTGTGGAAATGAGTGCTGAAGCAGATGTGGTTTGGGGCTCTTCTTGATGTCCCCATACTGTCAGGGAACACAGATACGGCTTTTAGATCAACATTGCCAATTAGAGTGACACCCCTCCTCTGCCTTCAATGTCTGTACAGTGGTACCTCAGGTTACATACGCTTCAGGTTACATACGCTTCAGGTTACAGACTCCGCTAACCCAGAAATAGTGCTTCAGGTTAAGAACTTTGCTTCAGGATGAGAACAGAAATTGTGCTCCAGTGGCGTGGCGGCGGCAGGAGGCCCCATTAGCTAAAGTGGTGCTTCAGGTTAAGAACAGTTTCAGGTTAAGTACCGACCTCCAGAACGAATTAAGTACTTAACCCGAGGTACCACTGTATTTGCAATTAGATGTATCACATCCCACCCACAAGTATTCTCCCCTCACAAGGAACCTGATCCTGCCAGAGCTGAAGCCAGAGAAGGGAACTTTAATAGAAACCACGGCAGTGTCTAAAAGTGGTGGGAAGGCCGCTGTGAGTGTGACGCCTGCAATTAGCTCCTCATCATCTTTCTTTGACTAACCTCGCTAAGTACGCTCGCAGGGTCAGGAGATCAAGTTGAACTGACAGCTCAGAGCTGTGAGATGGATATTCAGAGCTTTGCCATAACTAGGTCAGTTACTCAGGGTGTTTGGTAGTTACTGGGACTGAGGATGTTTCACAGAGAACTGAATCTTCTTGCTGAAAAAGAGGGACTTGGAATGATCGGTGCACTTGAAGAAGAGCAAACATCAGTGCTGAAGCAATTCAAATCACTTGGATGAAATGGGAGAGGGGAACCTCTGTCTCAGAAGTCATGTGCGGCCCTCTAGACCCCTCTATCTGGCCCTCAGCACTCTCCCCAGGCCACACACCTCACTGGCATTGCTTGCATGCCCAGGCGCCACAGTCCTTGACACCCTGACTTAGAGA
Organism: Podarcis melisellensis; assembly: GCF_964234715.1. Taxonomy (NCBI): domain Eukaryota; kingdom Metazoa; phylum Chordata; class Lepidosauria; order Squamata; family Lacertidae; genus Podarcis; species Podarcis melisellensis. Next base: position 5,699,338 of record NC_138539.1, on the reverse strand, counting down.
ACAAATCAGACACATTTGTTTTGAGTCAAATAAGACAACAACGTTATTGAGTACAGATGTATGAGGTTTGGCATAGGCAGTGGGTATGCCTGCTGGAAGTATTACTGTAGGCGATGACCCAGAGGCAGGGAGGACCCAAGACTTACATCAAGCAGTATTGACCTTGTGGTGTCACTGTTGGCATCCAGGGGTCAAAAGGCCTGCTGGCTAGCCCCCAGCTGGATCGTCTCCTTCCAGCCATGCCACTGCAAAGATCCATCAACCTCTGCCTTCGACATAAATCAGTGACCCAACCCTCCCAGACTTTAGTCCACTATACTTAGCAGTGTAAACTGCACAACAGAAGAGGCTGAGGCTTGTGAATACATGCTATGAACTATGGATTTATTAAACATAAATCAAGACAAAGAAACATGTCATCTCTCCTAGCCATCTCCTCAGAAAGAGAGTCTAAACAAAAGCAATACAGTGGAAGTTCCGCTTATGCCAGCAAACTGTGCTGGAACGTAAACAGACATGTGACACGTAAAAATCCCATGTCTGCAACTTAAGGTGGAATAGGAAATCCCAACAGTCACCAACTTGAGGAGTGCTTTGGCTCTAGCCCCTGCCTGGGCATCCGAATAAAAACACCTCCTCTAAGATCCCTCTGGGACGCGGGTGGTGCTGTGGGTAAAAGCCTCAGTGCCTAGGACTTGCCGATCGTCAGGTCGGTGGTTCGAATCCCAGCGGCGGGGTGCGCTCCCGTTGCTCGGTCCCAGCGCCTGCCAACCTAGCAGTTCGAAAGCACCCCTGGGTGCAAGTAGATAAATAGGGACCGCTTACTGGCGGGAAGGTAAATGGCGTTTCCGTGTGCTGCGCTGGCTCGCCAGATGCAGCTTTGTCACACTGGCCACGTGACCCGGAAGTGTCTCCGGACAGCGCTGGCCCTCGGCCTCTTAAGTGAGATGGGCGCACAACCCTAGAGTCTGTCAAGACTGGCCCGTACGGGCAGGGGTACCTTTACCTTACTTTAAGATCCCTCTAAGATAAATTGGAAACCCCTTTCCCTAGGAGGGGTGGGCAGAGGCTTATGACATCCCCTCCAACAAGACCAAGACCAAGGTCAACCCAATGCCCAAAGTGCCAAAGTTGTGATCATTGCTATGAGACAGGCAAAAACCCCAGCCAGAGCCAATTGGTCTGAAGGAAAAGTTCTGCCCAACCAACATTGTCCGTAACAAGGTTGAATACATTTTTTTAAAAAAACAAACAAACACCCTCAAATATTTTCAAAATCTTGGTGGAAGGAATAGGGCAAGCACAAGAGCTTAAGAAGTGGAATGTCTGAGCACTCACAAACTTTATTGTTTTGTGTGTGGGGGGAAAAACCACAACTAAATTTTGAAGGTTGCTACTATGGCTATTATGAAATTTGTCATGGTTCATTCCCCTCCTCAGCAACTACAATAAATTGTGTATTGTTACTGGACTGAAAACAGTGACAACAGCAAGAAATAAAACTAATGCAATCCTAGGCTGCATATACAAAAGTATAGTGTCCCAATTAAGGGAAGTCATAGAGCCACCCTATTGTGCCTCAGTCAGACCTCACCTGGAATACTGTGTCCAGTTCTGGGCACCACAATTTAAGTTGGAATGTGTGCAAAGCAAAATGACCAATGGTCTGGAAATGAAGCCTTATAAAGAACGGTTGAGGGAATTGGGTATGTTTAGGCTGGAGAAGACAGAGAGTTGACAGCCATCTTCAAATATCTGAAGGGCTGCTATATGGAAGCTGGAGCAAGATTGCTTTCCACTGCTCCAGGACCCAAACCAACATATTCAAATTCCAAGGAAGGAGATTCTGACCAGACATTAGGAATCACTTTCGAGAAGTAAGAGCTGTTTGACAGTGGAACAAACTACCTGAAAAGTGTTGGACTCTTGCAGATGCTTAGACTTGATTTCATCTGAACTGAGTGAAGATGGTGGCTGCCAGCAGCGAGAAGACCTTTGGATTGATTCGGCAGAAACACCAGCGTGTGAGGAAATGCTGTGAACTTATAAAGGGGAATCATAGACATAAAATCCACACAGAAACACATCATTGCTTGTTTCACCTCGCTTGTGGGAACAACTCAGAGGCTGTGAGAGAAGGAAGGTTAACAACAGAAAGAATTAGAGGAACCATCGGAAGTGACTATGAAAAGCAGTAGAAGTATGAGATGATCAGAACCCTCCGAACTTGAAGCCTGGGAAGTCCTATTAAAAATTTATAATTTGGCAGAATATTCGGATTATTTGATGTGCATATGTATAATTTGGAATATTTAATGTGATTTGATTGGCTTGTTAAAGTGGAAAATTTAATAAAAATGAATTTAAAAAAGGAAGAAAGTGGTGAACTCTCCTTCCTTGGAGGTTTTTAAGAAGAGGTTGGGTGGCCCTCTGTCATAGATGCTTTAGCTGAGATTTCTGCATCGAAGGGGGCTGGACTAAATGGCTCCTTGGGTCTTTTCCATCTCTATAATTCTATGATTCTATACCAGCTCTCCTCTCCACAACTTACGGCTATTCAGTTACATTTTTTTGAACCGTATATTCATACCTGTCACTGCCATGCCAACCTGCAGAGGGAAGTTGCCCTCCCATCACCTGTTTCCAGATGTCCCTGTTTAACTCCAGCTGACAAAGGTTTGGGCCGTTTATGCTCTTGCACCCTTTCGTCTTTCCAACAGAGCTTTAATCACAGCTTCAGGCTCTTTCATCTTCAAGAAAAGTGAGACCTTTCGGAATTTCTGACTGCTGTCAGAATCCTCTCAACTGAGACATGACTAATGCCCAGAGAGAAGATCATTTAAAGATATCAAAAGATATCCTTGAGTGCCAAAGGAACATCCCTCCCTCCCTTTTCAATGAGCAACAAGCCTGCAGGACAAAACTTCTATCTCAGCTCATTGCACTGAAGTGGCAACAGCTCTTAAGACAAAAGAGAGATGTGTTTCAGTGTAGCATAATATTTTGGGTGACCGTAAATGGAAAGACACATTAGGCACCCACTGTAAATCTTGATAAAAGGTGCACTCCGGAAGCTCTTATCTGATGCACAAGGTTTGCTGTTGGCTTTTCCTAGCTAAGGATGGAAGACTCAATGCAGATTTATTGCTTCAAGGGACCGTCTCTGAAGAGGGTCCTACATCCCAGGTGATGTAAAGGCCTCGAGGAGTTGTTGTTGTTTAGTCTTTTAGTCATGTCTGACTCTTCGTGACCCCATGGACCAAAGCACACCAGGCACTCCTGTCTTCCACTGCCTCCCACTATTTGGTCAAACTGATGCTGGTAGCTTCAAGAACACTGTCCAACCATCTCGTCCTCTGTTGTCCCCTTCTCCTTGTGCCCTAAATCTCTCCCAACATCAGGGTCTTTTCCAGGGAGTCTTCTCTTCTCATGAGGTGGCCAAAGTCTTGGAGCCTCAGCTTCACGATTTGTCCTTCTATTGAGCACTCAGGGCTGATTTCCTTAAGAATGGAGAGGTTTGATCTTCTTGCAGTCCATGGGACTCTCAAAAGTCTCCTCCAACACCATAATTCAAAAGCATCAATTCTTCAGCGATCAGCCTTCTTTATGGTCCAGCTCTCACTTCCATACATCACTACAACACACGTCTGCAGTTAGCCTGATGGGTTGGTTGCAAGTTGTTGAGCTACCTGGGTTGCAACGTGGGTCGCAGGAGATAATCATGGACTCGGGGACCTCAAATAGAACCATACAAGAAGAGAGTCAAGAGCACATTCACATGTGCCTTTGGGGTTGAGGTCAAACAGTTGGAAGGTTGCAGCACCTGCTCTGGCTTTAGAGGCCAATATGGGAGAGACATGTTTAGTTGCAACTGGGGCAGATGAAGGCGTCCGGTTGTGCTGCTGCAGATGCACCAAGACGTTTCTTCTCTCTGAGATCCTCCCAGCAGTCATTCCTCCTGTGGTCACTGCTATGGATGCACAACCTGACTGTCTCCAGGCACTGAAGTCGTATGCAAGGGGTTCCGACAGGGTTGATGTTGCCAGTCTTCATGTCATGTTTGCAGATATCTTTGTAATGTGGAGTTGATCTGTCACTGGACTTGGTGTCTGAAGCAGCATGTCCTGGGAGAACCTGCCAGCTTCCATTCTGTGGACTTTACCAAGCCACCATAGATGTTAAAAGATGTTGTAGCTGCAAATATTGCCATTGGCTGCAACTGATAAGTGATATTTATCTATATATGTATAAAATTCATCTTTCTCGTCTATCAGTTAATCCAAATTCATACTCCTGCTTCCTTCCAGTTCTTCCATATTACCATTTCCCCCCTAATTTTAAGGATTGGATTTGCCCACAAAGTCATAATACACACACACACACACACACACACACACACACACACACACAGTGGTACCTCGGGTTACAGACGCTTCAGGGTACAGACTCCGCTAACCCAGAAATAGTACCTCAGGTTAAGAACTTTGCTTAAGTGGTACCTCAGGTTAAGAACAGTTTCAGCTTAAGAACAGACCTCTGGAACGAATTAAGTTCTTATATATATGTGCACTTTCACCCCCCTCCTTTTTTTCTCTTTTTCCACTTTATTGTCTATAAATGAAAATTTCTTAATTATTTTTTTTTTAAAGCCAGCATAGACGTACATCATATTTAATTGTATACACCTCTACCAGTCCTCTACTATTTCCTGGTGACAGTCAAAGCTCCTCAGCCAAGTTGCCTGATCTGTTCTGAACTGTCCATATAGGACAACATTACTGAATATCATCAGTACTTGGTGACCATTATTAATAAATAACAATAACATCACGATTGTCATTGATTTCTTTTTGCTTTGCTCTAGTATTTTAGACTAAAAGCAGACAGGGGCTATATAAATGAGGAATTGGGATTTCATTTTTCTTTGAAGCCTGTAATTAGCTAAGAGAGGTTGACATTTTATTTTACAAGAGTAATTACTATAAAGCACAGGAATATCAGAATGCCAGGCTGCCCATCAATAACGCTGCAGTCTGAATTACATGACTCCTCGGCCACCCTGGGGGAATGTATACAGCCTCTCTCATCTTTCTTCACCATCACTTGATTAAATTAGTACATTATGAAGTACTGCTGTTCAGTAACGACTTTTGGGACGGATGCTGATATCGGTTACCAAGGATTGTCAGACAAAGATATATAAGATCCCCCTTCTCTGGACACTGTGGCCCAGGCAGCAAGAAGGTTTTGCTGCCCACCCTGTAGCAAAAGCACAGCTGTAATTCCATCTAGGAGATGGATAGTTAATTGGCCGACCCTGAAAGCCAGGAAAGAGGCAGCAGACAGCTTCCTTGCAGCTAAGGGTGTGTGAGCCTGACAGTTTCGGTTTCTCTCGGTTTCTCATTTTTCCAATCTTAATTTCAGCCTTACACACTTCCTTGGGAATTTGCCATTCTGTTAAAAACAAAAGAAAATTCTCACGAATCCTATTGTAGCTTGGGGAAAATGGCCTCAGGCGGTGGGCAAAGTACGACCTCTGCTAGACCTACCGGTACTTCGGTTTGTGGGTTAGAGGTTCCCCACTGTTTTTGTCCTGCATGGGTTTTACTGATGGTGAGTCAGGGTGTCTCAGATGCCTTGGCTGTTTGGGTTCCTAGTACCCTTAATGTGAAATAAGCAAATAACCAAGGACCATTGGAAAAACTACTTCCCTTTCACTCCTCTTCCCTGCCCTGCTTGTTCTTCCACTCTTCCGCCTTCTTCTTCTTCTTCTTCTTCTTCTTCTTCTTCTTCTTCTTCTCCTTCTCCTTCTCCTTCTCCTTCTCCTTCTCCTTCTCCTTCTCCTTCTCCTCTTCCTCCTCCTCCTCCCCCTCTTTTCCTCTTCCTCCTCCTCCCTGATTTTGGGGCCAGCTTATGAAAACCATAAAAATTAAAGGTAAAGGTACCCCTGCCCGTACGGGCCAGTCTTGACAGACTCTGGGGTTGTGCGCCCATCTCACTTAAGAGGCCAGGGGCCAGCGCTGTCCGAAGACCCTTCCGGGTCACGTGGCCAGCATGACATCGCTGCTCTGGCGAGCCAGAGCCGCACACGGAAATGCCGTTTACCTTCCCACCAGTAAGCGGTCCCTATTTATCTACTTGCACCCGGAGATGCTTTCGAACTGCTAGGTTGGCAGACGCTGGGACCGAGCAGCGGGAGCGCACCCCGCCGCAGGGATTCGAACCGCCGACCTTTCGATCGGCAAGTCCTAGGCGCTGAGGCTTTAACCCACAGCGCCACCTGCGTCCCAAGCCATGACAAAAGGCACTAGCAGAAATGCAGCAGAACATTCTTCACCAGCATGGTGTAGTGGTTAAGAGCGGTGGACTCGTAATCGAGTGAACGGGGTTCGATTCCCCGCTCCTCCACATGCAGCTGCTGGGTGATCTTGGGCCAGTCACACTTCTCTGAAGTCTCTCAGCCCCACTCACCTCACAGAGTGTTTGTTGTGGGGGAGGAAGGGAAAGGAGAATGTTAGCCGCTTTGAAACTCCTTTGGGTAGTGATAAAGCGGGATATCAAATCCAGACTCCTCCTCCTCCTCCTCCTCTTCTTCTCCTTCATTTGCCCTACTTTGCAATAACCAGCCCACATACAAAGTGGAGAGAAACCTGGGTTGCTTCACACTGTGAATGCACTAAGCAGGGACCTGCACCAAACCCTGGCTTTCTGAAGAACGCATGCCACATGGTAGATATTACTTAATATGCATTCATCTCTTTCATACCTTACATTTTAGCCACTTAAAAGTAATAATCAGGTGCAAATCTGAAGGCAGAATGTATGAAATGGCACCATATCACACTTGCTAGCAAGCGATCAGTTGAAATGGGAAGTGGGCATTTATAGGGAAAACTTCATCAGAATCAAAAGCTCCCACTGTTTTTTTGAGGGGATCACTGCAAAAGGGTCGAGAACATGTGATGGGCTTTTCTTCCTTCATGGGGGTGGAGTGGTTTATTAAAGCTTTCTATGTCAAAGAAAACCACACAAAGAACAGATAACTCAGAGCATATACACCTATTCATTTAGTAAGAGCAAACATAAGAACAATGATCCCTAGTTGGCTAGGGTGCCTTGTGGCCAGTTTGAAGAAGCATTGTCCTCATCCTAATAGGATTCATTTGCCTTGAGAAACACCAGCACAGAGCTAAAGTTGATTGTCTACAAATTGCTGTATCACGTCTAGTATGTGATCTCTGATTGACTGGGAGCCATTGTAGAGAATGGAAAACAGATAAGGTAGTGTGTTGCGTATGTGTATGTGTATGTGTATATGTATATGTATGTGTGTGTGTTTTATATGTTAATAAAATCTAAATAAATAAATAAATAAATAAATAAGGAAAACAGGGTGGGGGGAATAGAAAAGGGGCATTTTAATGAAATGTTTCATCAGAATCAAAAGCTCCCACTTTCTGAAACTTCGGTGGGTTCATGAAAAAACGCTTAATTCCTGGAGTGATCCCTGAATGGCTAGACCATGGGTAGGCAAACTAAGGCCCGGGGGCCGGCCCCGGCCCAATTGCCTTCTAAATCCGGCCCACAGACTGGACTTCCGGGTTGGCGCCATCGCCGAATGGCGGGCTCCCTCCGTGCTCCGGAGGGAGCCGGCTCGGCAGGGGTTGGGTCCTACCGCGCTGGCGACGCGGGGACCCTCAAAAACCATGGGCACGGGGCCCATGGACATGGTGATTCAGCTGGCACCTTTGCGCCCCTCCCCGGCCCGTGAAAGAGCCTTTTTAAAGGCTAAAGAACGGGCGCCAGGAGGAGGGGTGGTGCTTTGAGTCCTCCGCTCCCCCTGCCGAGCGAAGCCGCATGCCATTCGGTGGAGAGCGCTAGCTTCTTCTATTGAGAATTCGGATCCAAAAGAAGAACCCGTGAGTAATTGGAGTATGGACTAAAAAGAGGGATAAATTTTTAAAATCTGGAGCGAACGGGGGAGGTGGAAAAAGGAAGTCAGCCCCCCCTTAATTGTAGAAGAGCCAAAACAAAGGACTTGACAACTAAGATTGAGAGTAACCTTATCTTGATGAATCTGCAACTTCGTGAGGGGAAAATATAAGATTGAGCTGGAGGAGAAAGGTGGAATTTGTATTAAAAAGTAACCCCCCCCCCGGAATCCCTGGAGCGATTCGTGAAAATGCCTGGAGAAGAGCAACGGAGGTTTTGACAGCTGTCAAAGAACTGTCAAAACGGAAGAACAAATTGGAGTCTTTGTTATGAGGACTTTGCCGGTTACATTTGTTATAAATTGGACATAAATTGTTTCAAATAAGGATCAACAAGCTATTTGGACTGGTGGATGTGATCTGGAGGGGAGCTCAGCTGCTGTGGTCCATCTAGAGGAGCTGAGGGATATTGCATGTGTTTTCGACAGGAAACTTGAATAGTTGAACAGAGTTTTTAATCTCCTGGGAAACTGCAGAAATGGAACATTATTTTGTCTACAGAGGCCTACACACCATAGGATACAATGGATTTATCTGTTGGAAAATGAAAGGGACATGACGCAACGTTTGGTTCCTGAATAACATGCCTCTGCAGAGAAACTAGAAGCCTTTGGAAAAAGAACATTCCTGCGGGAGAACAGGGAAATAAACAAAGAAACAAGAACGAACTGGAGGTGGGAACATTTGGGATATCCAGATTTGACAAGCTTATGGAAATAAAATTGGAGTTTTTACTCCTGGATATAAAAATCTGGATAGAAGAAATGGGCCCCTTTTGGAGATAGACTCCTTCTATGATCGGACACTCGCAATTAAAAATGACTGGCAAAGAATCAGAGGGGTATGGGCTTAGTGAAATGTGGGAACTCCAGAAAGATACTAGAAATGGAGGGATATGGGGAAAGCAACAGGGAAAGGGGGGAGGGAAATTTGGAATCCAAAAGTTGTAAAATTATTATTTTTTCTTCTTTCTATCTTTATTTTATATTTATCTGCATTATATTTGAAAAGGGGGACCTCGTGGAAGGGATTAGATCGATCTTAGGGGATGGGAACTTGGAAAAAAAATTTGGGTTATTGATGATGAGTGTAATTTGGGGATAAGAATTTGTTGAATTTAATTGTTTATTTGGAAGATTTGGAATACAAGAGGGGGTGGGGAGGGGAAGTCCTGATTATTGGAAAAAGTTTATAAATTGGATTCAATTTGTTTTAATTTGGAAAACCTTAATAAATATTATTAAAAAAATAAATAAATAAATCCGGCCCACAGACAGTCTGGGAATCAGCGTGTTTTTACATGAGTAGAATGTGTACTTTCATTTAAAATGCATCTCTGGGTTATTTGTGGGGCCTGCCTGGTGTTTTTGCATGAGAAGAATGTGTGCTTTTATTTAAAATGCATCTCTGTTCTATTTGTGGGGCATAGAAATCTGTTCACCCCCCCAAAAAAAAATATAGTCTGCCCCCCCCAAGGTCTGAGGTGCAGTGGACTGGCCGCCTGCTGAAAAAGTTTGCTGACCCCCTGGGCTAGACCCTCCTAGGTGAACAGTCTAAAAAGCATCAAACTCATCCTAATTGGGTTCATTTGCCCAATGAGCTACCAACTGAATTTGGTTGGCAATGTAGTACTGCATTATATGCAGTATGTGACGTCTGATTGACAGGGAACCACTGAGGAGAATGAAAAAGGGAAAACAAAATATGGGCCACAGAAGGGGGGAAATGAAGCTACCACTAGCCATAAAAAGAGCACGATGAAGGACATTTTCTGGATGGTGGTTGACAATCTTCCAGCGACAGCTACTGTGAGGATCCAGCTCTGTGGTGTTGGTTAAGTCAACTCTGTTCTGTGTCAGCTTGACTCTGTGGATCTAGGTAGCTTCCCCATCACACAACCCTGAAACTTCAAAAATTCAACAAGCAGAGTGTTCAAAGCAATGGGGGAGGGAGGAAGGAGAGGAAATTAAAAACCTCTGGCAAAAAAAACTGGTTATTTGCTTTGAATGCTGAGTAGCTTGTCACCCCCTACCTAGGGGAAATGATGCCCAGAAGGAACAGCATTTACGGGCAACCGTTTATCATCTTTGGCTTTCACCAACCCAAGATGTTATGACGACAAAGCATAAAGCGCTTAAACGCCAGTTTTAACACCCATACAATTCATTTTAACGCAAATACACAGCCTTAAAAATTTAATAAAAAAGCCCTCATACCAATTATAAAAGCTATTTTCCAAGCTCAGTAAATCTCATAATTGTCACTTTTATGCAAGCACACCTGATTCACGACTATCAGTCACTTTTACGGTCTCTGTAGCTGCTAAAAACCTCAAAATGTACCCAGGAAGAAATGTCTGGGAACTCATAAATGACCCCCTTTTTATGTGAGATTTTTTCCCCTTCATATGTAAGAACATATGAAGAGCCCAGAAACAGGATCAGAGCAATGACCTGCCCAGCCCAGTATCCTGTTTTCACAGGGACCAAACAGATGGCCATGGAAAAGCCTGCAAAATAGGTTCTGCGTACAACACCACTCTCCTCATGCCATTACCAGCAATAGACACATTGCCTCTGATGGTAGCAGAACATAGCCATCATGGCTACTTGCCATGAATGGCCTCTCCACTCCCATGAGTTGTTTGCCTATTCCAAATGGAGGAGACTTAGCACAATCTTAGATACTCACACCTAGTGAATGGCTAGGCAGCTGCACCGACCCGGCCCCTTTATTTTAGGAACACAGGGACACGGGTGGCGCTGTGGTCTAAACCACTGAGCCTCTTGGGCATGCCGATCAGAAGGTTGGCTGTTCGAATCCCTGCAACAGAGTGAGCTCCCATTGTTCTGTCCCAGTTCCTGTCAACCTAGCAGTTCAAAAGCAAGTAGATAAATAGGTACTGCTGTGGCGGGAAGGTAAACAACATTTCTGTGCACTCTGGTTTCTGTCACAGTGTTCCATTGAGCCAGAAGTGGCTTAGTCCTGCTGGCAACATAACACGGAAAACTGTCTGGGGACAAACACCAGCTATCTCGGCCTGAAAGCAAGATGAGCACCGCAACCCCATAGTCGCCTTTGACTGGACTGAACTGTCCAGGGGTCCTTTACCTTTTTTAGCAACATCATTCCCTATCACTGCTTTAGGATGGCACATAAAAATATGACATCCTCAAAATTCAGAGGGCAATATCTGCATTTACAATGTCTATACCCCCCAAAGCAGTGCTTTCTCTCTCCACCATTGTGCGGGCCCCGGGGGTAACCTGAGATACATGGTCCGGGTCCGGTCCAGAATCCAAAGGTTCCGCTAGGAGTCAGTCTGTTGGAAATCAAGCCTTTATCAGGAGAAACTGGCAACTCTCCCAGGCACCCGGCATGATTCCCTGTTGACCTCCCTGGCTGCATTCCCCAACAAGATCCAGGCGAGGTCTCGATAGGCGATTCTTCTCAAACGTGAGAAGAACACACACCCTCTTTCCTTCCCCCTGGCAGGGGAAAGAGATAGACAGAAACGTATTTACATGCCTTTATTTCTGTCTTTGCAGCGTTACAAAAAACATGACTGCTCTCTTCAAGCTTCAGCAGTCTAGTGACAAACACTTCCTGCACTCCCTGGACAGGAACAAACGGAAGAGCTCATATTAAACTCTGAGCTAATTCCGGTGTTTCGCACTGAGAATTGACTGTCCCTCTGTTTCCCACGGACAGTCCCAACATTCCCATTATGTTTTGCTTTCAAGCTAGCAGTTTGCAGCTGCATTGCTTCTATATCGTAACAAGTCCGACGGGGCCAAGGCAGGACATGAGGTAGGAAACCAGGCAAGAACAGGTACAGGATCTCAGGCAGGATCTGGCATACAGCAATATTGCTTCCGCAATCTGGGGCGGGGTCTGACAGCCTTTTATCTTTGTCGGGGTAACGGCCGGTCCTGATCCCCCAGCGACTCACCACCCTGTCTCACCCGAAGGCGAGCACTCCTCCTGCAACTACTCAGGTCTCTCCTTCTCTCAGACCTGGGTCTCTGCAGCTAGGGAGACAGCGGTGGGTTACTAGACCCAGGGGCTGCCTCAGCCTCCCCTGACCAAACTGGTAGTGGAGCAGCTGTAAGTGATGGCCCAGCTGAAGGCAACGAGGTAATCCCCGCATCTGGAGCCAGGGCAGGCTCAGGCCCCCTGACTTGGCCCAGCTGGTGCTTGCTGCAGGGGAACCTGTGCAGACTGGAACTCTTCAGAATCAGGCCCCAGACTTGGTTCAGCTGCTGCCTGAGGCAAAGGATCCGGTGCAGACTGAGACCCCTCTGGTTCCGAGTCCGATCCCGAGTCCCAGGTCATCACAACCATGTTACAAGAAAGGAGATTTTGACCAACCACCAGGAAGAACTTTCTGACAAGCTGTTCCACAGTGGAATTGTTTCCCTTGGAAGGTGGTGGACTCTCCATCCTTGGAGGTTCTCCAGCAGAGGTTGGATGACCATCTGTCATGGATGCTTTAGCTGAGATTTTGGCATTGTAGTGGGGTTGGACTAGAGGACCTTCAATGTCCCTCCCGATTCTAAAATTCTATGTTCCTAAAGCCAGGTGTGCCACTTGAGTTTATACACAGAGGAAGGATAGTCACTCTGTGTTTTCCTGCCTGTCTTTAGCCATCAACACTGGAAAAGGATGAAAAGCAGCAGAAGGTGTCCCCATCTGTGTACTTGGATCAGGATTTAATAGGGGTGCAACTTCTAAACAGCTATCACGGTGTGAAATATATGGCGGTGCACCTCCACCCCTCCCAGGAAGAAGGACAAGGAAGAAGGATGGCATTTGAGATTAAAAGGAAATATCGTCAACCTGCACAATTATATCCCCTTGATTGATGTGAAAAGGGAGCCCATCACACATTTTGAACATCAAAAGCAATTTGCAAACTTGTTACACACACACACTGAGAGAGAGAGAGAGAGAGATTGTGCACAGGATTTGTGTTGGCAAATGATTTAGAAGCAGAAGTAAATCCAAGAGCACCACAATCTGCTAACAAGCAATTAAGCGGCAGGAGTAAGAGGCAAAGGTCAGGTGCTTTTCGCCAAGGTTTGAAGAGGAAGGGAGAGATGATCTGAAGAGATAAATGGAGATTGCTGCTGTAACCCACCAGAGATTACAATACCATTCCTCAACCAAACTGTCAGCTGAAGCTCCTTTATCCAGCTACCCCAGGGCACTAACCTGTCCCGCAGTCACAGGCCACTGGGGAACATTCCAAATTTGCTTTAAGGGTTAGGAGAGCAGAGCAGTGGCGTAGCGTGGGTTGTCAGCACCTGGGGCAAGGCAAGTAATTTGCGGCCCCTAACCCGTGGATTCCCGCCCCCTAACCCTAACCCCCAGATGTTTTGCCTGGTGCGGCCGCCCCCCTGCACCCCCCACGCTATGCCACTGGAGCAGAGCTGCTGCTGGTGGAACCCAAATGCCATTCTGTTTGTGGCATCTCTGACACCGCAAGCACTGCTAACCTGTTCCCTTCCTCACTTCGGCACCACCCACCTCCACTGCATCTGGGAACACAGGGAGGAATTCAATGGAGTTCTAAGTTAAAGACAGTGCTAGTTAAATACTTCTTGTTGTTGTTGTTTAGTCATTTAGTCGTGTCCGACTCTTCGTGACCCCAACGACCAGAGCACGCCAGGTACTCCTGTCTTCCACTGCCTCCCGCAGTTTGGTCAAACTCATGTTTGTATCTTCGAGAACACTGTCCAACCATCTCGTCCTCTGTCGTCCCCTTCTCCTTGTGCCCTCAATCTTTCCCAACATCAGGGTCTTTTCCAGGGAGTCTTCTCTTCTCATGAGGTGGCCAAAGTATTGGAGCCTCAGCTTCACGATCCGTCCTTCCAGTGAGCACTCAGAGCTGATTTCCTTAAGAATGGATAGGTTTGATCTTCTTGCAGTCCATGGGACTCTCAAGAGTCTCCTCCAGCACCATAATTCAAAAGCATCCATTCTTTGGCGATCTGCCTTCTTTATGGTCCAGCTCTCACTTCCATACATCACTACTGGGAAAACCAGAGCTTTAATTATACGGGCCTTTGTTGCCAAGGGATGTCTCTGCTTTTTAAGATGCTGTCTAGGTTTCTCACTGCTTTTCTCCCAAGAAGCAGGCGTCTTTTAATTTCGTGACTGCTGTCACCACCTGCAGTGATCATATAGCCCAAGAAAGTAAAATCTCTCACTGCCTCCATTTCTTCCCCTTCTATTTGTCAGGAGGTGATGGGAACAGTGGCCATGATCTTCATTTTTTTGATGTTGAACTTCAGACCATATTTTGCACTCTCCTCTTTCACCCTCATTAAAAGGTTCTTTAATTCCTCCTCACTTTCTGCCATCAAGGTTGTGTCATCTGCATATCTGAAGTTGTTGATATTTCTTCCGGCAATCTTAAATCTGGCTTGGGATACTAGCAGTGCGTTAGTTGGCCACAGGGATTAGCTTTATTCTGAGTCAATGCTATGGTCCATCTAGCTCAACATTGAGCTACTGCCAGTCGGTGTAGAGAATATTGACCTAGAACAGCCAGTGGTTCCAGGACAAAGAAGTTTCCCTTGTTCCTCTTTACAGAAGGTCAGCAAATAGGGTAAAATTTATCCCTCACCACCTGGGAGCAGTATTTGCTTTCCATTCACCTTGATCTATTTCCCATCCCTTCTTCCCATACAGGAAACACAGTTCCTTTATTCCTTCATTTTTTATTGGCTTTGTCCTGCCTTTGATCTGGTTTGGCTTCAGAGGAGCACCTTCAGAGTGAGGGCAGAAGAAGGAAGTTTTTTTGAAGAATTCAACATTGCATCAAGCCAGATGGAATGAACACCCTCTGTTCCAGATGTGGGGTGCATGGGGAGGGGAGCAAGTCACATTGCACAAGTCAAGGTGCTCAGGTCTTCTGCTGATGGGACCCCTTAGTTGAATCCTGCCCAGTGCTGTCTGGCTGGAGAGGAAGGATTGGAAGAGATTTTGGAGGAGGGAGAAAAATTGACCCAAAGTGGGGAAGCATGGTTGATTGACTAGGAGGCAGCAGTGAAAGAGTTGAGGGAGGTTGTTATAATAATAATAAAAAAATAAAATTTTATTTATATCCCGCCCTCCCCAGCCGAAGCCGGGCTCAGAGCGGCTAACAACAGTAAAATGATACATTCTAAAATCATTTCCTTCTAAAATCAGTTCAAATCAGATTAATGGCAACCATTGGGCTAGAGTTCTGTGAGGATTGCCAAAGGAGGGGGTCAGGCTGTGCCCTGGCCAAAGGCCTGGTGGAACAGCTCTGTCTTGCAGGCCCTGCGGAAAGATGTCAAGTCCCGCATGGCCCTAGTCTCTTGTGACAGAGCGTTCCACCAGATAGGAGCCACAGCTGTAAAAGCCCTGGCTCTGGTTAAGGCCAACCTAACCTCCCTGTGGCCAGGGACCTCCAAGGTATTTTTTTTTTTAAGACCGTAAGGCCCTCTGTGGGACATACCAGGAGAGGCGGTCCCATAGGTACGAGGGTCCTAGGCCGTATATGTTGGGAAATTTAAGTTTTCTCCAACTTCTGGATGACGCCTCTATGCTGCTGCTGCAGGAGATGAAAAAGAAAAAAGCACAAAGAAGAAGAAGCAAACAAGCCATTCCCTTCTAATAATGCAATGCAGATCTTGCTTATTAAATTTCTGTCTGTCTCGCCCTTCCGCCGATATGTTAAAAGGGGTGCTGTGCTCGCTTTGGGAATATGCAGATGCACATTTAATAATTCATCAGTTAATGGATTAAAAGACAGATGATTAATCCATTAGAAAGTTCTTTAGCTGCTTGACAGGGCTAAAATTAACGGGTTTATAGGGGGCTAGAGGAAAGCACTGCCAATCCTCTTAGGAGAGGGAAGCCTCAGAGCAGCCGCCCGCCTTCTCCAACAACACCTTTAGACAAGCAGAAGAGGTAGTTAGAAATTAACAGTAAACATATCACAGCTTGTAAAATTCTGCCAAGAGTGAAATGTAATAAGTATGTCATCAAGCACAGTTAGTGGCGACTCTTCGGCTGAAACATCTGAGGAATTTGGAGGCAAACACAGGAACTATTGTGGAATTTCCCATGAAACATCTACGTCTGCATCACCCACTGTATTCCCCCCCCCCTTCAAGGAGAGGATGTCAGGGGAGGGAAGCATGGCCTGTTTCTTTACAATGGCTTCTGGTAGCACCAATCAGGCCACTCTTAATAGGGCAAGAAATTTCAAAGCTCCAAGCACTCTTTGAATTTCTGCCTCACATTCAGTTTCTCAGACAGGAGTTGCTGACCTCAGATGTTGCTCACCAATTGTCAGGGCTGATTGTGGTGCTGAACATCCTCGTTGGGTTGTGTTCAGCACAGCGAAGAAGCACTTTTTAAAATCTGTCCTAAATCTTCCAATGTTCAGCTTCAATGGCTATCTATGAGCTCTAGTTTTGTGCGGGAGAGAGGAACAAACTTTCTTTACGCACTTCCTGTTTGCAATGCATAATTTTGTAAACTTCCGTTACGTTACCTCTTTAAAGCCCTAAACGACCTCAGTCCAGTATAGCTGAAGGAGCGTCTCCACCCCGTTCTACCCGGACACTGAGGTCCAGCGCCAAGGGCCTTCTGGTGGTTCCCTCACTGCCAGGTTACAGGGAACCAGGCAGAGGGCCTTCTTGATAGTGGCACCCGCCCTGTGGAACGCCCTCCCACCAGATGTCAAAGAGAACAACAACTACCAGACTTTTAGAAGACATCTGAAGGCAGCCCTGTTTAGGGAAGCTTTTTACAGTATTTTAATATTTGGTTGGAAGCCGTCCAGAGTGGCTGGGGAAGCTCAGCCATATGGGCGGGGTATAAATAATAAAGTATTATTATTATTATTATTATTATTATTATTATTATTATTAGTCTTTTCTCTATACTAAGAAGTCCTAATGCTGTGCTGTCTTTCTTCACTCCACCCATCCCTGCCTCTCATCCCCACAATGTGCCCCACACCACTGGCAGAGGAAGAGGAGTGTGGGGGGAGCGCACTGCCTCCTGCAGTGGGGTGCCGTCGTGGCTGCCCCCTGCCTGCACTGGGCACCCCACCCCCGCAGGCAGCATGCCACACCCCCAGGACACACACCACACCCCCAGGATGCATGCCAGGCCCGCCCCTGACTGCTCTCCACCCCCCCGGTGCTGGAGCATGAAGCTCTGCCACTGCCCCACACCCTCCCTAAATCTTCCCACGGGGTTTGGGGAACCCCCATAACATATTGTGTGGGTGAACAGGGGGAGAAGAGCAGGAGGAAGTTCTGATGCTACATTGGATGCAGCCCATAAATCAAAATACAATTGAATCCCACCAATGGAATTCTTCACCCAGGTTCTGTACATCCCTAACAGCGGGATTCTCTTCAAATCAATCGGCCTTGGAAAGTCTACACAGGGAGAGCTAAAGCTCATAATTGATCATTTAGTTCTGGAGGTGGTTTTCTCTCTCTTCCCAAATGATGCATTTCATTGCACCCTGAATGAGCATGAGATGCTTGTCCTGTTTTATTACTTTCTGATAGCACTCAGGAATTGATTTCAATTAAAATGTGGAGGGCAGAAATGGAACCCAATCAGCTTCTCAATGGCATTTCAATATAAGCCCAACTGTAGGTCTCCTCCGGTCTATCAAGGGGCGGGAAATTGATGAATGCAAATGGGTTCCTCTTCATTGCTTTGGTAAGCCCATCAGGCGCCAATCTATACCTCCTGCAACCTTTTCAATTAACCCACGTGGAAGAAGCAGGCCTGATCGGCTCTCAGACGTGATACCTGTGTCGGGCGGCTGCACAAGCAATCCACTTGCTGGCCTGCCAGACAAGGAGAATGTGCCCTTTGACATTTGGCACTGATAAACAGGCACACTTGACTTTCATGAAGTCCTTCAAGGATGCTCAAGAAGAAGAATGGCAGGCAGGTGTCAGTCGCTGGCTAAGCAGCAGAACTTGCAGGTCTTACTTGCAGAAGGTCCTAGCTTCAGTCTCTAACATCTTCAGGCTGGGTTGGGGAAGACTTGCTGTCTGAAATCCTAGACAGCTGCTGCCAGTCAGTGTAGACAGAACCAAGTTCCATGGAGGTGTGATAGGAATTTTATGGTCTTAGATATATGGTAGTGTTCATAAGTGTACCAACCAAGCACGTACATAGATCAGCACAGGAAGACCGACCTGGAACCATTTTTAATCCTAAACTGAGCAAATGTTTTCTCTGCAAGGTCAAGTGGGAAATCTCCCATTGTCTCTTTCCTCACAAATCCTGTCTTAAGGGCACATTTATGATATGAATAGGGTGTGAGCCTGTGACCTGGCCCAGGAACTAAGGTATTTATCATTACAAAAGACTGGCCAGGCTACCCAGGAAATCCAATCAAGTAAGCTGCCAGACAGGAGATAAACCACGACAGGAGAAAAACAACATTCAAATTTCTGTTTAGACCGCCTTTTCTGTAATGTAGGTGTGATGTATCTGAGGGCTGGTCTTAGGTTACACCCCTTCTGTGATGTATGTATGATGTTTCTGGGGGTGGTCTTGATCTACAGGGTGGCAATTTCTTTATAAGGCCTTGCACGCCATTTTTTTATAAGGTCTTTATAAGGCCTTGCACGCCATTTTTCGGGGTTCCTCCTCTCTCCTGAGGGTGAGGGGAGCACCCTTTTGCAACAGATCAATAAAGATCAAGCTTACTAGCTGCTTTGCTTCTCAATATTCTCTGGCTGGCCTGTTATTCTCTCCTACCAATAGGGGACCCATGTAAGGACTCTATATGGGCTCTTGGGTACCCCATAAGGGAAAAGGACAATTTTTGTTTACAACAGAGTTGCAAGGCAGCTTACAATGAGCTTACATTAAGAGAAAGCACCTCCCTACTTCTGTGGTTGTGGTTTTTTTTTTATAAAAACCCTTCACAAAGGGAGAATAGCATGCGCAGGGGGATGTTCATATTGAGAAGTATTTCTGAGATGTAATCCCATGCTTGCAGTCTGGAATGCAAGAATCAAGACACACGTTTCCCATCTTAGTGAGAAGAATGAGGCCACCATTATTTTCAGAACAGATTTTCCCCAGACAATGTTGATAATAAGGAGAGTTGGGCTGCGGGGAGAGAAAGAGCTCTCCTTCGTTAAGAAGGTATCATTAAGAGGAGCTAATAGACCAACATCTGGGCTTCACAGACTGTTAATCTCTGAAGTATTATCCCTGGCACACTGAGAGTTTTACGCTCCATACAGGCAGCTGTAAAAGAACAGAACCTTATAATTGGACTGCACTTTGTGGGAGACTTGGACTGGTAACTTGCTTCACAGTTCCTCAGGGAGGGGAATGTAGATGCTTCAGGATTTTTGGCACTGAATTCCATAGATCAGGGGTAGCTAGGGTAGTACTCTCTAGGTCCTTTGGACTACAACTCTCATGGCCAATATGAGCACAGCTAACAATCAGGCATAATAGGCCCAAACATCTGTAGTCCAAACATCTGGAGGCACCACATTTGCCCTGCCATCGCTGCTTGTCAACCTCTGGCCAATGGAAGTGCTGGTTTATGCAAACGCGGCTTCAGTTTGCTACAGCTCTATACAACACTCGTTGACAATGGGAGCTATAAACTTCCACAAGTAGTAGCAGGAAAGCCACATTGTCAGGGGTTTTTTTTTAACAACAAAAAACCCCCCACACTTGCTGTGTGTGTGCAATGAAGTTTTAATTGGTAAAAAAAGGAAGTTGGCAGTCTGGAGTTGTCTTTTGCCCATAATTTCTGCAAGCCACTCCAATATCCCTGCCAAGAAAACTCCATGGACAAAAAAGAGGACAGATCCTGAAGTTGAGGCTCCAATACTTTGGCCACCTCACGAGAAGAGAAGACTCTCTGGAAAAGACCCTGGTGTTGGGAAAGATGGAGGGCACAAGGAGAAGGGGACGACAGAGGACGAGATGGTTGGACAGTGTTTTCGAAGCTACCAGCATGAGTTTGGCCAAACTGTGGAAGGCAGTGGAAGACAGAAGTGCCTGGCGTGCTCTGGTCCAGGGGGTCACAAAGAGTCGGACACGACTAAACAACAATTGTTACTCAAGCCATTTCAGCTTTCCACCCACTAAAGACAGACTTCTACTGCTAGGCTATGTATTTGCTAGCACAACCCTGTCACTTCATTTTGATTATAGTGTGTCCAGACCAGTGCATTACTTTCAGAGCTGCAGCAGTTTCCCATAGCTTAACACATATTGTGATATATGACCTTGCAAATGACCTTCAGTGTCTTCTTTTTTTAAGGGTGTTGGTGTTTTTCTTTTCACTGTGTGCACAATTGATCTGGTGTGGGTCCCTACTTTTAACATGCTGATACCAGTAACACATTCTCCCGAGCATTTTTCTCTCTCTGACATTGACTGGTCTGCTAATCTGGTGGGGACTTAAAAACAGCTGAATTGGGTCCATTACTCTTTGATACCATTGAAATGTGACAGTGGCAGCCTCTATTATTTACCCTCCTGTGTCACATTTAACATAAAACAAGCCCCTTTCTCTCTCTGATCTGGAGTTTCCCAGAATAAAACACACAGAGACAAGCTTGTTGTTGTTGTTACTGCTGTTATATTTAGCATTGTGGGGATGGAGCAGAGTGGTACAGTTTGCAACATCCATTTCAGCTCCCCCCCCCCACCATCTGAGAGCTGACAGATTTTGTTATGGTGATGGAAATAATGATGTGAGAAAAGAGGTGTCAGGAAGGATCTGCTTCCTTCTCTCAAAGAAACAATCTTGCATTTCTTCCCTGGCTATGCAAAGCGCTTGAAGCTGATTCTTGGAATCTCTTATTAAATCATAAACCTTCTCAGGCCAAAGGGGATCTGAGATGCTCATTCGCTCCATCTCTTGCCCCTGAAGCACTATCATTTATACTTAACCATCCTCGGCAGATGTTTATCTATTTCTAATGCACTCCAAGGGTTGGGCAAGTCTGTAGCCCCACATGGAGGCTAATCTCAAGTCAAAAATAAGGGCTGGTCCACAGCCATTTGCAGATGTGAGAACAGGGTTGGGAGAAACTGTCAGTTTTCATTTCTCACGGTTTCCCATTTCTCCAACTTTATATTCAGTTCTCCAGATTCCCACATCAGTTTCGTTTTTTAAAAACCATCATGAAAATTCACTTAGTGCGGCTTTCTTTTAATATACAGTGGTACCTCGGGTTACATACGCTTCAAGTTACATACGCTTCAGGTTACAGACTCTGATAACCCAGAAATAGTACCTCAGGTGCTTCAGGTTAAGAACTTTGCTTCAGGATGAGAACAGAAATTGTGCTCCGGCGGCAGCAGGAGGCCCCATTAGCTAAAATGGTGCTTCAGGTTAAGAACAGTTTCAGGTTAAGAATGAGCCTCTGGAACAAATTAAGTACTTAACCCAAGGTACCACTGTAAACATTTTTGTATGCAATTATTTCCTAATATACACATCCTTGCAAAGCAATTTTTCCTAACTTAAGTTGTTGTTGTGGTTATTAATATGCATTTCTGTACACTTTACTTAACTGGAGAATGTTGTGGCGTTTGCCCTCCTTAGGTGTATGACATCATACTGGGTTCATAAGGAAAGGGTTAACTAATTGTAAAATGACTAACCAATGGGAACCCAAGGGGAGGAGTTAGAGCTAGAGTTAGGGTGGTTGAGAAGCCAGTCTGGAGTTAGAGAAGAGACAGATTGGATAAGTCTGTGGGTTGGGCTAGTCTGGTGTGAGAGAGTGAGAGAATCTGTTGAGAAGTCAGTCAAACAGTTGATACAATCAGTCAGAAGGTATTAGGAAGGTATAGGTGGTAAAGAAGCTAAAGTTAAGATACTGACAGGAATATTATCTGAGAAATCATAAACTTGTTAATGTTTATAAAATAAATTTGTTTATTTGGTTCACTTTTAAACAACTGTATGGATTCAGTGTTTTACCCGAGAGTAACGGGTTGGTGGCAGCGGGAAAGCGAGCACAGTGGTGGCACAGGGATCAATAGACCGTTAAACGTCTGGGGACCCTGTGTGATCGCCACAAAAGTGTTCACAAATTGTTTCAGAAAGTGAAAATTAGGTAGGTTCACATTTGAAGGTGAATTCCCTCCCAGCATCCCTAACTGGGAAACCTGTGTTGTTGTGATTTGATTCCATGCCAGATGGATGGGCAATAATGTGGCTCCTTCCTATGTCAAAATTGCCCCCTCCCCCAGGGTGTTGGGTGATGCTTGCTTATAAAGGATCTATAGCATTGGCTCTACCAACCTAGTCCTTCATATATAGATTTCTGAAGAGGGGTGAGATTACACTAGGTAAAGGGACCCCTGACCATTAGGTCCAGTTGTGACCAACTCTGGGGTTGCAGCACTCATCTCGCTTTATTGGCCGAGGGAGCCGGCATACAGCTTCTGGATCATGTGGCCAGCATGACTAAGCCGCTTCTGGCGAACCAGAACAGCGCATGGAAACGCCGTTTACCTTCCCGCCGGAGCGGTACCTATTTATCTACTTGCACTTTGATGTGCTTTCGAACTGCTAGGTTGGCAGGAGCAGGGACCGAGCAACAGGAGCTCACCCCGTTGTGGGGATTCAAACCACCAACCTTCTGATCGGCAAGTCCTAGGCTCTGTGGTTTAACCCACCGTGCCACCCGCGTCCCGAGATTACACTAGTCAGCCATTCTTCTTCTTTTTTCTTCCTTGACAATCACTCGTAGCTGAGTAAGATTGTCTTCCATGAACATAGTCTTAATAGTGTGTCCGTAAGTGGCTGTGGAGGCCAATTCTGGATCCACACATCCTTCCAGAGAGGGAACATAGGTTTCCGGGTGGGAGTTGATCATGGTGAGGGTTTGCCAAGCGTGCCTTCCTCTTAGCATGTTTCTCCCTTTCGTCCTGAGTTCGGGCTTCTTCAAAGTCCATTACACCTTTGGTGAAGGCTGTTCTCCAATTGGAGCACTCGCAGGCCAGTGATTCCCAGTTGTCGGTCTTTATACTACATTTTTTTTTAGATTGGCCTTGAGAGCCTCTTTAAATCTCTTTTGTTGTTCACTGGCATTATGCTTTCTATTTTTAAGTTGGGAATAGACTAGTTGCTTTGGAAGACAATAATCAGGCATCCAAACAACATGACTTCTGGCAAATGTAAGACTTAATTCCAGGGTAAAGAGTGCATGAAATTTCATATATTGATGAAAATAACAGACAAAAACACACTCCCTCTTTAGGGAAGCTTTTAATGTTTAACAGGTTATTGTATTTTGGTGTTCTGTTGGAAGCCGCCCAGAGTGGCTGGGGAAACCCAGCCAGATGGGTGGGGAAGGAATAAATAAATAAATAGATAGATAAATAAATAAATAATTCTTATTATTATCATTGAGAAAATTGCTTTACAAAAATGTGAACGATAAGGGGAAATGACATATAAAAATGCATTTATTGGTAGAGTTTTGCACCATAATGTTGATCAAGAGCATGTTTTCATTTTTTTAAAGCAAACAAACTACAGCTTACTGCTGAAATATGGAAAAGTGCATTTAAGAGTCGAAAGGTGAGAAATGGGGAGAACAGAAATTTACAGCTCCATCTCTCCATTCCTCCATCTCTAGACATGAGTTTCTTACCCTTGTTCTATGGGTTCTTTGTACCCAGAGGCAGTTGCTGGAGAACTGCCAGTGGGAAAGAGCGGATGTTTTCAAGGTCCTGCTTGAAGGCTTCTTGGAGGTATCTGGTTTACCATGGAGGGGAAGCCGAATAGTGGACCAAATTGCCCCTTTGACTCTTCCTCTGTTCTTATGCATTCGGGAGAACAATGGCAATATATTAGCAAGGCAAAGGTTTCCCCACGTTGTAAGTGGATCCTTTTGCTAACCCATGAGCACGTGCCCCGTGGATACAATTTCTCCCAAACCTTATTTTCCATCCCATCTTATTTTGCTATGTTCTAGAGGAACATTTAAGCAGCGCAGAGGGGACGATTACCCTTATGTTCCCGTCCCCTGCCTAATCACCCGGCAACCCTTTACTAAGTGATATTACACTGTAATTACATTACTTGCGGTATTAGGCGCCTGTTATAGCTTCTTAATTGTGCAATAATTTTGAAAAATGTGTCATTTCCATTATGCTGACTGCTGGGACAACAAGATACAGGCACAGTTTGGAGACTGTGCCAGGCACATTAATTTAACTGGGTGCAGTAGAAAGAATGGTATATTTATTTATTAATTGCAGGGGTAGGCAACGTGGTGTATTCCATGGCACTACAACTCACTACAACTCTATTTCTTTTAAAATTTATTTTATTGCATTTATAGACCAGCTTTTTCCTCCAAGGAGCTCAAGGTGGTTCATGTGCTCCTCTGTCTCCCCATTTTATCCTCACAACAACTATGTGAGGTAGGTTAGGCTGAGAGGCAGTGAGTGGCCCAAGGTCATACCCAGCGAGTGAGGATTTGAACTCTGGTCTCTCAGTCTTATCCTGACACTCTAGCCACTGCACCACACTGGCTCTCATCTCAATGGTCAGGGATGATTGGATTTGTAGTCTTCTTGTTGTTGTTTAGTCATTTAGTCGTGTCCGACTCTTCGTGACCCCATGGACCAGAGCACGCCAGGCACTCCTGTCTTCCACTGCCTCCCACAGTTTGGTCAAACTCATGCTGGTAGCTTCGAGAACACTGTCCAACCATCTCGCCCTCTGTTGTCCCCTTCTCCTTGTGCCCTCCATCTTTCCCAACATCAGGGTCTTTTCCAGGGAGTCTTCTCTTCTCATGAGGTGGCCAAGTATTGGAGCCTCAGCTTCAGGATCTGTCCTTCCAGTGAGCACACAGGGCTGATTTCCTTCAGAATGGAGAGGTTTGATCTTCTTCCAGTCCATGGGACTCTCAAGAGTCTCCTCCAACATCCAAAGGACAACCTTCTGCCTACTTCTGCACTGTGGGGCTATATCTTTGGCTGATTGCCTTTCGTTGGCTGTTGTCATCCAGTGGGGAGAACTGATTCATGGGCAGGCCCCAACTGAATTTCTTTTTGTAAGAGTCATGGGGATCATTCATGAAGTTCACTGAATCAATTTTTTTGACAGTAAGAGCTGTTTGACAATGGAACAGACTCCCCCGGGTTTGAGGCACTGGAGGTTTTAAGCAGAAGTTGGAAGGTCATCTGCCTTGGATGCTTTGGCTGAGATTGCAGGGGGTTGGGCTGGATGGCCCTTGGGGTCCTAATAATAATAATAATTATTATTAATAATAATAATAATTTTTTATTTATACCTCGCCATTCCTGGTTCAGGAAACTGGGCTCAGGGCGGCCAACAACAAATTTAAAACACTTAATTGATGAAACAAAAAACAGTATAAAACGTGAATAACAATAAATTCAGAATTCAAAAATCAATTTAGGGGGGAAATCCATCCAATAAACATGAGATGATGTTTTTTATTGGAAAATTAATAAATGCTCTAACAACAACAACAACAAAACATGAGATGATCACCAGGGATAGCTGGCTAAATTAGTCCTATTTGGGCCAGTGAGGAGACCAGGGGAGAATTAGCTGTGGGATCCCAGAATGGGTAATCTTCATAAAAGGGGGAGGGGGAGGGAAGGAAGGAAGGGGAATAAAAGATCAGGCTAAGTTCAAATTGAAAGCCAGGCGGAATAGCTCTGTTTTACAGGCCCTGCGGAAGGAAGTTAAATCTATGATTCTATGAGGTTAGTAGCCTATCCTTCCAGCTTTGGATGCCAGGTTAACCCTGGGAGGCTTGCCGATGGGACAGAGGCTGCATTTCACCCAGCTGAGCGAGAGCAAGCCAAGTCTAGTTGTCCAGTCAGATTCAACCAGGAGAGGAGGAGACTATGTGAAACAGGACCTTTTCAGCACCCTGGACAGCTCAAAGTTACCAATGCTTTGCTGGGACTCACTCAGGGAAAACAGTTGCCTTAACAGCACGCTGAAGGCTTCTGAAGGAGGACATGGGCTGAGCCTTCTGTTAGCCCTACCCACTCCTAGAAGCTTTGTTTTGTAAGCCTTGGCTCCTACGACATAGAGGGGGTGAAGGATGAATGGGAGAAGTGTCCTCCAAGCTGGAGGGCTCCGATGAGGCCATATCCTCTGGTGTGGATGGTCAATGGGTGGGTTTGGGGCAGAAATGGTTCCCTAGGAGATGTATTTCCTCCTTCTAAGATGGCCTTTGAGGCAGAAGGTGGGATTAAAATAATGTTGATAAATGAATCAACAATACTATCCATAATTGGCTATCCCATTAAAATATTAATTTAGGAATAACTTTATGATGATAAGAACTGTTCGACAGTGGAATGGACTCTCTAGGAAGGTGGCAGAGTCTCCTTCATTGGAGGTTTGTACTCAGATGTTGATAGCCATCTGTCATGGATGCTTTAGTTGAGATTCTTGCAGAGTGTAGAGGGAGGGTTTGTCATTTGCTGTGGTTGACTGGGATTAAGAGCCCATTTGGCTAGACAGAAGATGCTGTATTTCTGCACTGCCTTTATATTTTCGATAACTTGCAGCTGATTTTCTTCATATGCTGCTGTTATTATGAGAATCTGCATTTTATGAGAATCTATATTCTGTTATGTATTTCTTACTATAACTGCATTTATGTAACTGCTTTGACTTTTATGTTGTCTGTTGACGTTTGTGTTCCATGCTGTAAATTGCCCTGTGGTTTTTTGATGAAGCGTGGTGTATAAATAAATGAATAAACACCCTACCACCACTTTCCGATGCAGGATGCTTCAGAGCACAAATTGTTGGGTAGGCAAATTCATGGAGGCAAAAGCTGCCTACCCTGATGGATTTGTTCTACCTCCACTGTCAGAAGCATTATGCTTCTGAAAACCAGTTGCTGGAACCCATAGGAGGGCAGAATGCTATTGTGCTCACATCCCACTCGGGTGCTTCCCATAGGCATCTACTGTGCCACTGTGAGAACTGGATACTGCAATAATAATAATAATAATAATAATAATAATAATAATAATAATAATTTATTATTTATACTCTGCCCATCTGGCTGGGTTTCCCCAGCCACTCTGGGCGGCTTCCAACAAAGTATTAAAATACAGTGGTCTGTTAAACATTAAAAGCTTCCCTAAACAGGGCTGCCTTCAGATGTCTTCTAAGAGTCTGGTAGTTGTTTTTCTCTTTGACATCTGATGGGAGGGCGTTCCACAGGGCAGGTGCTACTACCGAGAAGGCCCTCTGCCTGGTTCCCTTTAACTTGGCTTCTTGCAGTGAGGGAACCACCAGAAGGCCCTTGGTGCTGGACCTCAGTGTCCAGGCAGAACAATGGGGGTGGAGACGCTCCTTTGGATATACTGGACCGAGGCCGTTTAAGGCTTTAAAGATCAGCACCAACACTTTGAATTGTGCTCAGAAGCGTACTGGGAGCCAATGTAGATCTTTCAAGACCGGTGTTATGTGGTCTCAGCGGCCGCTCCCAGCCACCAGTCTAGCTGCCACATTCTGGATTAGTTGTAGTTTCCAGGTCACCTTCAAAGGTAGCCCCACATAGAGCACATTGCAGTAATCCAAGTGATAACTAAAGCATGCACCACTCTGGTGAGGCAGTCTGCAGGCAGATAGGGTCTCAGCCTGTGTACCAGATGGAAGTGGTAAACAGCTGCCCTGGACACTAGATGGACCTTTGGCCTAATCCAGCAGGATCGTCCCATTTTTGGGTGAAAAGTCTATGGGAATCAACTTCTATGACTGATTTCATACATAAATCAAAGGATAATACAAATTCATTGAGAATAAGTCTTATCAGTGGCTATTGCTCATCATGTTGGTTGCATGGCTGATGACAGCTGCCCCCTAGGGAGCATCTCAGCACCCAGGGAAGTGGGGCATGCAAAACAGGCAATTGTTTCCTTTGCGGTATCTGAATGGTGCTCCTGATGAGAGGGTGCTCTCACTGATCATCAATATCTAGCCACTGTTCAAGGAGGCAGCTTTATCTCTTACAACGATCTGGCGGTTTCCTCTGGAGTCATTGTTATGTCTGAGTTCTTGGCTCATTTTTTTGCCTTTTCAACGAAAACAGAACATTTGCAGCCTGCGTATTTCAACAATGGAAGGAAGGAGATGCATAATGAGAGAAGCTTAATTTCCTCGCCCAGAAAAGAGAAATTGACATCATTTTCCCATATTCAAAGTTGGGCAACATGGCTCCAATTTTCCTCCTTTCATCTTCGGCAAATAATTCAGATGTTTCGCATCCCTTAATTGTGCTTTTGTGTTCGTGATGAGGGGAAGTCATTATCTTCCTGCTCTGTTGGCTAAATCCTTTCCCACATCTGTAGAAATCAGAGACTGTGTATGTGTTAGGCAATTGGTTTCCTGGCATTCTTGGACACCTGCCAAGCCCAGTGCCCCCAGTATTGGAAGGGGGCAGGACTCAGCTCCTCCTCCTCCTCACTTTCACTTATTTGCCCCCTCCCTCTCTATTAGGAATCGGGGGAGAATTTTGGTCTTTCACAATTTGGAGCAATTCTCTCCAGTGGATTGTGCTCTGACTGGAATGTAGACATGCAGACCCTTGGGGGCAGTTCATTGTCTATCATCCTAACCTCCATCTCAGAGGGTTATTGTGGAGATTAAAGAGGAGGGGAGAACCATGCAAACCACCTTGATCTCCTTGGCCAAAAAGGTCAAATATAAATGCAATTTTCTAAAAAGCCATTTCCGAGCTAGGGAGGAGGTGGGGTTGTGGGCTTCATGCCCACCTCCACCTGCGAGGGGGTTGGCCATAGCCCCCGCGAGAACAGGGGAATCCTCGGCCGTGTCATCCACCCAGCCAGCCAATTGGCTGGGGCCGAGGCTCGCCCTTTTTTTGCCGCGCCAGCTGATATGGTTTCCCGTCCCTCCCTCCCTTTAGGCAGGCTCCTTGACATTGCTATGGACTTTGGTTGGTCGCCGTCAAGGGGCCTGGTAAGATTCTTTTCCAATTGGCAAATTGGCTCCAGCCATTTGCTTTTTCGCCTACCTCATAGCAACTCGTCACAACTCCTCGGCATTGGCGGTTAGGCATTGGTAAGGGAGGGTTAAGTAGAAGGGGGGGGATAGGAAGCACCATCGCCTCCCCCCACAGCAAAGGGTAGTCCGATAAAGGACTCCCAGGAGCGTTGCCCTGTCCGAAGCCTGTGGAGGTGTGGGCCTAAGGCATGCCCCCGAGCAGTGACCCCAGGGGAGCTCCTAGTTGACGTACATCGGCAGGACTCCCTCTACTGGTGGTTAACCCTTGTCGGTCTTCACGCAACCGGGCTGAAGCCAGCTAGTCGATAGAACCAATGCCTAAGCCAATACCTCTCATTCCTGTAATCAATAAAGTTGTGGCCTATTTCACCCATTAACTTAATTCATGGTGTCCTGTATCTTTATTTTTCTCTGGGGGGAGGCAGGAACTCACCACACAACCCTATTTCCCCCCAAGGATAGGTTACTCCTACTTAACATGATTTGGGGTAGTGAATTTTTGGAAAGAATTTACTGAACTGAACTGGGGAGTATTATGGGAATAAAAATAATTAAGGACCACTTTTGGACTTCTGGATTGGAAAAAAGAGGGATATGTGACTCCTGAGAAGAAATATGCCTGGCAGAATGATAAGCATCTATACAGAATGTTATAGTTAGATGCTACCCTGTAGAGCATGTTTTGAGTAATTTGAAAGATCATTATATATACAATTGGTAGATAGTGAATTGCAAACCCACTCTTCTTTTTCCTTTTTCTCTCCTCCCCTTTAACTTAGCTGTACTTGTTTTTAACTTTTAGAAGTCCTCTATCCTGGATGAAGGGACGTGGGTGGTGCTGTGGGTTAACCCACAGAGCCTAGGACATGCCAATCAGAAGGTTGGTGGTTCAAATCCTTGTGACGGGGTGAGCTCCCATTGCTCGGTCGCTGCTCTTGCCAACCTAGCAGTTCAAAAGCACCTCAAAGTGCAAGTAGATAAATAGGTACCGCTCCAGCGGGAAGGTAAACAGCGTTTCTATGCGCTGCTCTGGTTTGCCAGAAGCGGCTTAGTCATGCTGGCCACATGACCCGGAAGCTGTATGCCGGCTCCCTCAGCCAGTAAAGTGAGATGAGCACCGCAACCTCAGAGTCGACCATGACTGGACCTAATGATCAGGGGTCCCTTTACCTTTACCTTTATTCTGAATGAGGACAGGTGGAAAGGTGACAGGTGATGATGAGAGGCTCTGTGTAGGAGACGTGGTAGAAAGGACCCCCTAGGGTGGGAGGCTGGGGGAGGAAACATCAGTTTCCAGGTGAGAGCTGGGAAGGTCTACTTTTCTGTATATGGATATAGGATATGATACAATTGTGACAGAGCATTTGTATATCCCTACCTTCTCTTGTGTTGTTATTTCTTGTTTTGTTTTAATTCTCTCTTATTTTGGCTCTTCTTTCCCTTTCTCTTTTTTTAGATTAGTTTGGCTTTTATTGCACCTTATGTTGAAATCGTCCAATAAAAATATTTAATTTTTTTTAAAAGGTCAGGAAGCTAGACTGGACGGGCCAGTGGCCTGACGCAGCATGACTCTTCTTATGACTCTAGTCCAGGAGTTTTCTGACCATTATGAAAGAATGGCATTTGCTACCAGAAGAGGCAGTGATAGCCATGTGGGTGGGATTATACAGATTCGTGGAGGTAAAGGCTATCACTGGCTACTAACCCTGATGGGTATGTTCTGAGTCCAGAGGCAGCATTTACTGAACATCAGTTGCTAGGAACTGCAGGAGGGAAGGGTGCCACTGTGCTCAAATCCTGCTGGTGGGTTTTCCATTTGGGACATCTGGTTGATGTCAGGGACTGGGCAGAGGAAGAAGAAGAAGAAGAAGAAGAAGAAGAAGAAGAAGAAGAAGAAGAAGAAGAAGAAGAAGAAGAAGAAGAAGAGTAGTTTGGATTTGATATCCTGCTTTTTCACTACCTGAAGGTATGTCAAAGCAACTAATATTCTCCTTTCCCTTCCTCCCCCACAACAAACACCCTGTGAGGTGAGTAGGGCTGAGAGACTTCAAAGAAGTGTGACTAGCCCAAGGTCATCCAGCAGCTGCATGTGGAGGAGCAGAGACGTGAACCCGGTTCACCAGATTACGAGTCTACCACTCTTAACCATTACACCACACTGGTTGATTGTGGAGGAGCGGAGACGCAAACCCGGTTCACCAGATTATGAATCTACCACTCTTAACCACTATGCCACACTGGAATGGTGGAGACTGCCTTCCCAGCCTGACCCTTCCAGACAAGAGGAAGACAGTTCAGAATTACAAAACAGGGGTTTGAGGGAGGTCACAGATCAGAGGCAGATGAGGGGGAAAGCTGGGAAATAATGGGAGAGGAGGAGGAGGAAGAGGAAGCACCAGGGGGGTGACAGTTGATGGACACCCCCTCCCAGAACCTGCTGCGCCTTGAAAGTAGGAGAGTAAAGAGCACAAAGGCAGAGGGCACCTATAGAGATGACGAATGAGGAAGTGGGAGAGACTTGGTGGGTGGAGACTCACTTGGCACAATGCCATTATCCAAGAGGCTGGATTCCAAATGAGAATGGGATGCTGGACCAGGTGGTCACTGGCTTGATTCAGAAGGGCTCAGCCCTGAACAGATCATGTTCCAGGACTCAATGAGCGGAGTTTGACAAGCACTGAACCACTACCAAGAAAAATCTGCTAGCAGAGCAGCTGGACCTCTGAGAACAGCAGCAGAAAGAATTTGCAACAATGCTTCCTTGCTAGAGGAGGTTATACAGAGGAGAAGGCGCTCCCATATATTGTCATTCTGACCTGGGATATATTCATTTGTAGTTCAGAATAACAGACTGTCCAATTCTCACTTTCCTTCTCTAATAGAAAAGTGTGTGTGTGTGTGTGTGTGTGAAAAATGGGAAAACAGCGACACCATCCTATAGGGTGTGGCTGAGCATTTTGGATTGCATACCTGATCTCTCCCTCTGATAGCCTTCACAGGATATTGCAAATTTTTCTTTCTGCCTTTTTAATATAGTATGATATCTCATGTGGCTCTTTCCCTCCCCACCTGCTTAACAGCTTTCAACTGCGTACCTTCTCATCTCAGTGTTCCAGGCTGGGAATTTAGCCAGTAGGCAAAAGAGCATTTGAACCAATTCATCTTCAGATAATGTCATAGAATAGGGGGGAAATAAAAGTATTTCCAAGCTTTGGTCATTTCTTTGTATACAGTATAGGTGGCCTTGGTGGATTTTCTCACTGGGAATGCAAGATTTATGGCAGGGGTGGGGAGTCTCTAAATCATGGGATAAATGAGGCCTGGCAGTCATCCAGATTTGACCCACAAAGCCATGACACCTGCTCCACCTAATGTCATGTGTGATATGAGGTAGGAGGTGAGTAAAACCAGCCAGATCCAGTTTCCCATCTCTGCTTCACAGGGAGAGTGTAAAGCAAGGGTGGGATAACAGGATCTAGGTCCTGACCTCCTCTGCTCCTGTGACTGGCAGGTAGGGTTTATGGAGCTGATTGGTCGTGATTTGGGCACCTATTGGCTGAGAACCCTGCAGCATTGCCAATCCTAGGGGAGTTTGCTGATCATTGTGGACAGAAAAAAATCTGCTTGCCAATGAACAGTCAGAAGTGCGATTTAAGGCTCCCTCTTGTTCCTTTGTTGCTGCATCTTCACCTGCCCAACGCCTGACACCATATCTTAATTGTTTATTGCCTTTAACGAACACTCATATCAGAGTGCTTTGTAAATTGATAGGCCATAGCCTTTTATATACTAACCTTTTATGCTCTTCCACATCTATTTAATGCTCCTAACCCTTCTTTTAGATTATTTTAGCTTATTTTAGTGTTTTTTATATACATACGCTTCAGGTTACAGACTCCGCTAACCCAGAAATAGTACCTTGGGTTAAGAACTTTGCTTCAGGATGAGAACAGAAATAGTGCAGCGGCAGCAGGAGGCCCCATTAGCTAAAGTGGTCCTTCAGGTTAAGAACAGTTTCAGGTTAAGAACAGACCTCCAGAACGAATTAAGTTCTTAACCTGAGGTACCACTGTACAGTGGTACCTCTGGTTGCGAATGGGATCCATTCTGGAGGCTGGTTCACAACATGAAAAGCCTGCAACCTGAAGCGCCATATCTGTGCAGGTGCATGGTGCGATTTGGCACTTGTGCGCATGCATGAAGCATGATTTGGTGCTTCTGCGCATGCATGAGCGGTGAAACCCAGAAGTAACTCTTTCCGGTACTTCTGGGTTGCCGCAGGACGCAACCTGAAAAAACGTAACATGAAGCAAATGTAACATGAGGTATGACTGTACTTGCTGTTTTAAAATTTTTAGCTTTCCAAAACGTTTTACAGATTTTAAATGATTGTACCCCACCCTGCATATGCTGGTCTATGACTGTAATAAAGATTTGTTTTGATTTTGTTTATGACCTAATTCCATTTTTGAATCATCCCTTCCAAAATATCTCAAAGCAATTAAAAAACACAGACTCAGCCTATACAAAATGGTCGTGGGTTTCTCAAAGAGAAGCCATGCCAGATGACTCTAATTTCTTTTCACTTTTTTGATAGGGTTACAAGCTTGGTGGATCAGAGGAATGCTGTGGACATAGTATATCTTTGTTTCAGGAAGGCTTTTTGACAAAATCCTTCATGCTATTCTTGTGGAGAAGCTGGTTAAATGTGGGCTGGATGAGATAACGGTGGATTTGTAGCTGGTTGACTGATCAAAACCAAACAGTGCTCATCAATGGTTCCTCATCATCCTGGAAAAAAGTGACTAGGGGGGTACCAAAGGGTCCTGTCTGGGCCCATTGTTCTTCAATGTCTTTATAAGTAACTTAGATGAAGGAATTGATGGGATGGCTATCAAATTGCTGGTGACACCAAGGTGGGAGAGGTACCTAATGCAGCAGAAGACAGAATTAGGATTCAAGATGCCCTTAACAGATCAGAGAACTGGCCCCAAGCAAACAAAATGAATTTCAATAGGGACCAATGTCAGGTTCTACACTTAGGCAGGAATAAACAGCTGCACCAACATAAGATGGGGGACATGTGGCTTCCCAGGAGTACATGTGAAAAGGATCTTGGGGTCTTAGTAGACCCCAAGCTTAACATGAGTCAACAGCTAATGCTATTTCTAAAAGCTAATGCCATTTTAGGCTGCATCAATAGAAGTTTAGTGTTCTGATCAAGGGAAGTAATAATACTTCTCGATTCTGCCTTGGTCAGACCACATCTGGAGTACTATGTCCAGGTTTGGGTGCCACAATTTAAGAAGGATGCTGACAAGAATATGTGCAGAGGTGGGTGACCTAGATGATAAGGGATCTGGAAATGATACCTTATGATGAGCAGTTGAGGGAATTGTGTATGTTTAGTTTGGAAAAGAGGAGGCTGAGTGGAGATATGACAGCCATCTAAAAAGATCTAAAGAGCTGTCACATGGACGATGGGGCAAGCTTGTTTGTAGAACCTGAACCAACGGCTTCAAGTTACATGGGTTGGGGCTAGATGACTCTGGGTCCTTCCAACTCTACAATTCTATGATTCCATGATTCTATTCACAACAAACTGCAGGGGAGAATGTGTCACCTCTGGAGCTTTCTCCTTCCTCTTTACTTGGGCTTCTACAACCCAACAGCTCTATAGACTCATCCATGCCACACATCTCTTAACTAATCCCTTTGCAAGAACAATAACTTGCTTTGAAATGAAACCAGGCTCTTTTGTGCCAGCATGAGTGCCAGATGTTCCACAGCGGCATTTGTATGGCTTGACAGAAGGTCCCTTCAAGGTATCAAGCAGCTGGATGGCTGGTGACTTGCTGAATTACACACACAATTTATATCCCCCCAACCGGTGGCAGATCACACATCTGACCTGTTCATACACATATGTTATGATTGCTGATGTCTCTTCGCTTAATTACATGGAGTACATGTGTACATGGAGCACAGAATGACATGTGTACGTGGAACTCATCCAAACAAATGTTCAGCTCAGTCTTGCTTCCCTTTTGAGACCCAACCAGATCCTGGCCCAAGGCATTAGAGCCTGCAGCAAAGAGAATAGAGGAAACAGAAATCAGGGGAGTGCTGAGTCTCCTGGAGAAGTCTCATATCTCTTTGAAGTTACTATAAACACTGGCGGAGCAAGAGGGGGGCAGGGGGAGTGTACCATCCCCAGCAGTGCGATTCTGGTGGGGTGCCATCGCAGCTGCCCCCCCCGCCCGCGCTGGGAGCCACACCCCCGCAGGTGGCATGCCACGCCTCCAGGATGAGCACCTCGCCCCCAAGACGCGCACCAGCCACACCCCCGCCTGCTGTTCACCACCCCCCCCCCCGGTGCCAGAGCATGAAGCTCTGCCACTTGACTATAAATGTTGCTTGGGTCAGCTTTCCAGGAAAAATAAAAAGCTCTTTGCTAGTGCACCAGGTCCACAAAGCAGGTCTCCCACCAGATATCTTAGTTGGCCTTCATACTTTCCTCAAGTCATACACATTACTCTCCATTTATCCAACTCAAATATGATAAAATTGCTTTCTTCTCTCCAAACCTTCCCATTAATCAGATCATTGCCCACTTTCCTTTCCCCCAATTCCTCTGTGCTGGCAACTTAACACTTTTAGCACTTGGAATGTTTATGAACATTCCATGACATGACAGAGACTCAGCCTGCAGCTGAGTGCCTGATGTAATCTCTTCTTCATCCCTGGCCTCCTCAGCAGCTGCAGGACAACATCTTTGCACAGCACCAACTGCCATGTATGTTGGTTTGAAACCTTGTTTTGATGTCCTGCTTTGTTTTTATTGTTTCCATCTCAGGATTAGCCACCTTCTTCTGTTTTGAAGACAGTCCACAACTCAGCTCAAAACATTATTACCTCTTCCATGTGACTTGACAGCTACCTGCCAACACTTCCCTTTCTTCAAGGTCTCCTAGGCTGAAGTTGGACAAATCTGTCCATTTTAGTATCTCATTTTGCCAATCTTCAGTTTGCTACATTTCCATATCAGGCTACATTTTTAATAAGCTTTCACGAAAATTGCCAGCATTTGAAGGGGGAAAACCTTGTGCACATCACTTTGA
Organism: Podarcis melisellensis; assembly: GCF_964234715.1. NCBI lineage: Eukaryota > Metazoa > Chordata > Lepidosauria > Squamata > Lacertidae > Podarcis > Podarcis melisellensis. The sequence continues at coordinate 5,663,180 of NC_138539.1, read as the reverse complement.
GCTCCTTGGAGAAAAGGGTGGGAAATCAATGCAATAAATGAATGGAATGAAATGGATGGACAAGCGTATTTGCATAGACACCCAGACATCTCTTGGCCCCTGAATGCATGCGCAGAATGGTGGTTAAATTTAAAATTCCAGTGGCAAGTGAAATCCCCCAACTCATGTTATGCATATCTCTGCCAATGCTTGTGGCTTATCCTACCAGTTTACATCATTTCGTGGAGCTCACCCAAACAAATGTTAAGCTCAGCCTCACTTCCCTGTTGAGACCCAACCAGATCCTTGCCCAAGGCGTTAGAGCCTGCAGCAAAGAGAAAAGAGGAAACAGAAATCAGGGGAGTGCTGAGTCTCCTGGAGAAGTCTCGCATCTCTTTGAAGTTACTACAAACGCTGCTTGCATCAGCCTTTCAGGAAAAAAACAAACAAAAAAACAGAAAAATGGGAAGCACAGCCAAAACATATCAGTACCTGCAGGGCTGCGGGGCAGTCCATTCTGCGTTGGTACTGCACTGCCTCTCCTCCTCTTTCTCTGAGATTAACAGCACTGCCAAGAGACAAAATTAAAAGCATAAAACAGCCTTCCAGGAATTCATCCAGGCTGCTTCTTTCATCAGCTCTTATCTTCCTGGCTGCAGGTTTTTGCTTCTCACTCATCTATCTTTGGCTTCTGCCATGTAAGTGACAGTTGCACACGTACCTGTGGGGAGTTTGGGGGGTGGGTGGAGGCTTTCCTGCACACCTACTCAGGGAGAAGCGTCCATAAATATATACAGCACAAATAATCCCTTGTAACATCTCTAGGATTGCTTCCTGCCACTGATGGTGTATTGCTGCTCATGATTTGTGCAGCTTCAGTCTTGCAACTCTTGCAACTATGAGCATGCACCCCTGCTCTGTCCAGCAATCTTTTGTGAGGATGGGGACTCTGGTGTAGAGACAGAAGCCCACCTCCAAGCTAAAGCTGCTGCAGAGATTCAGATGTCTGCCCACAGTGATCATGGAGATCACTGCCTGAAATATGGGGTGACCATTACAGCCCAGGACCTGTAGCATCCAAACCTACAACAGGCAACACTAAGCTACATTCTCAGAGATCACCAACATAGCACCCACATGTTCCAGTGTTTGTCTACCAGTACCCCCAATGGTAGGGATGCGGGTGGCACTGTGGTTAAAACCTCAGTGCCTAGGACTTGCCAATCGCATGGTCAGCGGTTTGAATCCCCGCGGCGGAGTGAGCTCCCGTCTTTCAGTCCCAACTCCTGCCCACCTAGCAGTTCGAAAGCACCTCCGGGTGCAAGTAGATAAATAGGTACCGCTTTATAGCGGGAAGGTAAACGGCGTTTCCGTGTGCTGCTCTGGTGCTGGCTCACCAGAGCAGCTTCGTCACGCTAGCCACGTGACCCGGAAATGTCTCCAGACAGCGCTGGCCCCCAGCCTCTTAAGTGAGATGGGCGCACAACCCTAGAAACGGACACGACTGGCCCGTATAGGCAGGGGTACCTTTACCTTTACCCCCAATGGTGCATGCACAGATGGCCAGAGGGAGGTACTGTAGATACCATCTCAGGAAGGGTCAGGAGATATAAGAGGTCATTAGGGTTCATTCATAGGAAGCTGATTTATCCTGAGTCAGACCTTTGTTCCGTCAAGCTCAATATTGTCCACACTGATGGGCAGAAGCTTTCTAGGATTTCAGACCGAGCTATCTCCCAGTTCTTCAGTTTTGCCCTAGGGGGTCTCCTTTGAAGGAGGAGACTGGCCATCATATATTTCTGTAGGTAAAAAGGTAGAAGGTAAAGGACCCCTGGACCGTTAAGTCCGGTCAAAGCTGACTATGGGGGCTGCGGCGCTCATCTCACTTTCAGGCCAAGGGAGCTGGTGTTTGCCCACAGACAGCTTTCCAGGTTATGTGGCCAGCAGGACTAAACCACTTCTGGTGCAACAGAACACCGTGACGGAAACCAGAGCACACGGAAACACTGTTTGCCTTCCCGCCACAGCGGTGCCTATTTATCTACTTGCACCGGCATGCTTTCGAACTGCTAGGTTGGCAGGAACTGGGTCAGAGCAATGGGAGCTCACTCTGTTGCAGGGATCTGAACTGCCGACCTTCCGATCGACAAGCCCAAGAGGCTCAGTGGTTTAGACCACAGCGCCACCCACATCCCTACTATATTTCTGTAAGGGTTAAGCCACAGAAGATTATCAGCCATTTCAGTTCTGTGCATGGATTCACATACGGAAAGATGAAAAAGGATATTGCAGAGCTGGAACAGGTTCAGAAACGTACAGCCAAAATAATCAAGGGGATGGAGTGGCAACCATATGGAGAAGGTTGCAGTGTTGGAGAAAAGGCCAGGAGGCAGTGATATGATAGTCGTCTATAAAATTATGTGTTGAAAAACTGCATGGAGAAAACACTAGAACTCAGGACCACCTAAGGAAGTTGAATGTTGGAAGATTCAGGACAGATAAAAGAAAGTGTCAAAGTTGGGTGGGGTGGCATGTAGATAAAGTTCTGACCCACAGGTCCCAAACAGCTCCCCACCCCATGAGTAGACAATGGACAAATGGTCTGGCTTCCTGTAAGGCAGTTTCCTGTGTCCCTGTGTCTAACACAGCTTTAAGGGTCTAACACAGCTCTCTGCTTAGGAATTGGTTCTCTGTCAGACTTCTCTGTTGGTGAAGAAAAACATGCCCCCTGGATCTTAGCACCGGTATCTCAGCTCGAAGACTCCTGGTACTTTACACACCTCTGGCTAAATGCCTGAGGAATCATTAAAAGCCGCTAAAAGGTTTTTCAATATGACATTTCCCAGGGATTTTCTTACATCTCTATTTATACATATCAATAACATACATTATGAAATAATTTGCCCGGGAGCAAATCCCCTCCTCAAAGTCAAACAAACGTCTCTCGGACTTAGGTGCTCGGAGGGTAGCGGGACCCATCTTTTCTACTTTGACTGTGACAAATCTCTTCTCCCAATCCATACTCTTTTTAATCTAAATGTCAGGTAGGAAATTAAAACCCCGCTGAAAAGGAGTGTATTACCAGCATTTTATTAGATCACAAACAATTTAATAACCAGATAGAGGAAGAAGGTCATTCTCTTGTCAGCCAGGCTTATCTCATAAATTAGGCATCAGAGTTTTTTTCTTCTCTCTCTCTCTCACACACCCCCTTCTTCACAAAAGCATCTTTCACCAAATAGAATTATCAGGCGTGATGAAGGGCCTCTGTCCATGGGAAACAGATAACGCAGATGAAAAGAGGGAGCGGTGTAATAAAATTATTGCCCTGGGAATGTATGAAAGGGGCGGAGTGGGATCTTTAAAAATACTTACCATGCCTTTACGCCATTAGCGGCGGAGTGAAATGCCAAGGTAACGAAAAGGATGCAGCTGCTTGATGAATTAATGTGAAATACGCTCAAGGTCAATAAACACATGCAAAATAGGAAGTGGGGGAAGAATTGCGGATGACATATTGACTGTGGAGAGGGCAGATGTCCAAGGCATCACTGACTGGGGGAAAGGGGGCTGTGGCTCCATGGGAGAGTGTCTGCTTTTCAGGCAGAAGGTTTGGAAGACACTCTCTGCTTGAAACCGTGGAGAGCCTCTGCCAGTCAGTGTAGACCAGTGTTTCCCAAACTTGGGTCTCCAGCTGTTTTTGACCTACAACTCCCATCATATCTAGCTAGCAGGACCAGTGGTCAGGGATAATGGGAACTGTAGTCCAAAAACAGCTGGAGACCCAAGTTTGGGAAAGACTCACGTAGACAATAGGTTAAAAAGGTAAAGGGAAGGGAACCAGTCAAAGGCAACTATGGGGTTGCAGCGCTCATCTCACTTTCAGGCCGAGGGAGCAGGCATTTGACCACAGACAGCTTTCCAGGTCATGTGGCCAGCATGACTAAACCACTTCTGGCGCAAGAGAACACCGTGACGGAAACCAGAGCTCACGGAAACACCGTTTACCTTCCCACCGCAGTGGTATCTCTTTATCTACTTGCACTGGCATGCTTTTGGATTGCTAGGTTGGCAGGAGCTGGGGCAGAGCAACAGGAGCTCACCCCATTGTGGGGATTTGAACCATTGACCTTCTGATCAGCAAGCCCAAGAGGCTCAGTGGTTTAGACCACAGCGCCACCCACGTGACAATACTGAGTGATTGGTCCAATGGTCTCGCTCAATATAAGGTACTGTCCCATGATCCTAGAATCTTAAAGAAAACAAAGAATCACATCTTTCCAAGAAAGACATTTGGTAATTGTTTATCCTGCTTGGATTAAGTAGAGCTGGTCCTATTAATATGTTTGGAGGTGGTGAGGGACAGAACTCTGTTCTACATAGCCTGCTGTCCTCATGCACAGTTGGAGGTGCTGTCCTCTTACTAGTGCTGAAGTAAGACTCAGCTTTCAGTACACTCAGCTTCTGTAGCTGGGAAGAGTTATAGCTTAGTGGTATAGCATCTGTGTTGCAGGCAGAAGGTCCCATGTTCAATCCCTGGGGAAGGATTCTTCTCTGAATTCCTGGGGAACTGCTCCTAGTCAGACTCATTCTAAGGCAGCTACTTCTGCTCCTATGGAATGGAGAAGGGCAGACCTTTCAGAGTTTGACTGAGGTCTAGGATGGGAGTCCAGTTAGAATAAAGTTATAAACTCAAACAAAAAAGCAGCCAGCCCCTAGTGGGGCTCCCCAGCCAGCTAAGCCCTGTGAGACCTGGGGCAAGTGTAGCCAGCTGCCCCTCACCTCTGCACAGGATTGGGGAGGGGCAGTGGCGTAGCGTGGGGGTGCAGGGGGGGCCGGCCGCACCGGGTGCAACATCTGGGGGTTAGGGTTAGGGGGCGCAAATCCATGGGTTAGGGGGCGCAAATCCACGGGTTAGGGGGCACAAATTACTTGCCTTGCCCCGGGTACTGACAACCCACGCTACGCCACTGGGAGGGGGGCATCTTTTTCAGGTGCCTCTGGCAGAAAAATACATTGAGCCAGTCCCAGAATTAAATCTACAAATCCTGTGCAAATCCTTAAGAACAGTTGGGGGTGGGAATTCCCTTTGAGGGTTCAAGTATGAGGCTCATACCAAATTTCCAATTGGTCAGACTTTATTCAGTACAGGGGTACCTCGGGTTAAGTACTTAATTCGTTCCGGAGGTCCGTTCTTAACCTGAAACTGTTCTTAACCTGAAGCACCATTTTAGCTAATGGGGCCTCCCGCTGCTGCTGCGCCGCCGGAGCACAATTTCTGTTCTCATCCTGAAGCAAAGTTCTTAACCCGAGGTACTATTTCTGGGTTAGTAGAGTCTGTAACCTGAAGTATATGTAATCTGAAGCATATGTAACCTGAAGCATATGTAACCCGAGGTACCACTGTTATGTATTACAGGACAAAGTCCAATGAGTCTGCAAGAGGAGTTCCAATAGGAAATATAGGATTATATTAGCAAATATGCATAATATTAGCTGTTCACCCAGCCACCCCAACACTTCACCATCTCTCTTACAACCACAGTGCATGAAAATCAACTTGCTCAACCACTTTTCCTGTACATGCAGGAACGCACCTCACACCTTATCTGAAGTTGTTTTTCACACGACAGTTGTCTGTTAGGTTCCTCTTTAACTGGTCCTCACCGGTCTTCTGATAAGGTCATGTTCTTGTGTATGTGACACTCATCCTCCCTCATAATGGTTCTAACATTAATTCCAGCTCAGGTTCCCAGGACCCAGACGTGTTAAATAAACATTGCCCAGTGACCAATATCCCCCCTTTGAGGCAAGGTGCTCTAGAGAGTGGTGGCGGTCTAGCTTCAGATATGCTTGGTGGAGATTGAATATCTGGATCCATTTCAGTCTGGCTTCATGCCCAATGATGGCACTGAAACTACCTTGGTCACCCTAGTTGAAGGCACCTGTCAGGAGAGAGGGAGTGTGGTTCTCCTCATTCTTCTTGATCGTTTGGCCAAAGTTTCACTCTGAAGTCCTCTTCTAACTGTCCATTTGGATTGTTGCAATACACTTTATGTGGAAGTCCTCTTGGAGTTGACTCGGAAACCTCAACAGGTCTAGAAAAACAGCAGCCAGATTAATTGGGGTGGCCTTAAGAACTCATATAACCCCTGTTCTAAAAAAGCAAAAAAGCAGCAGTGACTGCCATTTCATTTCCTGACCCAATTCAAGCTGCTTGCACTAGTGTGTAAAGCCCAAATGACTTCAAATACTAGGTCTACTTCTTCCCTACATAGCCTCCTGGGTGTATTGATAATAACTTTGACCCCCCACGTTGCCATTTCCACAGCCCTGAAACTTGTAGAAGGGTGACTATCTGACATGGGGAGCCCTTTTATCTGCAGAGGTTCCCCACATTTTTGAGAACCCCAGAGGGTTCACCTGCATTTCAGTACCCTGGAAAATCTGGATGGACTCGCTGACAAACTCTGAGAACCTCTGGCCTGCAGCAAACCCATTTATTTGGGAAGAAGTATGCTGTTTTATTTGCTCAGAGGAACACTCATGGAAATGTAGCCATATTTTTTAAGTTTAATTTTCCTTTGCTTTTGGAAAAGATACGTTGTGTGAGATCCTCGGATAATAAATTCGCTAGAATGCGGGCCGTCCAACATCCTGAGGCTGCATAAATCCTAAGTGTAGGATTGGATCTAGCAGATACAAAAGCACAAGCATCCATAAAAAAGATAATGGCTAAGATAAATTGTTGCAGCTACAGAGCAGGATGCAATCCATGGGCCCTATTGAAATGAATATGGGCGACATGGGGAATGCGTGTTGCTACTGTCTCTTGATAGTTATAAAGCACCAGTGGTGTGGTGTGTCATTTAGAAGTTAATAAGTGATGCAGGTCTGGTGGATACAACCAGTCGTCTTAATATTATGTTTATCTAACTGTTCAGCATCAACAGATAGGGAAGCCAGTGCCACAACCCTCCCCCACCAAATCTCCATGTCCAACTACGAGGGGGGTGAACCTCAGGCAACTATGGCCCTCCAAGCTACTCAATCTGGCCCTCAGGAGACTTCCCAGGCCCTGCACTACTCCTTCCTTGTGTCCCTTTGCCTGGATGGAATAATAGAATCATAGACAGACAGGCGAACCAATGCCACTGTACTGGAAGAAGCAAAGATCACCAGTGTTGAGGCAATGATTCTTCAACATCAACTTTGTTGGACTGGTCATGTTGTGCAGATGCCTGATGATCGTCTTCCAAAGCAACTACTCTATTCCCAACTTAAAAATGGAACGCGTAATGCTGGTGGTCAACAAAAGAGGTTTATAGACTCTCTCAAGGCAAATCTATAAAAAAATGTAGTACAGTGGTACCTCGGGTTAAGAACTTAATTTGTTCTGGAGGTCCGTTCTTAACCTGACGCACCGCTTTAGCTAATGGGGCCTCCTGCTGCCGCCGCACGATTTCTGTTCTCATCCTGAAGCAAAGTTCTTAACCCGAGGTACTATTTCTGGGTTAGCGGAGTCTGTAACCTGAAGCGTCTGTCACCCGAGGTACCACTGTATAAACACTGACAACTGGGAAACACACACTGGCCTGCGAGCACTCCAATTGGAGAACAGCCTTTACCAAAGGTGTCATGGACTTTGAAGACACTTGAACTCAGGACGAAAGGGAGAAACATGCTGAGAGGAAGGCACCCTTGGCAAATGCACACCATGATCAACTCCCACACGGAAACCAATGTCCCCACTGTGGAAGGATGTGTGAATCCAGAATTGGCCTCCACAGCTACCTATGGACTCACTATTAAAACTGTGTTTATGGAAGACAATCTTACTCGGCTATGAGTGATCACCAAAGAAGAAGAAGAGACTTGTAGAGTTGGAAGGGATCACAAAGGTCTTCCAGTCCAACCCGCTGCAATGCAGGAATCACAGCTAAAGAATCCCTGGCAGATGGCCAGACATCCTCCATTAAAAAACCTCCAGTGAAGGAGAGTCCACTATTTCCAAGGCAGTCTGATGCAATGTAAAAACAGCTTTGCCACCAGGAAGTTCTTCTTAATGTTTCATTGGAATCTCCTTTCTTGCAATTAGAATCCACTGGTTTGGGCCTTACCTTCTGGAATAGCAGAAAACAAGCTTGCTCCATTTTCCACGTTTCAGATATTTGAAGATATTTTCTGCTGCTCCAGAGAAGCGGACACGGAGCAATGGATCCAAACTACAAGAAAGAAGATTCCACCTAAACATTAGGAAGATCTTCCTGACAGTAAGAGTTGTTTGACAGCGGAATTTGCTGCCCAGGAGTGTGGTGGAGTCTCCTTCTTTGGAGGTCTTTAAGCAGAGGCTTGACAACCATATGTCAGGAGTGCTCTGATGGTGTTTCCTGCTTGGCAGGGGGTTGGACTCGATGGCCCTTGTGGTCTCTTCCAACTCTATGATTCTATGATTCTAGATCGCTTTTGCGAATTACAAGTTACACCCTAACAAATGGCCATAAATCAGAACTGAAGTTGGGCAGCAAGGAGTAGTTCTCCCTGCCTTCCCCTTCCCCAACCCCGGTGCCATTTTCAAGTGAATTGATGGTATTCATGTTAAGGGACCATTTGCAAAACAATCTGCACAACCACCCTTTGTGAAAAACTGGGGAACAAATCCGCAATGACAGGAACTGTTTTGTATGTGCCATCCATAGCTCTGCCCCTTGCGAGAGCCCCAGTGAGATCCAATCCAAAAACTTGTTTATCTGAGTGTGAACAAAGATGACAGCTTCCAGACAACACCGCAGCACAACAGCATCCCAGTTAGCCTCCACAGCATTTAACAAGGAGGCGCTGGTTGTGTCTGCTAAATGTTTCCACATCTCCAGCGAAATTAATTGAAATTAATCAGTGATAGGAGGTTGAACACAAAGGAGAGGCACATTAGTTAAAAGGAGATGATGGATCCATGCTGCTTGGGCCTCATGCGCAGTGGGGAAGAACAGAGCTAAAAATACACAGAGGTTTGCAATGTCTCTTCATCTGGAAGATGTGGGCCAATGCATCCTTGTTTTCTTTCATCCCTAGGGTGCAGACTCGACTATTCAACCTCTCCGCCTTGCATACAAAGACGAATACCTGAGAGCCCACAATGTGTGCTTGGCAACTCATTCAGGGTCAGCTAGGGTCATCACCCTTGAGCTTTCTTGCTCTGCTCATGAAGAACTTTCACAGCAGAATGAAAAGTAAAAACCAAGAATTCTCTTTAGGAACGGGGGCACTCACCCCTGCCCATGTTTCAGACTGCATGATTATTCTTCAGGAACAGTTATATCTCTGGGGTAACAGCTTCCGGAAATTTCACCAAAAGCCAAAAGGCATCCCATAAATCGTATTGAAAGTTCTTGGGGAAGGTGGGGGTTATGCTCCTTCCTTGGAAGTCATTGATTTTGCCTGGGAGAGACTTAGGCTAGATCAGGGGTTGCCAACCTGGTCCCCACTAGTGGGCGTTTCAGGATTCTAGGTGGGCTGTAGGGGGTTCTATGGCTGAATCCTCCTTCCATCAAGCACTGCTGGGTGGTAAGGAAATTTTACCATCAAGAAAGATGCACTAGTGGGCGGTAGGTATAAAAAGGTTAACTACCCCTGAGCTAGACTCTCTTTTCTGTGTCTAATTTCAGTGACTTCTTAAAAACACAAACGAGATTGTGCTGGACGCCATTCCAACACAAGAGGTTATGGAAACTGCCACGTCGTGCCTGTGTGTGTGGGGGTGCATCAAGGCCAGCTGGAGCTCCTGCCTTCTCGTTAGAAGAGAGATAATGTCAAAAAGGGGATTCGTCCATCTGCAATCTGAAGGGTTACCACCTACTCTCCATCTTTTGAACTCAGTGTGGTGTAGTGGTTAAGAGCGGTGGACTCGTAATCTGGTGGACAGGGTTTGATTCCCCGCTCCTCCACATGCAGCTGCTGGGTGACCTTGGGCCAGTCACACTTCTCTGAAGTCTCTCAGCCCCACTCACCTCACAGAGTGTTTGTTGTGGGGGAGGAAGGGAAAGGAGAATGTTAGCTGCTTTGAGACTCCTTCGGGTAGTGATAAAGTGGGATATCAAATCCAAACAACTCCTCCTCCACCTCCTCCTCATCGTCCTCGTCCTCTTCTTCTTCTCTAACACGACTTCCCAGTGGCGTAGCGTGGGGGGTGCAGGGGGGCAGCCGCACCGGGCGCAACATCTGGGAGTTAGGGTTAGGGGGCACAAATCCACAGGTTAGGGGGCGCAAATTACTTGCCTTGCCCCGGGTGCTGACAACCCATGCTACGCCACTGCGACTTCCTGCTGCCTATGTAAATTCAGCCTGCCACCGTCCGTGTGGACAGAAGAATGGGGATCTCTGGGAAATGCAATGCCAGTGAAGTCTAATGGATAATTGTGAAGTGGAATTTGCTTCTCTCACTGGAACACATCCAGCTACCATGCCTTGAGGTTTTGTTCAATTACTCCTCTCTCTCTCTCTCTCTCTCTCTCTCTCTCTCTCTCTCTCTCTCTCTCTCTCTGCCACCCATGTTGTCTTTCTGGTCTTATTTGTGTGATTTCAAAGAGTTGACTCTTGACTTGTCAACATGGATCTGCACTTGTGGCCAACACTGAAATTTGGCAGTAGCCTAATCAATGCCGTTGCCATGTTTGTAGCCTGCATTGTTGGACAGTTGGAGAGAGGCAAGGATGGGGTGAAAGAAGGCATTAAATGGGGGTTGTTACAGAGAGGTAGATAGCTTTAAGCAGGACTAGAAACATCATCATCATCATCCTTTTTTATTTATACCCCACCCTCCCAGGCCAGGGCCGGGCTCAGGGCAGGTAACACCAAATATAAATCGCAATAAAAAGTAATAGAAAAAAACAAAAACCGTTAATTAAAATACAGCTTGAAATCCAGCTTGAAATGCAGCCTCATTTTAGTGTAGCCCATAAATCAAGATCATAAAGGGAGGAAACATCATATATTCACCCGAGCCAGCTATCCATGCTGGTCCTACAAGGGCCAGCAAAAAAGCCAAGGGAAAATTGATATGCCAAATCCCATATAAGGGGTCAGAGTGAGTCTAAGCAGAAGGCCAGGCAGAACAGCTCTGTCTTGCAGGCCCTACAGAAAGATGTCAAATCCCGCAGGCCCCTGGTCTCTTGCGACAGAGCGTTCCACCAAGTCGGGGCCAGGGCTGAAAAGGCCCTGGCCCTAGTTGAGATCAATCTAACCTCCTTGAGGCTCAGGACTTCCAAAATGTTGTTATTTATGGACCTTAAGGTCCTCCGTAGGGCATACCAGGAGAGGCGGTGCCGTAGGTACGAGGGTCCTAGGCTGTGAAGGGCTTTAAAGGTCAAAATCAGCACCTTAAACCTGCCCCTTTACTCCACCGGGAGCCAGTGCAGCTGGTAAAACACTGGATGTGCTTTACCATAAAGTTGTAAAATATGTTAGAGAGGCACCCTAACAAATTAAAGCAGGTGATGGTATCAATACTTGCCAATTTCCCCATCACTAATACTGTACTGAAAACCTTCAGACAAGGAGTTAATGAAGTCAGAAACAACTACTGGTGAACTAATCTGTCACTTTTTGTTTCTCTCAAGTCCTTCATTTTTCCAGTCTTCAATTTGACACATATCCGCATCAGTTCGTGAATTGTTTTTTTAAGAAGTCCTCATGAAAATTCTTAAGCATTTTAGTTCACATTTCTCATAATACGTGTTTGAAATTTTGCATAATATACACATTTTTGAAAGAAATATTGTGCATTTAAGTTTGCTATTTTCACTCACATGTGGATTTTCATGTACACTTTCTTTGAATATATGAATTTTTTGGTCAGAGAACTTCATTGCTAAATCAGGAGAGATGCACATTTGAAGCACAGCTTATTATTCACTTATTATTTTGGTAGTAGTAGTAATAATAATAATAATAATTGTAATAATAGTAGTAGTAGTAGTAGTAGTAGTAGTAGTAATAATAATAATAATAATAATAATAATAATAATAATAATGTATTATTTATACCCCGCTCATCTGGCTGGGTTTCCACAGCCACTCTGGGCGGCTTCCAACAAAATATTAAAATACAGTAATCCGTCAAACATTAAAAGCTTCCCTAAACAGGGCTGCCTTCAGATGTCTAAGTAAGAACAAATAAGCATTACTATAAGCAGCAGCATTAGTAGTAGTAATGATAGTAATAATTAAATAATAAACAAGGTGTTTATTATTTGTGTTACAGAGTGGCTAGAGCAACCCATTCAGATGGTTGGGGTACAAATAATAAAATTATTATTATTACTACACTGAACCGAACTGAACTTCTCCCCCATCTCTAGGCGCAACCAGTATTCTCACCTAACCAGCTCCTCCATGTTCACCTTCACTGGGCAACAAGCAAAGTCTCCCTGGAGGACATAACACAAACCCTGCTCCCCCATTTCTCCCAAGTTAGTTTAGCATTGTCAAAAGGTACCAAGTTGACAGCCTTGATGAATGAGGTTCTTATTCCGCAGAACAGAGGAAGGGTGGGGAGCCGTCATGTATATTCCACCCCATTACCTGAGATTCTTTGGCATTGACCTGGAGACACCAATTAGAGTGGAAATCCATCTCTGAGTCTACCTGGTTCATGGTCTTTGTGCTGACATACTGAAAGGGCTTTGGTGATAGCTCCTTTAATCAGATCTGCCAGTTCTTTGTAATGGAATGCAAAGACAAGATTGACTGAATGCATGGCTTCAGTTGCAAGTAAGGATGAGCCGAAACAAATTATCTAATTTCCAACCCACCCCGCTCCCTCAAAGGCACCTCCCATTCAGGGCAATTTTGCAACAATGGCTGTGAAGACATTTGGATTTATTTAGTGATGGTTCCCCCCCCCCCCCAACTCTTCATCAGAAGAGATCACACTTTTTCCTTACTTGGAACCGTTTTCCTTCTTTGTCCTCCCTGTCCTTGCTATCATTCCTCAATGCAATAATTTAATCCTACACATCATGGAGATGCAAACCAACTTGCTGGATCATCACCTTGTCCTGGTGAGTGGGATTTCATTTGCTTATTGATTGCTTCCATTTATATACTGCTTACTAGCTAAAAGATCCAGAAGCGGTATACAATAGGTCAATCTGCAAGTGTGTGTGTACTGTTGGCTGTAGAGACCGATACGGGAGAGACATGCTTTGTTGCAGCTGGGGCAGATGAAGGCATCTAGTTGTGTTGCTGCAGAGGCACCATGATGTTTCTGCTCTCCGCACTCTTCCCAGAGGTCATTTCTCCTCTGGTCACTGCTATAGATACACTGCTTGACTGCCTCTCTCCAGGTACTGAGGTCGTCTGCAAGGGATTCCCACATGGCAGGATTGATACTGCCAACCTTCATGTTATGCTTACAGAAATCGTTATAGCACAGAGCTGATCTTGTTTTTGTTGGCATCCATCAGTCTGTATAGGTCCGTATAGTAAAAGCTATGGTTTTCCCAGTAGTGATGTATGGAAGTGAGAGCTGGACCATAAAGAAGGCTGATCGCCGAAGAATGGATGCTTTTGAATTCTGGTGCTGGAGGAGACACTTGAGAGTCCCATGGACTGCAAGAAGAGCAAACCTCTCCATTCTGAAGGAAATCAGCCCTGAGTGCTCACTGGAAGGACAGATCCTGAAGCTGAGGCTCCAAGATTTGGCCACCTCATGAGAAGAGAAGACTCCCTGGAAAAGACCCTGATGTTGGGAAAGATGGAGGGCACAAGGAGAAGGGGACGACAGAGGACGAGATGGTTGGACAGTGTTCTTGAAGCTACTAGCATGAGTCTGACCAAACTGCGGGAGGCAGTGGAAGACAGAAGTGCCTGGCGTGCTCTGGTCCATGGGGTCACGAAGAGTCGGACATGACTAAATGACTAAACAACAACATCGGTCTCAGAAGTATTAGCACTGGACCATCCAATACTTCTCTCCTCTAGAGGTCTAGATCTCTACTCTGGAGGGTAATAATAATAATAATAATAATAATAATAATAATAATAATAATAATAGCATTTATTATTTATACCCCCAGCCACTCTGGGCGGCTCCCAACAGAATATTAAAAACATGATCAAACATCAAACATTAAAAACTTACCTACTTCCATTCACTCACTCCAAACTATGGAATCATAACATACATGCTACTGCAAGTCCTCAACACCTGGCAGCAGGCACAAACATCAACCTGTTTATAATAGCATGGCAGAATAAGATAAATGAAGTAATGGATGCTTGTAAACTGAATCATGTGTCTTGTCACACCAATCAAATTAAACATCAGTGTGAGCAAATGAGGGTAAGGACAGTGATGGCGGGGAAGGATGAATATGTCAATCTCAATCTCCCTCAATGTCTTCTTTCCCCAGTCCTGAATTCAGTTCACCCTATTGCAATTTTTTACTTATTTAACAAAAGAATTGCTTGCATGAAATATACAAACAATTTTGCCCAGTACAGTCATGTATGCAAGCAATTTCTCCTGGGCAGTGGCGGAGCTTCATGCTTTGGCACTGGGGGGAGGAGAGCAGGTGGGGGCGGGGCTGATGCGCTTCCAGGGGGCGTGACACACCACCCACCGGGGCGTGGCATGTGTCCTGGGGGCGTGACACACTGCCCGTGGGGGCGTGGCACCTAGCACAGGTGGGGGAACAGCTGCAATGGCAACCCACCAGTGTCACACTGCCGGGGGCGGTGTGCTCCCCCGCACTCCTCTTCCTCCGCCAGTGCCCCTGGGTAGATTACAGTTGGGTGTGGTATTTTCACGAATGTATACATTTTTATACACATTCTTTGTTTGGGGAATGACATCTCGAAATCAAGAGAAGCCTCACTTTCAGTGGAGAGCTGCGTTTCAGTTCATGTAAAGGTAAAGGGACCCCTGACCACTGGGTCCAGTCGTGGAAAACTCTGGGGTTGCGGTGCTCATCTCGCTTTATTGGCCAAGGGAGTCGGCGTACAGCTTCTGGGTCATGTGGCCAGCATGACTAAGCCACTTCTGGCGAACCAGAGCAGCACACGGAAACAATGTTTACCTTCCTGCCAGAGCAGTACCTATTTATCTACTTGCACTTTGACGTGCTTTCGAACTGCTAGGTTGGCAGGAGCTGGGACCGAGCAACGGGAGCTCACTCCATCCCAGGGATTTGAACTGCCGACCTTCTGATCGTCAGGTCCTAGGCTCTGTGGTTTAACCCACAGCGCCACCCGTGTCCCTTCACATGCTGGTTCACAATGTGCAAAGTTGAGAAGTTTGCATTAACTTTATGAGCTAAGCAAATTTCTCCCCCATTCCTAAAAAAACAACAACAAAACGGGGAATGGTGATACGCAGAAGCAATGAAGCAGTGCAAATCTTTGGCAAGACAAACACACACACACATCTTTTCAGGCTACAATGAGTGTGCTACTTTTGAAGTGAAAATTAGCACAGCCCGGTTCCAAATCAATAAACAATATGTTTACAGATGAACAATAGTGATTTGCATAATAGAGGGACACTCCCAAGGGCAAACTTTTATTTTGGATCACATAACCTGGAATAAGGGACGCAGGTGGCGCTGTGGGTTAAACCACTGAGTCTTTTGGGCTTGCTGTTCAGAAGGTCACAGTTCGAATCCCCGCAACGGGGTGAGCTCCTGTTGCTCGGTCCCTGCTCCTGCCAACCTAGCAGTTCGAAAGCACACCAGTGCAAGTAGATAAATAGGTACCGCTCTGGCAGGAAGGTAAATGGCATTTCCGTGTGCTGCTCTGGTTCGCCAGAAGTGGCTTAGTAATGCTGGCCACAAGACCCAGAAGCTGTACACTGGCTCTCTCGGCCAATAAAGCGAGATGAGCGCCGCAACCCCAGAGTCGTCCGCAACTGGACCTAACAGTCAGGGTTTCCTTTACCTTTACTTTAACCTGAAATAAGTTCGTTTCTGATGATTGACAACATGATTTTGCATCTCTTGGCACTGAAAGGAAATGTAGACAAAACCTAAAAACACAGTGCTACACATTGACCTTCATCCTGAGGATACCAAACCCTTGGTGAGTGCAGGGACTCCTGGCGTCTCTCGCCTCCCAGAGATTGGGGTGCATGCAGCAATCGGTAAACAGGGGCTTTTGCTAGAGTTATCAAAACTGCTTGGTTCCCTTTGAAGTTGTTCCAAGAGAAACCTATGAATTATTATCATTTTTGGATAACCTTAGGTGGACTTTCTTCTGTTATCCCAAACAGAAGGTGAAATATAACCTCATCCCTTCCAACTGTGCTTCCCTTGGCCAATATCGACGCTTCACCATCAAGACTTAATAACTCCTGTGGTGTCATTCACAGGCAGTCTGTTGTTTTGAAGAATGCTTTGTTCCAAAGCTAAAAATGAAGCACTAGGCAGATGCTGTTTGGAGTGGTAAAGCTTCTGAAAAAGGGGGAGAGAAATAGTGTTATGGCTACAGATTGCGCTGTTTGTTGTTGTGAGTGGGCAACAAACACATGTGCTTTTCATTTCACTGAGCAGAATGATGCAATGAAGGGAAGGGCTGTAGCTCAGTGGCCAGGCATCTAATAACCACCTTCTTCTTCTTCTTCTTCTTCTTCTTCTTCTTCTTCTTCTTCTTCTTCTTCTTCTTCTTCTTCTTCCTCTCCTCCTCCTTCTCCTCCTCTGCGATCAATGAACATGGACTTAACAGTAGTCTGTAAGTGACCATGGAGGCCAATTCTGGATCCACACGTCCTTCCACGATGGGGAATTTCCGAGCACAGAATTTCCCTAAACGGTCTTTTATACCTGAAGGAGCGTCTCCACCCCCCATCGTTCTGCCCAGACACTGAGGTCTAGCTCTGAGGGCCTTTTGGCAGTTCCCTCGCTGCGAGAAGTGAGGTTATAGGGAAACAGGCCTTCTCGGTAGTGGTGCCTGCCCTGTGGAACGCCCTCCCACCAGATGTCAAGGCGATAAACAAGTATTTTACTTTTAAAAGACAACTGAAGACAGCCCTGTTTAGGGAAGTTTTTAATGTCTGAAGTTTTTAAGAGGTGGTCCTTGAGGCACTGCGGCAACTCAATGACTACCCCAAATTGAGGGAGGAGGCTATCTATATCTTTAGGTGAAAGATGGGCTGCCATTTCCCCAAGGGCCGAGCACCTGCTGTTATGCCTCAAGGTCCATTGACACAGACTGCTCCTCTGTGGTGTTCTGCTTGGGGACTCTTCTGACCATCCCGTGAAGATGATTCCTCAAGTGGGAGCATGACCGCACCAACTTCTGGCCAATGGGTTTTCAGGGGAGGGGTTTTCACATCACCTGAGAAAGTATCCCCAAATTCTTGAGATGGTCCATTTTAGATAGGGCCAGACCAAGTCAGAAGCAGCACAGTTGATTTTGAACCTGCTGGCCCTCCTCTTCAAGACTCCCCTGTGTGAATGGAGAAGGTTATGACTAGGCCAGAGGCACTCAGTGGCATCTCTAACCTGACCAGGTTCATCCTGAATTGAAAGCTTCGATAATAGGGAGCCAGTGTGGCAAAGTGGTGAGGGTGCCAGACAAGGACCTGGAAGACCAGGGTTCAAATCCTCCACTCAGCTCTGAAGTACATTGGATGACCTCAGGTCTCTCAGTTGAACCTGCCTTGCAGAGTTGCAGCAACGACAAAATGAGGAGAAAGAGAACCACACTGAGCTCCTTGGAGGGCGCGTGGAGTGTGAATGTGATAAACAGATTAATGCATTTAGTAAGTCGAGAAGAAACTTTGGATCACATTTTGTGACAAACCCAACCCAAAAGATCTAAAGTAAACCCAGGATTTGATAACATCAGGCACCGGTGGCAGTAATAATGATTTTCTCTCGAGCCGAACTTTCTCCTTGTAGGTGGATTAGCAGCTCATGCATTTCTCTGCAATATTACTGTATTTCACCATCAATCCGATATAATTTTGACAAGCCGTCTCCAAGGGCTTGTGGGTTTCTTTTGTTTCAGAATCTACATTTATTAACGCATTGTATGTGCAAGTCTCTGTGTGCTGTGGAGCGAGGGGAGGGGGGGGAGGCCTGCTTTATTTGAAAATTTCAAAGAATCATAGTTTCACATAATGAGTGAGCTTCTCTGTTTTCCTTCTCATTTCACCAGAACAAAATCTCATTTTCCACTCGCAGTTTTAGCCGGGCGGTTTTAGTTAATGATCTGCATTCTGCCAATTGCTGGGATGTTAGAAGACCCATAGTTTAGGATTTTCCCTCCCTTTGATTTAAATCTCTTACTGTGTTGTACTTGGGCTGGGGATGCCTGACCACCAGAAATTGATATATGGGAAGGTGAAAAACAAAACAAAACAAGAACGTAAGAAGGACTTGCTGGATGAGGCCCTGACTACTTGAAAGAGAGAAGCATAGAGGAGTGTGGTGGAGTCTCCTTCTTTGGAGGTCTTTAAGCAGAGGCTTGACAACCATATGTCAGGAGTGCTCTGATGGTGTTTCCTGATTGGCAGGGGGTTGGACTCGATGGCCCTTGTGGTCTCTTCCAACTCTATGATTCTATGATTCTATGATTCTAGGAGCGTAGAGAGAAAAAACGCCACGGTGCATCTGTATCAGCACAGTGCATACGGATGCCTTCGGATGCCCAACCTGCAACAAAACATGTCTCTCCTGTATCAGTCTCTACAGCCACAACAGGTACTGCAACCTTCCAACTGCTTGACCTCACCCCACAAGGTGCACTCCAGCAAAAAGAAGAAGAAGAAGAAGAAAGGACCAATAATCTGACTCTGTATCTGGCAGCTTAAAAAGGTAAAGGGACCCCTGACCATTAGGTCCAGTCGTGACCGATTCTGGGGTTGCAGCGCTCATCTCGCTTTATTGGCCGAGGGAGCTGGCGTACAGCTTCCGGGTCATGTGGCCTGCATGACTAAGCAGCTTCTGGCAAACCAGAGCAGCGCACGGAAACGCCATTTACCTTCCCGCAGGAGCGGTACCTATTTATCTACCTGTGCTTTGACGTGCTTTCAAACTGCTAGGTTGGCAGGAGCAGGGACCGAGCAACGGGAGCTCACCCCGTCGCGGGGATTCAAACTGCCAACCTACTGATTGGCAAGTCCTAGGCTCTGTGGTTTAACCCACAGCTCTACCCGTGTCCCTATTTGGCAGCTTACTATATTCTTAAAGGTAACTATCAGCCTGTATTTTTTCTGCAGGGATGAGGCTGTTGATGCCAAATGTGCACATTTTAGGCTGTCTGCCCAGCTGCTTACCTGCCTGCAGCTGGCCTCTTGTACCTTCTAATGTGGGGCAAAGCACTCCCTCTAAGACTTGCATATCTCAGAGAGTCCCCCGGAAGATAAAACTGGAGTGAGGACCAATTTTATGGCCCTGAGCATCTTGGAGGGAATCTGGAATATAATTAAATTTACAAATTCTAGGTAAGCTAGTTCCCTTGGGGGTCTCTCTCCCTCTCTCATTTTAATGACACTGTCCCAGAATCGTGCAGAGGCTTGGAGGCTTTTTCTCTCTCCGTTCCTTTCCCTCTTGGTGTTTGGACTGAAAAAACAAGGCATGACAATTAATTTAAGTGCCGGCATCTCACGGCAAAACTATTGTGATACCCCTCTCCACCACCGCCAAAGAAAGAAGAAATCTGAACGGCAAGATAGGGACGTTGTGTAGATCTGAGTTATGGGCATGTCATGCAAGGTCTTTAAAACCCCGCGAGCGATATTTACAAGACATGCAAATCGGAGCCCCCTGCGCCAATCGAAACGTGCCTGATGAAATCATAACTCAGCCGGCCAAATTGGCACTAATGACTGGGAGAGGCGTTCCGCAGTCACTTGAATGTTAATATCGGTAAGTACAGAAACAAACACGATTTATAAAAATCAGGCCCCATTGCATTTCTCTGCGCACTTCTTGTTTGTTTATTACTGACAAGCATAGTTTAGTCTGAATAATTTATGGCAATATTTCACCGCAGGCTAGTCGATGTTCTGGAGTCTATATTTCGTGTAAGTAATGATGTCTGGCTAAGGTCTGAGCTGGCTTTCGCACCCTCCAGTTCTTGTTCCTGAAGTTCAGCCAAGACTGGGCCCAATCTGTGCTATCAGAGGAGATACAGGGTTAAGAAGAAGGAACAGGGAGATCTCACCACTGCAGGAAAGACAAAGCTACACATTGAGGAAGCTGTGACTGTCAAACCACATTCAGCTCCTTGGTGCCCTCAACTGACAACTCTTTCTTCTTCCCTTACTGAGAGGGCTAGGAAGCTGCACCCACAAACACATTGGGGGGGTGTCTGCATTCCCTTCTCGGCTACTTTTCATGGGCCACAGTGATGGGTGGAGCTAGAAGCAGCAATAGGAGCAATGAGTGTTAATTTTGTGCTTGTGCAGTAGCAACAACAACAAACCACCCTTCACTCTAAGGTCCCAGTGCAGGCTACAACAATTGAAAGTCAATAACAGTAATGATGATGATAATGATAATGACAACAACAACAACTTCATTATATATATATATTATTATTATTTATACCCTGCCCATCTGGCTGGGTTGCCCCAGAGACTCTGAGTGGCTTCCAACACATATACAGTGGTACCTTGGGTACATACGCTTCAGGTTACATACACTTCAGGTTACAGACTCCACTAACCCAGAAATATTACCTCGGGTTAAGAACTTTGCTTCAGGATGAGAACAGAAATTCTGCTCCAGCAGCACGGCAGCAGCAGGAGGCCCCCTTAGCTAAAGCGGTGCTTCAGATTAAGAACAGTTTCAGGTTAAGAACGGACCTCTGGAACGAATTAAGTACTTAACCCAAGGTACCACTGTATAAATATAAGAAAAGTCAAACATTACAAACTTCCCATTTCAGGGCTGCCTACAGATGTCTCCTAAAAGTTGTGCAGTTCTTTATCTCATTGACATCTGATGGGAGGGCATTCCATGATTAAAAAAACCAAACCAGTCTAAAACAACTTACAATTGCATATCCTCCAAGTGTCCTGGTTTTCCAGGGACTGTCCTGGAATTACAAAAGCCATCCCAGTTTCTTCCTAAAGATAAACACCTCAAGTGTCAAAGACCAGAGGAAAGAGTTGTGTTCAGCACTCACCAAAATCTGAAGAAGAAGAAGAAGAGTTTGGATTTGATATCCCGCCTTTCACTCCCTTTAAGGAGTCTCAAAGCGGCTCACATTCTCCTTTCCCTTTCTCCCCCACAACAAACACTCTGTGAAGTGAGTGAGGCTGAGAGACTTCAGAGAAGTGTGACTAGCCCAAGGTCACCCAGCAGCTGCATGTGGAGGAGCGGAGACACGAACCCGGTTCCCCAGATTACGAGACTACCGCTCTTAACCACTACACCACACTGGGAAGAGAATTCAGAGCTAGAAAGAGTCTTGGAGGTGGCTTTTGGGCCATGGGTCTAAGCTTGCTCACCCCTGTGCTGGACCGAAAGGCAGCAGGATGAAGGCATGAAGCCATTGTGCTGTTGATCAAAAAAGGAGAAGTTCTCAGTATCCATAGCACCTGTGGCCAATCACAAGGCTTCATACTGTCTGCCAGTGTCAGGGGCTGATGTTGTACAGCAGGAATGGTGACAAGGTAAAAAGCAGATTGCGAAGTGAGAGCAAAGATAGCAGCGGTTGTTCTTCAGTACAGGAGCAGAGAACGTCAGGTACGTGCACCAAACACAGTCCTCCAGACCCCTCTTTCTGACCCTTCTATCTTCTCTAGAGACCCCATAGGAATATGGGGGAAGGAGAGTGTCCACTAGGGAAAGGGCCATAGCTCATCTGCTTTGTATGCAGTAGGCTCCAGGTTCAATCATTGGCATCTTCAAGTAGGACTGGGAGAAATTCAGGTCTGAAAACCTAGAAAACCATATGCAGTCAGCATCGATGATAATGAGATAGATGGGCCAATTGTAGCTTCCTATATCAAGCTGGTCCATCTTGCTCAGTATACACTGACTGGATCTCCAGGGTTTCACACAGGGGTCTTACCCTTCCAGGAGATTCCAAAGATTGTGTAGTGATCAGGTGGGATTGCTATGAGGAATTATAACAAATATAGAGTAAGCCATCTGTGTCAGCAATGAAAGCATTGCGTTGACTGGGTTTAAACTATTTTGATATGATTCTTGATCAATCTGCATCTCTGCATTCCTGTTCCATTCCTCTTTCTTCACAAGTCACGTACACACTTAGACAGGCAGGCGTCCTGGGTCCTCAAAGATAATGGGCAGTTTCGTCGATGTAGCTTTCTTATATATTAATCTTAGGATGTTAATCTTAGGGCCAGGAAACAGGTTTCACATTAAGGTGATAATGGTCACTGTCCTCCTAGCCATCCTTCTTATCATGTGTACTGATTGTTTATGACCTCTGGGGTTGCTTCATGTGCCCCTTTTTTGTTTTCATTCATTTACTCCAAAGTATGCATACCTAACTAGTGTTTATAGTTTAACTTTGTCCCCACTTGGGGTTTGTTTAAATGCTCAGAGAAAATATGATTGGTTCTTACGAACACTGTGTAAAGGATTCTTTTGCTAAAGCCATTTCAGACCTTGGGAGGAGAGGGGGTTGCGGGTTACCCCTCCCACACAAGCGGGGGCTGGCCTTTTGCCCCCGCGAGAGCAGGGAATCCCCGGGCGTGCCTTGACCCTGCTCGCCAATCGGCGGGCTGGAGAGGCGGGGCCTAGCCTATTTAAGGCTGGTCACGCCCGGGGACCGCCCTCTTTGAAGGTATTGGCGGCGAGCTTTACTCGAGTGGCGGTTAGGCATTGGCAGGGGTTAATTGTTATGCAAATGAATGGGGGGAAGGGAGCGCCATCACCTTCCCCCAATGAAAAGGGGTAGTCCGGTAGAGGACTCCGAGGGGCGTTGCCTTGTCCGAAACCTAGGGAGGTAAGGGCCGCCGGCATGCCCCCGAGCGGTGACACCCATGGGATCCTAGTTGGCGTACTTCAACAGGACTCCCACGGTTTGTGGTTAACCCTTCCCGGTCCCCATGCCAGGTAGTCGTTAGGAGCCAATGCCTAAGGCCAATACCTTTGAATTCTGTAATCAATAAAGTTGTGGCCTTTTTATGCCCATTAACCTTAAATAATGTGTCCAGTTTCTTTATTTCACATGGGGGAGGGGACTTGCCACGCAATAAAATGGCCGGGTGAGGGGTGTAGTAAATGCACTTCCTCAGAGAGCCTTGCTGGTCAAAGCCTCGTGTCTTATTTTAATCAGGGTCCAGTCCTTCCTTTGGCCTCAGAACACAACAGACTGAACCTGGGACCTTGACCTTCTTCATTCAAAGCACTTGCCAATGTTGCCTGGTGCCTATTGGGGAGACCAATGGTAGGTGAAGCCAGAACCAATAACCGGTGGAGCCAACTCCTTCTATTTTTGTCCCCATCCAGGTACCAGCAGAGTTTGAAAAAGGCAACAATGAGATGGAGGAGGTGGGGTCTGACAGGCAGGGCCACCCCGTGGAGTGACTGTAGGCAAGAGGTAGGAGCTGGCCAAGCACAGACTGAGCTTAGTGGAGCTGCAAGCCATTCATTTTCGTTGATCAGTCACCACTGCCTCTACCACTGAGCAATGGCCCTTAGGAACCACAGGAACCTGAGTCAGACCATTGGTCCATCAAACTCAACATTGTCTACCATGACTGGTAGCAGCTCTCCATGCCTTTAGATGGGGTTCTCTCCCTACCTGGAGATCTTGGGGATTGAACCTGGGATGTTCTGCATGCAAAGCAGATGCTCTACCACTGAGCTATGGTCCTTCCAGTTATCTGCCTGGAGGAACCACCACCAGTCAAGGTAGATAGTACTGGGGTTGTACTGGATCAATTATGTGTCTCAAGTACTGTCGGCTTCCTGTGTCCCAACCCCTTGAATTGCGGCTTTGAACAGTAGCTTTTTTAAAAAAAAAAACTCATTGTCTTGTCTGCTACACTGAGTTTTGCTAGTGTCATTCTCAGTTTGTTCTCGGGCACGAATGCTTATTTATTTCCATTTGGGAAGCCTAATCTCGCTGCTTTCTTATGATTTATCACTCCAGCTGGCCCGACAATAATTGTTCTATTTCTGTTAAGGACATTTTTATCTCCAGCAGCATCAAGAGAATGGAAGTGAAGGCTCCATTTTTTAAAATATGTGTGGGGTGGGTATGTAATGAATATTTATAGTTCTCTAAAATATTTAGAATGTTTAAAAATATATATTTATATTTTCCACTCAGTGTAATTGCATTTGGATAGCGAATTCATGTTTTTATAGCTGAACATTTTTTGCTCCATTATAATATTTGTCTTGCAGAGTTCCCTATCTCCCCCCACTCCCATTTGTCATAGCCCTTTTTCTTCTGGCAAGTGCTGCTAAACAGCGTGGCTACATTGTGCTAGGCACTGCACAACACACTCACACAAAACACAAAACACAATCCATTTCCATAGA
This sequence comes from Podarcis melisellensis, assembly GCF_964234715.1. Classification (NCBI taxonomy): domain Eukaryota; kingdom Metazoa; phylum Chordata; class Lepidosauria; order Squamata; family Lacertidae; genus Podarcis; species Podarcis melisellensis. Next base: position 5,638,731 of record NC_138539.1, on the reverse strand, counting down.
ACTTGCACTATGATAAAAAAGACCATCCAAAAGTAAAGGACTTCATTAGCTTGCCTGCCCAGCATCTCTATATCTCTCTATCATCTATCAAATTGTGACCCCACTCTTCCACCCAAAGAAGCAATTCCAACACTCAGGAATTCAGCAGCACTCAGGAAACTGGACAACTCTCTGAGACTAACCATGGGAACAAAGGTTGGCCCAGTCCACATATAAAGCTGAGTCTTTCAAATCCACACTTCACAAAATACTTTGAGAACCAAAACACAGCCATCCTTCACACTGATCTGAATTTTGCAATGCAGTTCTCCAAACAGTTCTTCCTTTGGCTAGGTCAAATATGCATCCATATAATTTAATAATAATAATAATATTTTATTTTTTTGTACCCCTCCCATCTGGCTGGGTTTCCCCAGCCACTCTGGGTGGCTTCCAACAAAAGATTAAAAATACATTAAAACATCAGTCATTAAAAACTTCCCTAAACAAGGTTGCCTTCAGATGTCTTCTAAATGTCAGATAGTTGTTTATTTCCCTGACATCTGATGGGAGGGTATTCCATAGGGTGGGCACCACTACTGAGAAGGCCCTCTGCCTGGTTCCCTGTAACCTCACTTCTTGCAATGAGAGAACCACCAGAAGGCCCTTGGAGCAGGATCTCAGTGTCTGAGTTGAACGATGGAGGTGAAGACGCTCCTTCGGGTATACTGGGCCGAGGCCATTTAGAGCTTGAAAGATCAGCACCAGCACTTTGAATTGTGCCTGGAAACATACTGGGAGCCAATGTAGGACTTTCTGGGGTGGTGTTATGTGGTCTTGGCGGTCGTCCCCAGTCACCAGTCTCGCTGCCGCATTCTGGATTAGTTGTAGTTCACTAGCCTATTGGGTACTGTCAGGGAACTGCCATCGGAGCCAGAGGGAGAGGGAGGGCTCCAGAGGGATTCCGGAGAGCGTCCCGGGAGGTAGAGAAGCAGCCCATCTTCTGGGGAAGGAAATCAGCGTAGCACCAGTGGAGAAGGGGGGCAGATGGGGGAATCGGCGAGGTGGCTCCATGACTCCTCGCCAGAGACCAACGGGGGAGAGCACGGGTCCTCCGCTGCCCACACCCTCCCTGTGCAGAAGGCTTCCGCGCAGGGAGAGTAAGCGGAGACTAGGCGTCAAAGAGCTTCTTTGCTGGAAGAAGTTCAAGAAACGCCCACTGACGGATTCTGCCAGCGACTGAGACAGCCACGGGTGAGTGGCTGTCCGGACTGAAAGAGTTCACCCAGGTAACCCAGCCAGGTGTGGCGCCAATTTACGCACGAGCAGCCCCTAGAACCATTACAGGTACACACACACATTCATTTACAGATCTGTTGCCACTGATCCATCCTTGTCCTCTACATGAAAGCCGACACCTCCTGATGATCTATCCCTGTGCCAGGTGGAAAAGATATAGATGACATTTTCAGATCTGGCTCTTGAAGCGCAGCTTAGATGTCACTGCCAACACAAATATGCTTTGCTGTCAGGCATCCCTCTCCTCTGGAGAGCGAGACCACCTGCACAACAGCTAGCCAAGCAATGTCTTAACACAACTGTTTCTTTCGCTTCCAATCTAGGTTTTGAGAAGACGCTGGTTGGAAGTTGGCAATGGAAGTTGGCAATGGAAGCATTTGGAAGTTGGCAATGCCAAGGGTTCGGGACAGCAATGTTGACAGTGAATGGGGAAGGAGTGAGAGCACACTCTCATTTTGCAAACGGCCAGGCCGTCTTCAAAGGACACACCGCTGCTGAGATTAATGGGGCCCATGCAACTTGGGGACACGTCTCTGAGGGCAACACCATGTCTCTAAGGCTAAGGTAGCCTCAGTGACTAAACAGTCAAGTTCTTACAAATGCAGAGTGGGTATGATGTGGCAGCAGTACCAGTTCTGCGAAACAAAGCAGTCGACTGGGTGTGTGTGGAGAAAGGCAATCTCGTAGCTAGGTGCTGTGTGATTTATAAAACTGAATTTTTAATTGCTTTTTATTTCTTTATTACAGGGGTCAGCAAACTTTTTCAGCCGGGGGCTGGTCCACTGTCCCTCAGACCTTATGGGGGGCCAGACTATCTATCTATCTATCTATCTATCTATCTATCTATCTATCTATCTATCTATCTATCTATCTATCTATCATCTATCTATCTATCATCTATCTATCATCTATCTATCATCTATCTATCTATCATCTATCTATCTATCTATCTATCTATCTATCTATCTATCTATATCTATCTATCTATCATCTATCTATCTATCATCTATCTATATCTATCTATCTATCTATCTATCTATCTATCTATCTATCTATCTATCTATCTATCTATCTATATCTATCTATCTATCTATCTATCTATCTATCTATCTATCTATCTATCTATCATCATCTATCTATCTATCATCTATCTATCTATCTATCATCTATCTATCTATCTATCATCTATCTATCATCTATCTATCTATCTATCTATCATCTATCTATCTATCTATCTAATCTAGCTATCATCATCTATCTATCTATCTATCTATCTATCTATCATCTATCTATCTATCTATCATCTATCTATCATCTATCTATCTATCATCTATCTATCTATCTATCATCTATCTATCATCTATCTATCTATCATCTATCTATCTATCTATCTATCTATCTATCTATCTATCTATCTATCTATCTATCATCTATCTATCATCTATCTATATCTATCTATCTATCTATCTATCTATCTATCTATCTATCTATCTATCTATCTATCTATCTATCTCTATCTATCTATCTATCTATCTATCATCTATCTATCTATCTATCTATCTATCTATCTATCTATCTATCTATCTATCTATATCTATCTATCTATCTATCTATCTATCATCTATCTATCATCTATCTATCTATCTATCTATCTATCTATCTATCTATCTATCTATCATCTATCTATCTATCTATCATCTATCTATCTTTTAAATGAACGAATTCCTATGCCCCACAAATAACCCAGAGATTCATTTTAAATAAAAGGACACATTCTACTCATGTAGAAACACCAGGCAGGCCCCACAAATAACCCAGAGATGCATTTTAAATAAAAGGACACATTCTACTCATGTAAAAGCATGCTGATTCCCGGCCTGTCCACGGGCCGGATTTAGAAGGCGATTGGGCCGGATCTGGCCCCCGGGCCTTAGTTTGCCTACCCATGCTTTATTGCATCACAATTTGAACTTCATAGAAATAAGGGTAGCAATAAAAATACAATTAGAAATCAGTTCGGCTATTTAATGTGATGGATGTCCTGTCTGGCACCTTCAGCTACCAATGCCCAGGCATGACATGGATCATCACTGGTGGCCTGTGGGCCACTGTTTGGGAATCTCTGGCTATGTCCTTAAAGTGTGGTTACCAGGAATGAGCACAATAGTCCAAATTCTGACTACAGTGGTACGTTGGTTTACAACCATAATCCGTTCTGGAGGTCCGGTTGTAAACCAAAGCAGGTTGTAACCCAAGGCACACTTTCGTCAATGGGGCCTCCAAAACAAATTGGTTGTACTCCAAAAAAAGGGACACGGACTTCCGGGTTTGATGTGGTTGGAATCCAAAATGGTTGTAATCCAAGATGGTTGCAAACCAAGGTACAGTGGATGCTCGGGCTGTGAATGTGATCCGTGCAGGATGCATGTTCACAACCCTCAGTGTTTGCAATCCGAGTCTGCATGTCTGCACATGGGCAGGTTGCATGCGCAAAGCTTGATTTAGCGCTTCTGCACATGCGCGACTGCTGAATCCTGGAATTAACCCATTCCTGTACTTCTGGGTTTCGGCGGTCCGTAACCCAAAAAAACACAAACTGAAGCGGCTGTAACCCGAGGTATGACTGTACCACTGTAGTGCTGGACACTTAACCTCCACCCCCTCTCATTTCCCACATTGTGTATTGACGCAGGACCTCAAAGGCTGTACGAAACAGGGTGATCACTGACCCAACAAAGATCTTCCTTCTCCACTCACCTTCACCCATCTCCTCTGGAAGTTTGTTTTCCAGACTTGTCAAGGCTTTAATTGTGAATTGTGGTTCCAAGGCAGGTTGGTGGTTAATGCCTCAGTTGAGAGAATATATTCCTTGAAGGATTAAAGTCCTTGTTCAACCTTAACTTCATTAAAAAACAGGAAAAAACCCACATTTGTGATCCTCTTAAGATATTTGCGTTGTGAATGGAGGTTGTAAAGGAAGATGGAAGGCTTGGTCACATAGCTTTCCTTCAGGGGGAACAGCTTGACCAATTTACATATTGATTAAATATTTTATATTTTAATGGATCTTCTGCACTCCCAAATGTCATGTCTTATTTTCAGCCTGAGCACTAACTGGCAGCGGGGACAAAATGAAATCTGCGTTTTGTTCCGATTTGGCCAATTCTCGAAGAAACTTCCCACAGGGCCTCAAGGATTCCAGCATCTCAAAACAAGTCCTTGCTGTAATCCCTTTGTAGGGGACATGGGTTTGTGCTAAGGTGCAAAAGTTTATGACCTTTCTTCAAAGCTCCTGGGCTGCTGCTGGAGCAGGTGAAATGTGGAAATCCCTGACACGGTGCTCTTTCAGGCAACTGGTTAAAAACACGGCCATCCAAAAAAGGCCTGAGGGCCACAGTCACTCACAAACAACTTTACAGGGCGAAAGAGGGGCAGGGCCACAAATTCGACTATCACATTTGTACACCATCCCCATGCTATGTGGTTGTGTTTTGGGATATGTTGCTTGAGATGTGCTTGTTTTTTAAAAAAATATTATTATAATGGTTATGTTTTGTGGACTACTTTTTCAGCTTGACTCCCGGTACGTTTCCAAGCACAATTCAAAGTGTTGGTGCTGACCTTTAAAGCCCTAAACGGCCTCGGTCCTGTATACCTGAAGGAGCATCTCCACCCCCATCATCCAGCCCGGACACTGAGATCCAATGCTGAGGGCCTTCTGGAGGTTCCCTCACTGCAAGAAGCCAAGTTACAGGGAAGCAGGCAGAGGGCCTTCTCGGTGCTGGCTCCTGCCCTGTGGAACGTCCTACCACCATATGTCAAAGAGAAAAACAACTACCATACTTTTAGAAGACATCTGAAGGCAGCCCTGTTTAGTGAAGCTTTTAATGTTTAATAGTCTATTGTATTTTAATCTTTTGTTGGAAGCCGCCCAGAGTGGCTGGGGAAACCAAGACAGATGGGCGGAGTATAAATATTATTATTATTATTATTATTATTATTATTATTATTATTACAGCATCCACATCACCCAGGAGATTGCAGCTGCAAAGATAAGAAAAAAGAGTTGATCCATTCTCTGGAGAGATCACTTCCTTGTTTGCATGGGGAAGCCATTTTCAAAGGAACAGAAGCAAGTAGTTGTATTGAAGCAGCACTGGGTGTTGAAATTTTGTGCCCCAAACAATTTTGCACTTGGGGCAACCGGCCCTGTGCCCCCCTCCCCATGCTTCACCACTGCATCTCAGGTGCTAAGGGCCAGGATAAAGATAATGCTAAGTAAGATTGTCAGTCCGAGTGACAGGTGTCCACTCTAGTATTGGTCTCCAGATCACATCTTCAGGTTAGAGCCAGTATAAGTGAGGCTTTTATGGACTTGTGCAGATGTCTGTTGTGGTGCCCTGACCTTGCCACCCTAGATATTGCAGACCTACATTGGTGGCACAAGTTCTTTGCATCCATTGCTAACTGGGTGACCTCTAATCATACCCCTTGTGTTCTTCCTACTGAGTAATGTTGTCTTCCTTTGGTCTCCTGCGGGGGGAAAATATTTCCTGTGAGAGGTGAGGCTGTGGTGGGGTTGGGGAATGGGGAACATAAAACCACCAGGACCTGAAAGTTCTTTAAATTTAAAATTTAATCTGCAGCTCATTTCCCAAAATAGAATGCTTTGCTCAGAAGGCTCAGTGTGCCTGAGTATCCAGAAGGCTTGCTCATTACCCAAGTAACATTTAGACTCTTGGGCCCACTTTGCAAAGAATGATTTTTAAAAACTCCACACATCTATGCAACAGGAGGTAGAAATCTCAGCTGTCTTCTCACCACAACACAGATTTAAGTACCTTGGGAAATGACTGGATTCCTTTGCTACCTGTTAGAACTGGCATGATGGTGAGGAACAAACAATGGTGGTAATTAAATCTTTATTAGCCAGAATCTCAGCACTGAGTGCCTTCTTGGGGAATCTAAGGACATCTATTTTTATATTCCGTCTCTCCCAGTACGTCTTGGGAGCATCTCAGTTTCATGGGCAGCTGAGGAGGCAAGGAATGGATTTCTTTTTTAAAAAATAAAAAATATGAGCTTCAAAGAAAGAAGCCACAGGGCGTTGGAGAAATGGAGGGGGCGGTTTGGTAATTTTTTCAAGAGATTTTTATGAAAGTGATACAAAACAGTACCAAAAATTAAACAAAAAAGAGCAATCAAACCAGGGGGCATTGGGATGCAGACCAAAAAGGAACCAGCGGGGGAAATTCATGTATCATGTAAATTACGTAAAGGTAAAGGGACCCCTGACCATTAGGTCCAGTCGTGACCTACTCTGGGGTTGTGGTGCTCATCTCGCTTTACTGGTTGAGGGAGCCGGTGTCCAGCTTCCGGGTCATGTGGCCAGCATGACTAAGCCACTTCTGGCGAACCAGAGCAGCGCACGGAAGCGCCGTTTACCTTCCCGCCGGAGTGGTACCTATTTATCTACTTGCACTTTTGGCATGCTTTCGAACTGCTAGGTTGGCAGGAGCAGAGGTCGAGCAACGGGAGCTCACCCCATCACGGGGATTCAAACCGCCAACCTTCTGATTGGCAAGTCCTAGGCTCTGTGGTTTAACTGACAGCGCCACCCGCACCCCTCCAGTAGCACCTTAGAGACCAACTAAGTTAGTTCTGGGTATAAGCTTTCATGTGTATGCATTTCTTCAGGTATATATTTGTTGAGACATCATTAGATTCTCATCAATCCCAACCATGCCGGTGGGGGCAGACTGCTGGAAAGCATGTGAGCATGTGATACCTTTGCTATGACATCTTCAGTGGTTGCCCACGTATTGCTGAACCCTGTTCAGCGATATGCAAATCCCTGAAGAACTTCAAGTTTTCTAGGCCAGCCCTAGACTAGAAGACTGCCTGCTATGGTGGAGATTTGACAACCTGACCTCACCTTCTGCTCTTTAAGTAGGAGCAGGAGCAGGAGCAGGGACCGAGCAACGGGAGCTCACCCCATCGCGGGGATTCGAACCGCCGACCTTCTGATTGGCAAGTCCTAGGCTCTGTGATTTAACCCCCAGTGCCACCTGTGTCCTGGTAAATTACATAAATTAATGCAATTAATCCAATGTTCTGCTGACTTATTAACTTATTTTGAAATGCCTGCACCGCTTTTTTGTGACGCTGAACAACAAAGCTGTCCACAACATGAAATGATGCGGGTGTCAAATTAGAAAGCTAGAACGGTCAGAGCCGGCTGATCAGATCAACAGTTCCACCTCGCCCTTCCTCTTTAGGCCGCAGGAGGCTTATCCCCCAACCATTTTATTTGTAGGCGTCTTCACTGGACCCAGAATGGCGCTGGGGAAACCCATTATCCGATGACTCAGATCTGTCCTAATGGGCATCTCGAGTCTCTTCAGCCCAGTATGGGGCTGAAGAGCCACTTAATATCCTGCCTGTTTCGCTCTGGAGCCTTCTGGCTCCTCTTTAAAGCAAAAAGAGAAAAAGGCTATAAATGTCTGGAGCTGCTGACTTGGAGCCAAAGCCATCAGAATGTGCTTGCTGCTCATTTCAGCCTTGCCTCCTCCAGCTTGGCTCTCTCTTTCTCCCCCGCCTGCTGCCTTTATCCCTGCAAAGGGATAAGTCCCAAGGTGCTTGGTGTAATTAAGCCTCCAGCCACCAGCATTTCAGCCTTGTTAATGCCCCATCAATCTCCATTCCCAGCTTCCCATTCCTGCAACACATTGTGATGCTATGATAATGCCTCCCTGAACCCCCAACTGAGCAGGGTTTGCATTCTCTCCTATCCCATCTCTGCCCGTTCACATGCGACACTTTATTTGAGAATCTAAGGTGGCAAAGTACTTCTTTTTTTTAAGAACATAAGGAAAGCTTGCAGGATCAGGCCAGTGTTATAAGAATTTTAAGGTCATATATAAAAATAAATAAATGTTCATAACTGTATATATACACCATATGTCTGAAACCCCACAAAAAGGGTCCTGAACAAATTGACCTCAAATATTTCTCTGCAAGGTCAAAGTGGGAAACCTCCCCATTTCCTCACAAATGCTAGTTACAGGTAGGTAGCCCTTCCAGTAGCACCTTAGAGACCAACTAAGTTTGTTCTTGGTATAAGCTTTTGTGTGCATGCAAACTTCTTCAGATACACTGACTTTCTGTTTCAGTGACTTCTGTTTTAGTGTATCTGAAATATAGTCCGGCCCCTCAGACCTTGTGGGGGGCTGAACTATATTTTGGGAGAAAAATATAAACAAATTCCTATGCCCCACAAATACCCAGAGATGCATTTTAAATAAAAGAACATATTCTACTCATGTAAAGGTAAAGGTAAAGGGACCCCTGACCATTAGGTCCAGTTGTGGCCGACTCTGGGGTTGCGGCGCTCATCTCGCTTTATTGGCTGAGGGAGCTGGCGTACAGCTTCCGGGTCATGTGGCCAGCATGACTAAGTCGCTTCTGGCAAACCAGAGCAGCTCACAGAAACAGCGTTTACCTTCCTGTCAGAGCGGTACCTGTTTATCTACTTGCACTTTGACATGCTTTTCGAACTGCTAGGTTGGCAGGATCAGGGACCGAGCAATGGGAGCTCACCCCGTTGCGGGGATTCGAACCGCCGACCTTCTGATCGGCAAGCCCTAGGCTCTGTGGTTTAACCCACAGCACCACACGCTAATTCCCAGACCATCTGCGGGCTGGATTTAGAAGGTGATTGGGCCGGATCCTGCCCCCAGGCCTTAGTTTGCCTACCCATGCCTTACAATGATAATCATGACAAAAGAGCCCTCTGTATACGTTGACCCTTAGAGCTGCAAAGCCCTGTTTACGTAGCCTTTGTAGGAAGTAAATTTCTACTACATGCATCAAGATGATCAGTGTAAATAATAATTCAGGACTAAGAGGCACTTGGGGGGCTGGGGAGATAAAAGCCCTCACAGGGGTGGTTGGGGGTTAGAAGAAGAAGTTCTGCTAAGCTTGTTTCCCCTTCAAGAATGGCAGAGACTGTATATTGCACACACACACACACACACACACACAATTTCCAAACCTGAAAATATATAAAACCTCCCAGGATTAGTCATGGATTTACAAATGGGATTTGTATTTCCTCTGTCTCCGCCAGCAACTTTCATTCTTTTGATGGAACATCATCATATTTCCCCCTTTTCCCTGCTTTCCTTTCCTCCCCTCTTTCCTCCTCTTTTTCTGTACATGTCTGGTAGTGTGGCAGAATTTTTGTGTGTGTTGGGGGGACCATTTACTTGAACGCTCATATCTCTGAGAAGCAGACATGAAGGAAAGCTTTTAAATAGGAAATTGAAAGCCTTGTACTGCCCAACATTTCACAGCACCCCCGCTCCTCCATCACCTCTCTCTCTCTCTCTTGCTGAGTTTTCTGTTTAATTCAGGATGAGGGACAGAAAGAGAGGGTGACAGTGACATCAAGTCAAAGGCGTAATCTCCATTTGCAAGTTTGCAGTGAGGGGATCTTAATCCCCTCTGAGCACATCCCTAATCTCTCCTCCTCTTCAATAAATGAGTCTCTCTCTTTTCCCCGAAATGCACATAGTTAAGGATGATAATTCAACCCCACACCCATCCATGTTAAAAGGCAACCTTGTTGTTTACTTCCATCATAGGATGACAGAACTCTGCAGCTGTTTCGATGGCAGGGCTAAACTGCAGAGTTCAGGGAAACAAGAAGAGAAAAGAGTGTCTTTGATCGGACGCAGAGTGCTTTTTTCATTCAGTGGCCAAGAATGACGAAAAATAAAATTTAAAAAATGCATTAGCAATTCAGCATTAAAGCTATGGTTTCCCCAGTAGTGATGTATGGAAGTGTGAGTGGGACCATCAAGAAGGTTGATCGCCGAAGAATTGATGCTTTTGAATTATGGTGTTGGAGGAGACTCTTGAGAGTCCCATGGACTGCAAGAAGATCAAACCTGTCCATTCTTAAGGAAATCAGCCCTGAGTGCACACTGGAAGGACAGATCCTGAAGCTGAGGCTCCAAGACTTTGGCCACCTCATGAGAAGAAAAGACTCCCTGGAAAAGACCCTGATGTTGGGAAAGATTGAGGGCACAAGGAGAAGGGGACGGCAGAGGACAAGATGGTTGGACAGTGTTCTCGAAGCTACCAGCATGACTCTGACCAAACTGCAGGAGGCAGTGGAAGACAGGAATTCCTAGTGTGCTCTGGTCCATGGGGTCACGAAGAGTCGGACACGACTAAACGACTAGACAACAACAACAATTTGGTGACAAGGACTGCACTTCCAAGGAGGTCCATCCCAGTTTTGGCCAGTCATGGTCTGAAGCATGTGAAGATTCAACCTTACTGAAGCAGAGCAGGTGTGAATCTGGTCAAGGGAGATTGTCTGGGATCTCTTTGAACCCAACGGTACCCTACCCTGCACAGCCATCCCATGTACGATACGATACGATAATCTTTATTGTCATTGTCCCATACAGAAGAATGAAATTGAAAAAATCTACATCAGACATTCAAAAACCAACAAGCCTGCTACCCCAGCTATCCCAGCCTGGTTAGCCCCCTAAAAACTCTGATACCCCATAATTAAATACAATATACTCCCACAGAGACTTCCTTACCCTGTGTTTAAAACCAAAATCGCATTTGGATAAAAAGTGTTTCTCAGGCGGCTAGTCCTAGTCTTTATAACCCTGTGCCTTCTTCTAGAAGGCAGAAGCTGAAAAAGATCATTTCCGGGGTACTTCCTGGAATTCAGCTAGACAGCAGAAAATAAAACGTTTTAAGTGGGTTTTAAGTACAATATACAATGTGACACTAGGTGGAGATGGTGAGTCTTATGGAAAGTTCAATGTATTATTATTATTTAACACTTCAAAAAAGCATTTTCAGGTTTTTATATGTGTGTAGATTCCACCCTGGGCAGTTTACAGCAGCTGCAGGGACCCTGCAACCTTTCAAATGCTGCTAGACTACTGCTCTCGTCATCCCTGTTTGTTGGGGTTGATGGGAGTTGCAGCCCCGCAACATTGGGGGGGGGGGGGCACAAATGTTTCCTATGCCTGCTGTAACTTTCCCTTTTAGACTCTACAGCAACCCCTATTTAAATGAACATGAGCCCTGCAAGAACATTCGAATCTGCCCTTGCACAGTTCCAAAATGATTTCCACATGGGTCTTGCACTGGAAAACACCCCACTGGCCCAGGAGCCCTTGAAACTCCAGCTCTTTGTGTGCATTTCAAAATGGAATAATAAAACTGGCAGGTCAAAAAATAATAATAATAGTGTATATATGTGCGTACACACACACACACACACACACACATATAAAATCAAAGACCAACTTAATCTCTGAAAAGTGATGGGTTTTGCAAATCCTGCTTCTTTGAAATGGTAATTTGCTAACTTCTTTTAAAGATAAAAATGCAATTAGCTCATTCTTTCATTCCTTCTTTCCCACGTGGGGGAAAAAAAATCCCATACATCTCGTGGCATCACATCTTTTTGCTCCAGTGTCAAATCTCTATCATCTCTGCTTCAATCAAAACCTCGCTTTGCAGTGAAACCACAGCGCACAGCCAGGGTTTCCCTCTTCTCCTTATTTTAGCAGGGGGGGAGGCTGGTTGCAAAACCGTGGAGTCCTACAGAGCAGGAATTTTGACTTTCAGAAAAGTGTGCGTGCGTGAAATCCAAATCGCAATGTGTGATTTGAAAGTCTCTAAATCAGGAAGGATCCCGTGTGCTATGGGTAGTCATTACTGCGTGCCCAGGTGGAATAATGACTCGTGACACGTGTTATGGGATTAAAATTGGCCACAACTTTATTGAACTTTCAGATGTAGGAAGACCTTGGCTTAGGCATTGGACATTTATCCCAGTCCCCAGCTGGGGATCTGGGGCACATCAGGGTTAATCAATCTGTCTGGGGATTGGGCTGGCTCTGGACGGCGTATGTTTAAGCAGAGAGCCCCCCTTCCATTTCACTGCCACACAGGGGAGAGCACTGACAACCTTTCAGCGTATGGCCAGTGACTCCCCTCAACACAACTCCTTCAACGGGGAACCCTGGATCGCCATCGCTGGGGGGGGGGGGCGTGTGTCACTGCTTCACGCCCCCCCCATTAAGGGAAGATAGACTAAAGATAGATCAAACCTATCTATTCTTAAGGAAATCAGTCCTGAGTGCTCACTAGAAGGACAGATCCTGAAGCTGAGACTCCAATACTGTGGCCACCTCATGAGAAGAGAAGACTCCCTGGAAAAGACCCTGATGTTGGGGAAGATGGAGGGCACAAGGAGAAGGGGACGACAGAGGACAAGATGGTTGGACAGTGTTCTCAAAGTGACCAGCATGAGTTTGGCCAAACTACGGGAGGCAGTGGAAGACAGGAGTGCCTGGCGTGCTCTGGTCCATGGGGGTCACAAAGAGTCAGACAGGACTAAATGACTAAACAACAACAACAGACTAAAGGATTCCACCCAAGGCCTGAAACCACCAAAGTATACACTTCTGGGTTTGCCGCGTTCACAACCCGAAAGTTATGTTACCCGAAAGTAATGTAACCCAAGGGTCCACCGTATTAAGATACCTCCCATGTGACCAGAGTTAACCAATCACGTGACATCAGAAGGTCGGCGGTTCGAATCCCCACGATGGAGTGAGCTCCCATTGCTCAGTCCCTGCTCCTGCCAACCTAGCAGTTCAAAAGCACGTCAAAGTGCAAGTAGATAAATAGGTACCACTCCAGTGGGAAGGTAAACGGCATTTCCGTGCGCTGCTCTGGTTCGCCAGAAGCGGCTTAGTCATGCTGGCCACATGACGCGGAAGCTGTACGCCGGATCCCTCAACCAATAAAGCAAGATGAGTGCCGCAGCCCCAGAGTCATCCGCGACTGGACCTAATGGTCAGGGGTCCCCTTTACCTTTAATAACTTTTTTCATAATCTTCTCTGCAATACTTCACATAGTCCTCCTTACAAAACTTCATGCAGTCCTGCTAGGGTAATCTGTTGATTACAATTGCTCCTCAAATACAGTAGTTCAAATATTTACTCCAGTCCTCTGAGAATCTCTGGTCCCGCAGTTTTCGGATCCTTCCTGCCATTTTATCTAATTCTGCATAGTCCATTAATTTCGTCTGCCATTCTTCTTTCGTCGGTAGTTCTTCTTGTTTCTGAGTTCCACACTCCAACCATGCGCTGTACGAAGAAGGGCTCTTTCATCTCTCTTGAATATTCCAACCTTCACTTTAATCGGAACTCCTCAAGTATTATGAGAAGGGGTGGGTAAGCCTTTTCTCTATCTGATTTCTCCATGCTATGCCTAATTGCACGCCATTTCTATCATGCTGCCTTCCGGCAATAATTTATTTATTGGTTCAATTTGCAGCCCGGCCTTCATCCTTTTTTTTTTAAAAAAAAGATATTTATTAAAGTTTCAAGAAAGATTACAAAAAAGTTGCAAAATAAGAAAAGAAGAGGAAAAAAGAGAAAAAAATACAAAATACAGAAAAGCAAAAAACAATTAAAATCAAATCAATCTTTTCGTATCTTATCTTTCGTTTACTTGTTTCCCTGACCTCCTCACACCTCCCTTTTTTGTATTCCAGTTCAGTTAGTTAAATCAGCAAATCCTTTCCCTCCTTGTTTTTATCTTATTCCTCTACCTTAATGTATTATATCTTTACATTCTCATCTGATAACAATCCATTTTTACATACTCCTTTATAACATTACTGCTAGAACCACTTAACTTCATGCCAACAGCATTCTAACATTCATTAATTTTGCAGTGTTTATGTAGATAGTCTTTAAATTTCTTCCAGTCTTCTTCTCCCTGGTCTCGGATTCTGCCGGGCAGCCTGGCCTTCATCGCACAACGAGCCCCCAAAGCTGGCAGCTTCATGAAAACAATACATAAGTAATCTGTAAGCATCCATTAAATAAAGCGCAGGGGGAAATTGCCTGCATGTCTTCCGTCAATTGGAAGCCGCACAATGGAATTACAGCCGGCCTCGCCACCCCCCGCCCTCTACTCAAAAGGCTGCGCAAAGAGGTCAGGCTTGTTTATCCCTTAACTTTTTATTTATTTATTTATTATGTTTCATTGCTTTGCCAACAACAGCAACAGCGACCAAAGGGCAAACATCCCAGAAAGAAAGAAGACAGAGAATGTAAAAATGGAAAGCGTTACAGTCTGAGAGGGCAGTGGAACAAAGATACAGCATGGCTCCAAAGGGATAATAAAGTATTAACTCGCGTGATGATTTCCTTTACAAATAATAAAGATATATAACACACCCCAAAAGCATTCGCCAACTGTGAGCACCATTGTTATCAAGAATATATGCTGAAAACGCACCTCTACACTCTGGCTTCTGACTCTCGATGTGTATATTTTTGGAACCCGGCATATTTCTGGGATTGCAAATTGTTCTGAACTGTTCTTCATATTGTGTCATATTGTGTTTCGATATTAACCTTGTGTTTTAATTGTAGCAGAGGCTCCAGATTCTCCAGCGGATTGGTGGGCCGGTGTGATGTTGCAGGACATCCTCTGAATATGGAGGGGCCCAGTCCCCTTAAAAATTTATATTTTGGGGGCTTAAACTGCCTCAACCCTTTGGAGTCAGTGCCAATGAATGGTAGTAACATGCCCTTAGGGTGTAGGGTGGGTTATTAACAACAGCAACAGCAACAGCAACAGCAACAGCAACAGCAACAGCAACAGCAACAGCAACAGCAACAGCAACAACAACAACAACAACAGCAACAGCAGCAGCAGCAGCAGCAGCAACAACAACAACAACAACAACAACAACAACAACAACAACAACAACAACAATGATAGGATCTAGGAGTCTTGGTTGACCACAAACTTGACATGAGCCAACAGTGTGACGTGGCAGCTAAAAAAGCCAATGCAATTCTGGGCTGCATCAATAGGAATATAGCATCTGGATCAAGGGAAGTAATAGTGCCACTGTATTCTGCTCTGGTCACACCTCACCTGGAGTACTGTGTCTAGTTCTGGGCACCACAGTTCAAGAAGGACACTGACAAACTGGAACGTGTCCAGAGGAGGGCAACCAAAATGGTCAAAGGCCTGGAAACGATGCCCTATGAGGAACGGCTAAGGGAGCTGGACATGTTTAGCCTGGAGAAGAGGAGGTTAAGGGGTGATATGATAGCCATGTTCAAATATATAAAAGGATGTCACATAGAGGAGGGAGAAAGGTTGTTTTCTGCTGCTCCAGGGAAGCGGACACGGAGCAATGGATCCAAACTACAAGAAAGGAGATTCCACCTAAACATTAGGAAGAACTTCCTGACAGTAAGAGCTGTTTGACAGTGGAATTTGCTGCCAAGGAGTGTGGTGGAGTCTCCTTCTTTGGAGGTCTTTAAGCAGAGGCTTGACAACCATATGTCAGGAGTGCTCTGATGGTGTTTCCTGCTTGGCAGGGGGTTGGACTCGATGGCCCTTGTGGTCTCTTCCAACTCTATGATTCTATGATTCTATGATATTTCTAAAGCTCTAAGCTTAGGGCACAAAGGTAAATTATCTATTTGTTCCTCCTACCATTTTCCTCTCTGATCCTGCCATCCATTGGTAAGTGGCCCCTGGGAGGTTGTCTCAAATAGAATGTGGCCCTCATATTGTTGTTGTTTAGTCGTTTAGTCGTGTCCAACTCTTTGTGACCCCATGGACCAGAGCACGCCAGGCACTCCTGTCTTCCACTGCCTCCCGCAGTTTGGTCAACACTATCCAACCATTTGAGAACACTATCCAACCATCTCATCCTCTGTCGTCCCCTTCTCCTTGTACCCTCCATCTTTCCCAGCATCAGGGTCTTTTCCAGGGAGTCTTCTCTTCTCATGTGGTGGCCAAAGTCTTGGAGCCTCAGCTTCAGGATCTGTTCTTCCAGTGAGCACTCAGGGCTGACTTCCTTCAGAATGGAGAGGTTTGATCTTCTTGCAGTCCATGGGACTCTCAAGAGTCTCCTCCAGCACCAGAATTCAAAAGCATCAATTCTTCGGCAGTCAGCCTTCTTTATGGTCCAGCTCTCACTTCCATTTTGCACTTTATTCTGTCCAAAACAATAGGTTGACATGCTTAGTTTTTGCCTTAAGAACACAAAGAGAGTCTGTTGTATCAGGTCAGTGGCCCATTAACTCCACCACACTCTTCTCACAGTGACCAACCAGATGTCTATGGGAAACCTGCAAGCAGGGTTCAAACACAAGAGCCCTCTAGCCACCATGATTAGTGGCCTCTAATAGCCGTCTCCTCCATAAATTAATCTAATCCGTTTTCAGAGGCATCACTGCTTCCTGTGGCAGTGAGTTCCATAGTTCAACTATGCAGTGTCTGAAGAGGGACTTTTTAGCATCTGTGCTGAATCTTCCAACATTCATTTTCGTTGGACGTCCATGAGTTCCATTGTCAAGCTTTGCTCAAGAGGTCTTGTGTGATTCATAACCATGCATGTTACAGCAGAGGCCAAGCAAAACAGTTGCTGTCTCTATTCCCCTGCCGAATGGTGAGAGTGGGGCCATATTTTACCCAAAGTACACAGTGAGGGTCATTAGCTTTCCCATTCAGCTTCATCAGATGGCAACCCAGGGGGGAGCTTCCTAAATTTAGTTTAGCTGTCTTTTAATGGCCCTGAACTCCAGGATCTTTGAGTTGGTTGGGGAGAATCTATGCACAGCCAGGAGGTCCATCATCATGTTCTCTGGGACCTAGGGGCAGGAGAATAGGCCAATTCCAGTTTCTTCCAGCTTTTCATTTTTGAAATCTCCAGTACAGTTCAGTACAGTTCTCCACATTTCCACATCAGTTTGTGTGGTGTTGTTGTTTGTTTAAAAAAAGATCTCATGAAAGTTTATCTGCATTTCACTGTGAATCTTGTAGCACTTCTGTCTAATAGACCACTTTTTCAGAACATTTCACCCGTGCCTAGAAATGCAACACAAAAGGAAGACTGGATGAGCCCAGAGACTATCATGGCTATCCCTTGGGGATGTGTAAAAACTGTGAATCAGGAAGACAGAAAACTGCCCTTCACATTCGAAGGTGTGTTGAAAAATATGCTCAACTCTGCCTGGTTTTTGTGCTGATACCTCCTCATCTTCAAACAAGGGGCCTTGGTGTTCCTTGCAAGGGATGGGAACCATGACACTTAGCACACAGGGAAGTTTTTGATGTTTGGTGTTCTACGGTGTTCTAATATTTTCCTGGAAGCCACCCACAGTGGCTGGGGCAACCCAGTCAGATGCACAGCATATAAATAATAAAATGGTTGTTGTTATTGTTGTTGTTATAGGGACGCGGGTGGCGCTGTGGGTTAAACCACAGAGCCTAGGACTTGCCGATCAGAAGGTCAGCAGTTCGAATCCCCGCAATGGGGTGAGCTCCCGTTGCTCGGTCCCTTCTCCTGCCTACCTAGCAGTTAAAATGCATTTCAAAGTGCAAGTAGATAAATAGGTACCGCTCCAGCGGGAAGGTAAACAACGTTTCCGTGCACTGCTCTGGTTCACCAGAAGCGGCTTAGTCATGCTGGCCACATGACTGGAAGCTGTACGCCGGCTACTTTGGTCAGTAAAGCGAGATGAGCGCCACAACCCCAGAGTCGGTCACGACTGGACCTAATGGTCAGGGGTCCCTTTACCTTTATTGTTGTTGTTAGAATATAATAATAATAATAATAATAATAATAATAATAATAATAATAATAATAATAATATAATATTATTATTTATACCCCACCCATCTGGCTGGGTTTCCCCAGCCACTCTGGGAGGCTTCCAACAAAAGATTAAAATACAATAGTCCATCAAACATTAAAAGCTCCCCTAAACATAGAATCATAGAATTGTAGAATTAGAGGGGATTCCAAGGGTCAGGTCATCTAGTCCAACCCCCTACAAGAGGGGTAGGCAACCTAAGGCCTGGGGGCCGGATGCGGCCTAATTCCCTTCTCAATCCAGCCTGCGGACACTCTGGGAATCAGTGTCCTTTTATTTAAAATGCATCTCTGGTTTATTTGTGGGGCATAGGAATTCTTTTGTGTTTTGGTTTTTCCCCAAAATATAGTCCAGCCCCCCACATGGTCTGAGAGACGGTGGACCGGCACATGGCTGAAAAAGGTTGCTGACCCCTGCCCTAAAATGAAGGAATTTGAACTAAAGCATCCATGACAGATGGCCATCCAATCATCATCATCATCATCATCATCATCATCATCATCATCATCATTTGCACTCTTTCCTCTACCAGTTATGTAGCAGGTCTTGGTTGGGCAAGGAAGGGGCGGTTAAAAATTACAGCCCCACCAACAGTGGTGCCCGCCCTGTGGAATGCCCTCCCATCAGATGTCAAAGAGATAAAGAATTACCTGACATTCAGAAGACATCTTAAGGCAGCCCTGTTCAGGGAAGTTTTTAATATGTAATGCTGTACTGTTTTTAACACTGATTGGGAGTCGCCCAGAGTGGCTGGGGAAACTCAGCCAGATGGGCGGGGTATAAATAATATATGATGATGATGATGATGATGATTATTATAAATGCAGCACATAGTTAACCTGTGGAACTCACTCCCACAGGAACCAGTGGTGGCCACCAACCTAAATGGCTTTGAAAAGATTTAGATACTGTTTTTAACACTGATTGGGAGCCGCCCAGAGTGGCTGGGGAAACTCAGCCAGATGGGCGGGGTATAAATAATAAATTATTATTATTATTATTATTATTATTATTATTACACTAGAAATCAGCAGCTGCCTTCTTTCCTACGGGATGGTTTGCGAAGAAAAACAGAAACGAATTACATGCAGCCGTAAACTTAACTTTGTTCTTGGCTTTATTAATCACTGTGCTTTATCGCTGTATTTTACACCTTCTCAAACACTGCCAAATAAAACTCAATTAAGCTTCAAAACCAACTCCGCTCCTCTTTCCCCCTCCCCTCCCCCCTCTTTTCCTGCAGCAATTAGCATTGCTGTTCTTTGTATCCTCTGGGTTAATTTAATTTGCATCTTCCTGGGTAGGGAACCTATCAAGCGGATAGAAACAGTTCAAGGAGCCACATTGCAATTTCGGAGGACTGCATTCTAGCACGTCCTGCTGAAAGTCTTTCTTTGGCATGGCTGGCCTAGGTGGAATTGGACGCTTTCTGGTGCCCACGAGGCAAAATGCGGCAGAAGGAATAGATGTCTCAAACCTTTAATTTTTCATCACCACAAAGTGGTTTCATGAGTGTTCCAGGAGACGATATTGGCATGGCACTTCAACATGGTAATTAAAAGTTTCTATGTGTCAAAGCAATCCAGGGATGGGGGGCAGGCGGGCAGGCCGTGGCAAAATCTCTCGCTCTCCTCTGTGTCAGAACACATGGAGGCATTATTGAGCTGAGTACAAAGCAGAGCACAGAGTTATAAGTCCTTGGAAAGAAAGGGAGAAAGGAAGAAAGAGAGGGCGGGGGAAGGAACGTGTCAATATTTATGAGGCCTTCTAACATCTTGCTAAATCAGTTTGGGGAGTTGAATCCCAGACAAATTCAGCTTTGATTTCATTTTAAATGGAGGTCCCTTCTTGATGTATTCAGAGGGGAAATGCAACCAGTATATATCAACAGACTGATCCTAAGAATTGGGTTATGCCGGAATAATCAGAGCACGCTAACACAAGCTGCAAAGCCCTCTGTCGGCCAACCTGCCCAGGTGCTTAGCATCACAAACTCAGCAAAGGCCTAAGGATGTACAGAGGTTGCATTTGACATTCCTAAAACTTCTGTGCTTTCCTGGGAACTTCTCTGAATACAGTGGTACCTCAGGTTATATATGCTTCAGGTTACATACACTTCAGGTTACAGACTCCACTAGACCAGAAATATTACCGCGGGTTAAGAACTTTACTTCAGGATGAGAACAGAAATCGTGCTCCAGCGGCATGGCGGCAGCAGGAGGCCCCATTAGCTAAAGTGGTGCTTCAGGTTAAGAACAGTTTCAGGTTAAGAACGGACCTCTGGAACAAATTAAGTACTTAACCCGAGGTACCACTTCCCATTTCCCCTTGAATATTTAGGCAAACCCTCATGGAAACTCTAGTCTTGGGCCTTAGCAGCTTTGCCTATTTCATGGAGACTTTATATTAAATAGTGGGTGGACATAACGGACGACTCAGAGATTTCTCCAAGTAATTCTTTATAAGTAAGCTGGAACTGAACTGAACAGCAAATAGCTCTGAGACCTTTCCTCTGAGATTTTGTTCAATCCTGTTTGAACAGCACAGCTGCTAGGAGCCACCATAAGATGCTACCTTATCTCAAGTCAAACCATTGGTCCATCAAGCTCAGTAGAATCATAGAACTGTCCAACCCCTTGCAATGCAGGAATCTACCCTGGAACGGCAATGGGTCTCCAACCAGCAGTACAAGTGATCGGTGATGTTGGACCACAAAGCGTGTTCTCTTAAAGAGAGAGCACATGTTGCGGATGGGGCCGAGCAAAACCACAGTTAGTGACCAGGCCATTGATGGCAATGGCTTGGAGCAGATTGGTTGAAGCTGTTACTGGGGTAAATTGGATGTTGCCAATTTAGGGGTGGGATCAATGCCCTTATATATGCAAGGTCCACAGCTTTCTCTTTCTCTTTCGCTGTGGACATCGGATCTTCTGCACCGGAGTGAACAGCGAGAGAAATTTTGGTTGTGGAACTTCCGGTCGGCGCCAGCGTTAATGGCGGTCCTTGCTTCGGGCTCCGAAGCACGACTGCTCCGTGAGTTCGGGTCTGACCTGCTACGGCGAGCGGGGGACCCCTAAAATCACAGGCGCTGAAGCCTGTGAACAAGGAGATTCGGTGGGCACCTTTGCGCCCCCCGGTATCGCGAAAGAGCCTTTTTAAAGGCTCCGGAGCGGCAGCGGGTGTGAGCGCGGTGCTGAGGATCGCAACCCAGCCCACGGAGCGAAGCCGCGTCGCCATTGACGGAGAGCGCCGATTCCTTCCTGAATCTACCGATTGGAAATAACACCAGTGAGTAAGATTGATAAATAAAGGGAACGGGACTTTAAAACTTAAGAATTTAAGAAGATTTGGCTGAAAACGGGTCAGGCAAAATTAAGGAAGTCAGCCTCCCGGAGCTACATGTTTGATTGAGCAACGAAAAAAGTAAGCTGCATTTAAAGGGATCGTATCTATCTTTCGCAACTTAGCTAACCTGACATCGAAAGAGGACCTCCCCCCCGGAGAGTAGGAGAGGGGGGGAAGAAAAATTGACTTAATTTCGTTTGGTGGAAGAGAGAAGTTTTGGAAACGGAAGTTTTCCGCTGTCAACACCTCTGGCCAGGCTGCTGGGGCAGCGAGCGCCTGGGAGTGAATTGTCAAACTAGATGTGATATAAAGTAAGATTTATCTGAAACAAAATAACGGGACTTTAGTGGACAGAAACTGTAATATCTAAAATCGCAACAAAGTAGGGATTTTACTTGGACTTTCACTTTTGGAACTGGGTATGGCTACTTCTCTCCCTGTTTCTTTGTTTCTGCACTGGATATAATGTACTCCCTCTAGAGGTTTAAAAGAGAGACTGTTGTGGTACTGAGGCAAAAACAGTGGGATTTTCCACTTGCAGCTGTCCCTGTGGGAACGACCTTGAGATATGAGCGGCCCACTGGATCAACAAGATCCAAAGCAAAGCAGGCTCAGGCTCAAAAGAAAAGAGGCTCCTTGTCAGGAGCATCAGCTACACAGGAAAAAACAACAACGGTATCAATGGATTCAATGACACAGGCTCTACTCAGGATAAATGAATCTTTAGAAGCACTTACTAAGCAATCTACAGAGAACTCCAAGAAACTGACAGAATTGACAACAAGACTGGATTTGAACACGAAAACAATATCGTCTAACACAGACTCTATAAATCGTTTAATTCAGGAAAGCACAGAGACAAGGAAAATAGCTGAGAGCGCTAGGACCACGGCCGAGGAAACCAAAGGGAAATTTGTTCCTATTGCAAAGAAGGTATATGAACATGAGGAAGCCTTGGCCCTTATGGAACTGGAGAGGAAAGGCAAGAACTTAAAATTGAGACTGGTACCTGAAGAGGAGGAGGACAAGCTTGGGGAATTTCTTACGGATAAGTTCCAAGAATTTTGGAGTGATGAGTTAGAGGGAGAGGAAGAGGACTTTGCAATAACTACAGCCTTCCGGATTGGCAGAAAGCAAGGCAAGAAACCAAGGGATTGCTTAATTACCCTTAGATCCAAGGAAGAAAGAGACAAAATATTGAACCTACATTTCCAGAAGGCACTGGTTATTAAAAATTCCCAAATACAGATCTTTAAAGATATTCCCAGATACTTTTTGGAGGTGAGAACACCATTTAAAGACTTAGTCGACTTACTGAAACAAAACAATATTCCATTTAGGTGGGAATTCCCACAAGGATTATCCCTTAACTTCAAAGGGAAGAAAATCAAAATAAAAACAATTCAAGACAAAGAACACTTTTTGGAGAGAAACCTCGAGGATTTTCAGAAAGGAACCGCGAGAGAGAGGGAAGTACTGGATATTGCAAACCTGTCGTTTGGATTGAACCCAGCACCGACTGACGAGGAACAAGAACTTGGAGCAGTTGGCGGGAAAAATACCCAATAACAAAATGTCCCTGCAACTTCTGAGTTGGAACTGTAATGGTCTGAACCACCCCCGAAAAAGAGATCAAGTTTTTCATATATTAAAGAAAGAACAATTAGACATAATCTGTCTACAAGAAACTCATATCACCAGGATACACAGGAAACTTTTGATAAATAAGAGATTAGGACAGGAATTTGTTTCCTCAGACAAAGTTAAGAAAAGAGGGGTGGTGATTTATGCCAAGGAAAAATGGGAACCAAAAATGATTTTTAAAGACGAGGAAGGAAGATACCTGGCAGTAGAAATTCAAATTCAAGGAGAAAAGATTTTAATTGTTGGAGTTTATGCACCTAACGAGGGGAAGGCAGAGTTCTTCAAGAAGTTGCATGAGACTTTAATGGACTTTATGGACTTTAAAATCATAATGATGGGAGATTTCAACGGAGTTGTCTCCACAAATATGGATAAGGCACAAAGACAAATAATATCTAAAGACGGGAGACTACCAAAGACTTTTTTTGAACTGACTGACACCATGGACTTGATCAATATTTGGAGAACTAGGAACCCTCTGGAAAGAGAGGGAACCTTTTTCTCGGAAGCAAAAATGACCTGGACTAGAATTGATCAAATTTGGATTTCTAGCAACCTGGCACCAAGAGTGAAAAAAACAGAAATCTGCACAAAAACCTGTTCCGACCATAATGCAGTCAAGATGGAAATGAAATTAACAATGGCTGGAACCTTCAGATGGAGAATGAATGACACCCTATTCAGAGATGAAGAAATATATCAAAAGGCCCAAAAAATACTGAAGGATTATTTTGAGATAAATTTGAGAACGGAGGTGGAAAAAAGAATAGTATGGGACGCAAGTAAGGCCGTGATGCGCGGATTCCTAATTCAGCAAAATTCCATAAAGAGGAAGAAACAAAATGAGAGGAAGGAAAAGATCTTGAACCAGATAAAAGAAGGAGAAAAGAAATTGCGATCCAAACCAAAGTCTCATGAGATCCTAAGAGAAATAAAATACTATCAGACGCAATACATGGAACTGATGAACCAAGAAATAGAATGGAAGATAAAGCAAATGAGACAAAAGACGTTTGAATCGGCAGATAAATGTGGGAAACTGCTGTCATGGCAACTGAAAAAGAGGCAAAAACTAAACACTGTGACATCCCTGGAAATAGATGGGAAAATCATTAATAAACCAAATGAAATAAGTAACTGTTTTCAAAGCTTTTTCAAAAAACTGTATGCACAAGGGCCTACAAACGAACAAGAAATAGAGGAATTTGTTAAAAAACATGGACTACCAAAGATTTCTGATCAAAATAAAAGGATTTTGAATGAAAAAATTACAGAACAAGAAATAGAGGGTGCCATCCAGAATATGAAACTGGGGAAATCACCAGGACCAGACGGTTTGACTGCGAAATACTATAAAGATCTTAAAGAATGGTTAATACAGCCATTGAAGGAAGTATGCAACCAGATATTAGAGGGGAAAAAGGCTCCCGAATCGTGGAGAGAAGCATTCATCACACTTATACCGAAGACAGAGACTGAGAAACATCAAGTTAAAAACTACCGCCCTATATCACTCTTGAATGTGGATTACAAAATCTTTGCAGACGTATTGGCGAAAAGATTTAAGAGAGTTTTGGTGGAGGAGATTCATAAGAACCAAACAGGCTTTCTCCCAGGGAGACACATGTCAGATAATGTGAGGAACACTATAGACATTTTGGAGTTGTTAGAGGTGGACATCAACAGAAAGGCAGTTTTGATCTTTGTGGATGCGGAGAAGGCCTTTGACAACATTTCTTGGAAATTTATGAAGAAGAATCTCCATGGGATGGGGGTAGGCCAAGGGTTTGAAAACGGTATAGGTGCAATATACTCTGAACAAAGAGCTAAACTAATTGTGAACAATGTGGTAATGGATGAAATACCAATAGAGAAAGGCACACGACAGGGATGCCCTATATCCCCTTTACTTTTTATATCTGTCCTGGAGGTTTTATTAAATATGATTAGAAAGGACCAGCTGGTAAAAGGAATACAGGTCGGATCTAAACAATACAAGCTAAGGGCATTTGCAGATGATTTGGTGTTAACTTTGCAACAGCCAGGAGCTAGTACCAAAAGAGTTCTAGAACTAATGGAGTTATTTGGCCAGGTCGCAGGATTTAAACTAAACAAACAGAAAACAAAGGTGCTGGAAAAAAATTTAACAAAAGAGGAGAAAGATAGGTTTCAAAGTGAAACTGGGTTGGAAATAGCAAAAAAGGTTAAGTACCTGGGGGTAAATCTAACATCTAAAAATGTGAATCTATTTAAAGATAACTACGAAAAATGTTGGACAGAAGTTAAAAAAGATCTAGACATATGGTCTAGGCTGAAACTTTCCTTGTTAGGCCGAATTGCTGTTATCAAGATGAATGTATTGCCAAGAATGTTGTTTTTATTTCAGACGTTGCAGATTCTAGACAAAATGGACTGTTTCAAGAAGTGGCAGAAAGATATATCTAAATTTGTCTGGCAGGGCAAAAAGCCCAGAATAAAATTTAAGATTTTAACTGATGCAAAAGATAGAGGGGGCTTCGCCCTGCCAGACTTAAGACTTTATTATGAATCAGCAGCATTTTGCTGGTTGAAGCAATGGCTACTTCTTGAAGACACAGACATTCTGGATCTGGAAGGATACGATAATAGTTTTGGTTGGCATGCATATCTGTGGTATGACAAGGTAAAGGTCTATAAAAGTTTTAAAAACCATATTGTCAGGAAAGCATTGTATAATGTTTGGAATAGATACAAAGATTTACTGGAAAATAAAACACCTAGGTGGTTGTCACCAATGGAAGCGAAAGCAGTGAAAAAAATTAACATGGACTCTAATTGGCCTAAGTATTGTGAAATTTTAGAATATGATGGTGAAAAACTGAAGCTACAAAGTTTTGAGAAGCTAAAGCATAAAGTTTGAGATTGGTTACACTATCGTCAGATAAATGAGATGTTTAAGCAGGACAGGAAACTTGGTTTTCAGAAGGAGAGGTCAAAGTTAGAAACAGAATTGTTAGAATCCAATACTAAGAATTTATCTAAAATGTATAATCTGCTGCTGAAATGGAATACACAGGATGAAACGGTGAAATCAGCCATGATCAAATGGGCACAGGATATCGGTCATGATATTATGTTTGATGACTGGGAACAGTTATGGACCACCGGTGTTAAATTTACGGCATGTAATGCCTTGAAAGAGAATATAATGAAAATGATTTATAGGTGGTACATGACCCCAGTCAAACTTGCAAAGATCTATCATCTGCCCAATAACAAATGTTGGAAATGTAAGGAGGCTGAAGGTACTTTTTATCATCTTTGGTGGACTTGCCCAAAGATTAAAGCCTACTGGGAAATGATCTATAATGAAATTAAGAAAGTCCTTAAGTGGACATTTGTAAAGAAACCGGAGGCTTTTCTCTTGGGCATGGTCGGCCAATTGGTATCAAAGAAGGATAAGACATTTTTTATGTACGCAACCACAGCAGCAAGAATCCTGTTGGCAAAGTATTGGAAGATGCAAGAACTACCTACTCTGGAAGAATGGCAATCGAAGGTGACGGAATATATGGGACTGGCAGAGATGACCGGCAGAATCCGTGACCAGAGGAAAGAGACAGTGGAAGAGGACTGGGGGAAATTTAAAACATATTTAAAAAACTACTGTAAAATTGTGGACTGATAAGATGTTAAGGGGTAAGAAACAAAGAAATACAGCGGTAAATCTTAAACTTGAAGAAAATTTAAAAGGGACTTGATTAAAGATTGATTGATGAGTTGCTCGAAAAAACGGCGAAACAAGGATGTGGCGAAGGGAAGGCATGGGGAAGTCAATTTTTGTTGTTTGTTTTTGATGTTTGTGTTTGTTTGTTTTGTATTGTTTTTAATATGTGGAAAACTAATAAAAAATATTATTAAAAAAAGAGAAATTTTGGTTGTATTGATCTCTGATTTTACCTTTCTCCCTTCCCACTTTTAATTTTCTCCCCAAGTAAAATTCTGAATTATTTAAATTTGTTTTTATTTAATTTCCCCCTTTAATTTGTCCCTTCTCTTCTCCTATACGGGGGGGGGGGCGATCGCCCGGTCCCGGCTGGCTACGGCCCGCTCTCGGCTGAGCCACTGATCCGGGCTGGGGTGGCTCTAGCCACAGGTGCCCTTCTGCCCCCTGACCCGCGGGCCGCCGCCTCGGGGGCCTACCGCGGCTGTTTTGCGGGCGCGTCCGTGTAGGCGGCGGCGCAAAGGACCCCCCCCATCCCGTGGCCGGGTGAGGCCCGGCTGCGGCCTGGTTGTTCCCCCTGGTTTGCCCTCCCCCACCCCCTTGTTTCAGCCCCCATCCGCGGCCTGTTTCCCCGTACCTTGCCGCTGTCGCTGCTGTGTCGCGCGGCCTACTGGGAGGCGCTTGATCGCGCGCAGCTCGATTGGGCCCGGCCAGGCCTGCCACGCCGCGCCGTGGGCTGTGCCGGCGACGCGGGATCGGCCCGCGGCCCGCTCCGGCGGTCGGAGCCTGCGCGGCCTTGTCCGGGCCTTGAGGGTCCCGGGGCCTGCGGCCGCGGCTGCTGCTGCGCGCGGCGCGCCAGGGACGCCTGGATCGCCGCGCCCGGTTTGGGTCCGGCCGGGCCTCCGCGCCGTGCCGCGAGCAGTGCCGGCGGTGCGGGGATTAACCTGCGGCCTGCTCAAGCGTGGTTTGGGCCTGCACGCCTTGGCTGGGGTCTGACCGCGGGGGTTTTCGGCGGCCGGGGCCTAGGCTGCCTGGGCCGCCTTTTGTCGCAAGGGCCTGTGGGGCGCCTTTGGGCTTGCGGCCCGGGGGCAAAACTCCCTCGTCACTGCATCTTCCTCTCACCCCCCCATTCCTCTCAGGGCCCTTGGGAGTGCCGGGGTGGGGCCGTGCAGGCCTTAGAGCTCCTGCCTGCCCCCGCTGGGCCTTCTTACCGGCGCTTGGGGGGCTTTGGCTAAGTTGAGCCTGGTTGCTGGCTCAGCCTTTGTGCTGGGCGGATCCTCCATTTAGGGCAATTTTGGCGGGAGCGCCATCTTGCCTGTTCCGCAGTTGTTAGTGGCCTCTCCTGGCCAGCCCCTTTTGACTGCATGGTCTGTATCTAAACATTGGGTGTCCCCTGCAGTGGCCTCTAGTGGCCGCTTTGGTATTGCAGGGAATTTTTGTTGTTACCTGCCTGGGTTTTCCTGTTGATTCCTGTTGCCTATTCATTGACTGGGTCTCAGAACACATCAGTGGTGTTGAGATATTACAGTACCTGCTGGTTATTTTCCTTCCTTCATTATTTATCCATTAATTTTGTTTTTGCTTCCTTATTACTTTCATTTCGCTTTATTTAATCTTGGAATAATTCCATCTGGTTTTATCTCCTTTTGCTATTTAAGCCTGTAGCAGGGATGGCTCCAAAGAAGGCAACAAGGAAGTCGGCTCCTGCACTCTCTGCCAAGCGGCCCATTAAAGGCCCATCTCAGGCCCTGCGTTCTCCTCAACCTGGCCAGTCGTTACAGCGCATTCGATCCATGGTCTCCAGTTTGGCTGGTGACCCAGTGGCCCTGGCAAGGGTGGAGGCTGAGATGGACGGGTGGATGCACTGCTCTTCAACCCCGTCGTCCTCATCCGCTATGATGAGTCCTGCCTTGGGCGCCGTGCCCTCAGTGGCATCATCTAGTGAAGATGGCGGAGAAATATCGTTGGCCAGCGGCCCATTGCCTGACAGTCAGTCGGCACACCCACCTGTCCTCCCTGTGTCGCAGGTTACTGTGGCGAGAGGTCGTGGCCATTCCAGGGCTGGGGCCAGGAGGAGGGATTCCGCCCGGGAACGGGTTGCGCGTGGTTCACCGGCGCAGTCTGTAGTGGCTGGGGGTTCGGCCCCAGGTCATTCACGTTCAGTCTCTTTTCAGTCCAGCCCAGGTGCAGTGCAGCAGGGTGATGTGTCAGAATCTTCTGTGGAAGACAGCCTCCCTCTTCCTCCAAAGGCCTCCTTGGGTGGACATCGTCGCCACAGGAAGAGCTCCAGGAGGCGTGCCAAGAGGAGGCGTAGAGACACCTCGTCCTCTTCCTCAGGTGCATCTACCCAGAGTTCTAGTAGTGACGAGGATGCGCCCCTTGGGCTGTACTGGGGTTTTGGTGAAACCTCGGGGCTCCCAAAATGGGTTTGGGAACGGAGGGCGAATTCCCATAGGGCCAGGTATGGAGCGGTACAAGATTGCCTCGAGGGAGTCCTGGTGCCTGACGTTAAGGTCTCCACCAATTCAGCCAGGGACATTATTCCGGGGGCTCACTTGTCTTCTAGATTGCGGTCCAGAATTTTGGATGGCCGCTATGTTGATATTTCCAGCCTAGCCCCCCCGCCTGAAGGCCAGGAACCCCTGGATAGGGGCCTGCCCATACCGAAAAAGCGGTTGGTCACAGCAAAGGCGGATAGGACTTTCGAGCGTTGGTTAGATAGTTTCCAGGTTTTTGCTGGCATAGTGGCTGCAGCTTATCCCAGGAGATCCTTGCATCTCTGGGTGTATCTTTCCATAGTCCGTTCGGCCTTTACAATGGCCGGAGAAGCTGCGGCCCTGGCCTACGACCAGAATTTTAGGCGTAGGGCTGCCAAGATTCCCACGGCCCGCTGGGATCGGAAATGACCTGGACGTCTGGACCACTTATGTGGCCCCCCGCATTGACAAGAAGGCCCCTGAGGCGCAGAAGTTTAAGGCCACCCCGACTAGGTTAGGCCGTAAGCCTTGCTGTTGGGATTTTAATAAGGGCGCCTGTCCACGGCAATCTTGTAAATATGCACATGTGTGTGAGAGGTGTGCAGGAAACCATCCGGTGTCTGCGTGTTCGGGTGGCCGTCGCCCCTTTCGAAAAGGGGGGGCTCTCAACAGCCCCCTAAAGCCACTCCCCAGGCCCCTCCCGCAGGCCCGGGAAAGTAGCACACTATCCTCCTTAGCTTACACCACGGTAAGGTTACAACCGTTGTTGTCATTGTTGGATTCCTACCCGGATTCCAAATCGGCTTCTTATTTGTGTGAAGGTTTTTCTTTAGGTTTCAGGATCCCGATCGTTGCCAACCCAGTGGCCAGGAACCCAGCAAACCAAAAATCGATCAAGGATATGCCAGAGGTGGCGCGCAAGAAAATTGAGAAGGAAATAGCTTTGCGTCGCATGGCTGGTCCTTTTGCCACCCCCCCTTTTCCCAACCTACACATTTCCCCTTTGGGCATAGTTCCCAAAAAAGCTCCGGGGGAGTTCCGCTTAATCCATAACCTCTCTCATCCGTTAGGCACGTCAGTAAATGACATGATCCCCCCGGAGCTTTGCTTGGTGAAATATGCATCCCTTGACCACGCAATCAAGATGATTTGGAAATTTGGGCCGGGTGCCTTACTGGCGAAATGCGACATCGAGTCAGCATTTCGGCTGCTCCCTATTCATCCCGATGATTTTTGGTTGCTGGGATTTCAGTTCGAAGGAAGATTCTTCTTCGATAAGGCTATGCCCATGGGCTGCTCAGTTGCCTGTGCGGCTTTTGAATGTTTCAGTTCATTTTTGGAGTGGGCCTTGCGTGAGAGGTCTGGCCTAGGCGGCGTCACGCATTATCTCAATGATTTTTTGGTCGCCTCGGCAGGTGATACAGGGGACTGCGTGGCGTTGTTGCAAGCCTTTGCTTCCTTAACGGAAGATCTGGGCGTCCCGTTAGCGGCTGGAAAGACCGAGGGTCCTTCTACGCGGCTGACTTACCTGGGTATCTTATTGGATACCGTGTCCCAAACCTCTAGTTTGCCACCTGAAAAGATACTTAATTTGAAGGAGGTTATCAGGGATCTTAGGCCCTTGAAGAAGGTGACCCTGAGGCAGCTTCAGTCGTTGCTGGGCCACCTTAATTTCGCGTGCAGGGTGGTCTCCCCTGGACGACCATTTTGTTCCCGCTTGGCAAAACTTACATCGGGTTTGCAAGCCCCGCATCATAGGGTTCGCTTGCCTAGTCAGGTGCGGGCTGACCTTGATATATGGTTGGAGTTCCTGGAGGACTTCAATGGGGTGTCCTTGTGGCAGGACACCCTGAACCTGCACAACGACTTCCAGGTACATTCTGACGCTGCCGGGTCCCTGGGGTTTGGGTTGTATTGGGATGGCAGGTGGTGCGCTGAGCGCTGGCCGCCCGCTTGGCAAGGGCAGGCTATCACTCGGGACCTAACATTTCTTGAGTTTTTTCCCATTGTAGTGGCAGTGCACTTGTGGGTCGAGCATTTCAGGGATCGTCGTGTTTGTTTCTGGACTGATAACCAGGCGGTGGTGAAGGTTCTGGCCAAGCAGTCTTCACGATCCCCTAGGGTATCTGCCCTTCTACGGACTTTCGTTCTACATTGCTTGCGTTTTAATATTGTGTTCTCTGCTCGTTTTGTTCCGGGAATTTCTAATGAAATTGCTGATGCTCTGTCCCGTTTTCAGATGGAGCGTTTCAGGTCCCTGGTGCCAGTGGCTCGAGACCGTCCGGAAATTTTACCGGATCATCTCTGGAACATTGGCAGAACTTAGTCTTACAGGGAGTAGCTGCATCTGTTGCACCTTCTACCTTGCGGTCCTATGAGAAGGCCTGGGCGGATTTTTTATCATTTAATGGGCAGTCTGCGGGGGAAGTTTCCACCTCCCATTCCACCTCTCAGGTACTCTGGTATCTGGCGCATCTGTTCCAGATGCGTCGGGCAGCTAGGACCCTACGTCTGCACTCCGCGGCAATTTCCTTTTTCACTAAGTCATATTTTAACAAAGATCCGTGTGGGAAGTTTGTAGTGCGGAGGGCCTTGGAGGGATGGGGCCGTCTCACCCCTTCCAGGCCCATTTCCAGACGGCCCATTACATTTGAATTACTGGCGCAGATGCGGGTCAAGCTGCGGAGCATCTGTTGGTCGAAATTTGAGGTTCGGTTATTTTCAGCAGCCTTTTCGTTAGCCTTTTTTGGCGCCCTCAGAGTCGGGGAGGTGGTCCTTGAGCCCAAATGGGATGGAGGTTCAAGGGGTTTGCTAATGCAGGATGTTAGTGTGTCTTCAACGGACTTGCAGGTTAATATCCGGAATTCAAAGACAGATCAACTAGGCAGGGGTGCGGTTATTACGCTCCCTGCAACTGGTGAAAGTGGCCCTTGCCCAGTAAAAGATCTTACGAGGTATTTAGCCTTGCGTCCTGGCGGTGAAGGGCCCCTGTTCATTCATGAAAATGGCCGCCCGCTGGGGAGACAACAGTTTACTGGCGTGTTGCGTAAAGCGGTGGCGGCGTGTGGCCTTCCGGCTGCTGAGTTTGCCCCTCATTCATTTAGGATTGGTGCGGCTACAACTGCTGCCCACTGGGGTTTGTCAGCAAAGAGGATAAAGGACCTGGGTCGGTGGAGGTCGGATGCATTCAGGGTTTACGTGCGGAAATGATGCGTTGTTGTACTTACATATGTGTGTTTTAACCCTAGGTTGGGCTGCTATCCGGATCTGGATAGTAGGGCACAGCATTGTGCACTGGGCTGTGGACAGAGCTCGCCAGTCTGGACTGGGTGTTGGCCTGGGATTTCCGCAGCACGTACAAGTGTCCTGGATCTCCAGAAGGGGGATGCTATGGAGGGAATTCTTACCTCTCATGCGAAGGCGTGTCTTCCAGTTTGGCCCTCCTTCAGCGATCGTGGTGCAGCTCGGGGAGAACGATATGGTATCCTCCTCCTGCTACGGGCTGCGTGCTGCCATATTACAGGACCTTGGGGAACTGGCGGCACTGGTGCCATCTACTAAGCTAATCTGGTCACAGCTATTGCAACGCCGCATTTGGCGAGGTAGTCCTTGCCCAGCTGCCACCGAACGTGTGAGGAAACGGATTAATTCCGCGGCAAGCAGGATGGTGGTGAATCTGGGCGGATCTGTGATTCCTCACCCTCTGATTTCATTCAAGGCGATTGAATTTTATAGGGATGACGGGGTTCATCTCTCGCCAGATGGGAATGATGTGTGGTTGGATGCTATGGTATCCAGGTTGAGGGTGTGGTTTAATTTGTGAGTGGTTGGCGGCGAGCTTAAGAGCTCGAATGGCGGTTAGGCATTGGTTAAAATTGGTTGGTGGAGGGGTATGGATTGGCTGTGCCTGCCCCTCCAATGCTGCTGCTGACGGGTATTCCGTTAAAGGAATTCTGAAGCTTACCATCCCCTTCGTCCAAACCCTGACGGCAGGGTGCGGGCCGTGTAAGCTTCAAGGAGCATGCGCGGAGTAGCTGAGGGTCTGTGTCGCAGCTCCAGCTGACTCTGTCCCGTGTTCCTCCGAGACTGACTAGGGAGTCAGTGCTGTCCCCCATGGCGGGGGGTGACAGTTAGTCATAACCAATGCCTAAGCAACCACTCTCAATTTGTATGCAAATAAAGTTGTGGCCAAAATTATGCCAAAAACCTTAAACAAAAATATGTGTGATGTCTGAGTTATTGGGGTAGGGGTTTTGAGGGACCTCAGCACGCAAAGCGTGTTCTCTTAAAGAGAGAGCACGTGTTGCGGATGGGGCCGAGCAAAACCACAGTTAGTGACCAGGCCATTGATGGCAATGGCTTGGAGCAGATTGGTTGAAGCTGTTACTGGGGTAAATTGGATGTTGCCAATTTAGGGGTGGGATCAATGCCCTTATATATGCAAGGTCCACAGCTTTCTCTTTCTCTTTCGCTGTGGACATCGGATCTCCCGCCCGCCCTCCCTTGATTGGGCTTCCGCTTGACCTTGCTTTGCCTGTCATGGGGTCGTTCGCATTGGTGCGGGGGCCCAGTAGGAATTTACCAATTGGCTGATTAGTGCGTGCCTTTGGGTTTTGCCTACTGCTTAGCAAATTGTCACAACTTGTAAGGTTGGCGGTTAGGCATTGGTTAAAATTGGTTGGTGGAGGGGTATGGATTGGCTGTGCCTGCCCCTCCAATGCTGCTGCTGACGGGTATTCCGTTAAAGGAATTCTGAAGCTTACCATCCCCTTCGTCCAAACCCTGACGGCAGGGTGCGGGCCGTGTAAGCTTCAAGGAGCATGCGCGGAGTAGCTGAGGGTCTGTGTCGCAGCTCCAGCTGACTCTGTCCCGTGTTCCTCCAAGACTGACTAGGGAGTCAGTGCTGTCCCCCATGGCGGGGGGTGACAGTTAGTCATAACCAATGCCTAAGCAACCACTCTCAATTTGTATGCAAATAAAGTTGTGGCCAAAATTATGCCAAAAACCTTAAACAAAAATATGTGTGATGTCTGAGTTATTGGGGTAGGGGTTTTGAGGGACCTCAGCACGCAAATCCCATCAACCTCTTGAGGGCCCCAGATTCCCCATTCCTGAACTATGATTTGGTTTGGCATGCTAGACAAACATTTTCAACTGTGATTGGATTGTGGTCAGATACTTGGACACCCACTGCATGCGAAGACAGGGTCTGGTGGATTGAGCTGATGAGACCAATAGTGGGTCCAGTGGTCAAGAAGGTGGTTTCTGCTGTAGAAGGAAATTGGGAGCAGATGGGACTCATCCACCTGGGAAGGTAGCCCATCTAGGAGAAGGAAAACTCTGATCCTAAACTTCTGTTGCCTTCTGGGATATCTTCAGGAGAAGAAAAGGCTAAGGAGTAAACCCTACAAAAGGTGGAGTGGAGTCCCTAAGACGTTTTGATTGTGTTTTGTACACCACCTTCTGGAATCTCCTGCAGTCAAGCTGGTGCTGAACATATTGCTCTGCTTTCCTTTGGATCACATCAGTGAGGCCTAGGCAGGGGTTGTGTCTCCTGGTCAGGCCAGGACCTCCACACAAACTGTCCAGCCTTGTGCTCTGGGAGTTCACATCAGTGCTACTAACACAGCAGTTTGGCTTCACCCCTGGAGAAACACTCCATTGTCTCTTGAGACAGATGGATGCCGACCAAAGGCCAGCTACTTCATGCAGCCAAGAATATTATCATCCGCAGGTGTTAACTCACTTGTAAAACTCTTGTCATTTTCTAGCAGTGGTAGTAAGAAAGGTTGTTTGTCTCTTAGCTTGCAGAAGTCAGGGGCAAGTCTAGCAGTGTAGCACAAGAAAGGGAGAGGAGTCCCATTCTCCACGAATTCCCCAGAAATATGTCAGCTCCTTGGACACACAGCCTGCTTTTAACACTGCACACAATTCATTCTCCATAGCCGAGATTCATGTCCCTATTAAAATCTGCATCCCTCCCAAATGTAAGCAATAATTCCACCTTGGAATACGGAGCATTGCTTTCTCCTCGCTCACCTCTTTGCAGGAGTGCGGATTCTATCTGTTTTAGCATGAAAACAGCCTGCGGAGTCAGCACGCAGCAAGCCCTGCACTTCAGTGGCCAATTAGAATAACAAAACAAATCATTTTCCGAACTCCTCGGTCTTTTACGGGTTACAAAACTCCAGCACGGTTCAGGCGTGTTAAGCTGTGCCGGCAAACAGCTTCCTTTAGCATCACAAATGGAAGAGATAATGCCTTCTGTCTTTGAGTGTGCTGGTTAATAAACAGCTGCTAAGACAGGTGCTGTGTTTAATCAACCACAGAAAGCTATTTATTGTGTGGCAAGAGCGAAATTATGCAAAGATTTGCTTTCAGGGTGCATGTACAGAAGTGAGAGATATAATGCCAGTCAAATTGCTCCGATATTATTACCGGCGTTTGTATAATTTACGTTATTGGTTCCCAAACCAGGGCTGACACTAAACATGGCACATTTGTGGTGTGGAGAGAATCCACACCAATGCTGCAAGAAAGCAAGCGATCCCATGAGGCAGCGTAACAATGGGTGAAATATTTATGTGTCAGAATGGCCAGAGGCTAAAATCTTAACTGTGAAGAAGTGATTGGTCTTTGAGAAAACCTGGATTACAACTAGAATTCAAGTAATTCTGTAATTTTATGTCAGGGGTCAGCAAACCTTTTCAGCAGGGGGCCGGTCCACTGTTCCTTACACCTTGTGGGGGCCCCGGACTATATTTTGAAGAAAAATATATGAACCAATTCCTATGTCCCACAAATATCCCAGAGATGCATTTTAAATAAAAGGACACAATCTGCTCATGTAAAAGCAAACTGATCCCCGGAGCGTCTGTGGGCCGGATTGAGAAGGCGATTGGGCCAGATCCGGGCCCTGGGCCTTAGTTTGCCTACCCATGCTTTATGTCATTAAATCCACAATCCAATACTCATGAGCAAACAGCAAGAAGCATAACATCATCCATATCCATTTGAAACAGCAACACAACTGAAACAACAACACATGAAACCCTCAGATCTTGAACTGGCCCACAGACTGCTATATAAATGCATGTTGTGAAGCTAGAATAATGAAATAAATAGTGGAATTGCCACAAGTCTACAGTTCCGCCTCCATTTCTGCAGATTAACCCCCAAGAAGGATGGTAGAGATGGAGGCAGAGGGGACAGAGCACCTTAGCTTGGTTCCATAAACATCACAGGCATGGTGGCGGCTGTTTCCATATTGCAGAATTCCCTCGCAAAGGATGTTAGATTGACTCCCTGTGTTATTATCTTCCCTCCTGCAGGCTAAGAAGACCTTCCTCTTCAGACATGCCTTTGGAAACTACCGTATTTTTCGCCCTATAGGACGCACCGTCCCATAAGGCGCACCTAGTTTTTTTGGGGGAAAATAAAGTGAAAAAATTATTTTCCCCCCAGGCGCGGGGCTGGGGCGGGGGAGGCCCAAGCTTCCTCCGACCCCAGCCCCCAAACAGGCAGCTCTCTGCAAGCTGTGGGAGCCCAGCGCTGGCTCCCGCTGCTTGCTGAGAGGTCCGCGAAGCCTGGACGCGCTGATCTCAGCGTGCGCAGGCTTTGGCATGCAGGCAACTCTCCGCAAGCAGCGGGAGTGCTCCTGCTGCTTGCGGAGAGGTCCGCAAAGCCTGGAGAGCGAGAGAGGTCGGTGCGCACCGACCCCTCTCACTCTCCAGGCTTCAGCGAAAGCCTGCATTCGCCCCATAGGACACACACACATTTCCCCTTCATTTTTGGAGGGGGGAAAGTGCGTCCTAAAGGGTGAAAAATACGGTAATGTGCAGATGTTGATCAGTATTTTAATGCTGGGTCTAAATGTGTTTTATTGTATCTCAACCATTGATGTGCTTATTAATTTGTATTTTATAATGATGTTTTTCATAGAATCCTAGAATTGTAGAGTTGGTCTTCTAATCCAATCCCCTTAGGTATAGAAGACACCACAACTCCTGGGGAACACCTGTTACTTTTTAAAATGTTGTAACCCACCTTGAATCCCAATTTGGGAGAAAGGCAGGATCTAAATACATTAATGATGATGATGATGATAGTGGTAATAATCTATCAACAGGTCATTCCCCATCCCCACTTTTCATTTAGAGAATTCATTTCTGTTTGAGATTTGCTATTAAGCCTTTTATTTCTAAGTCGGCTTTGAACCTTCCTGCACAATGGAGTTTACTTGGGTTTGCATTCTTCTCCCTGCTGTTAAGATAATGCAGTTGATTCAGTTTATATTTCTCCCCGCCTCCCTTGGATGTTTCCCCCCCTCCCCTCTCTCTCTCTCATATTGTTCTGCTGTTTGAAAACTCATTGGAGTTAAGAAGCAGATTATAAATCCTGAAATAAATAATGCTGAGGAAATGTGGTGGTGGCAACACACACGGTAAGAAACTGCTCTATAGTCACATCAATTTCAGAAGAGCTTCCCTCTCCACTGTACCCACTTCTCTTAGAGTTCCCAAATTCTGGGAACCCCAGTTTAAGAAGGATGTTGACAAGCTGGAATGTCTGCAGAGGAGGGCAGCCAAGATGATGAAGGCTGTGGAAACCAAGCCATATGAGGGTGCTGGGTGTGTTTAGCCTGTAAAAGAGAAGACTGAGAGATGACCCGATAGCCACCTTCAAATATATGAGGGGTTATCCCATGGAAGATGGAACAAGCATGTTTCCTGCTGCTCCAGAAGGTAGGACCCGAACCAATGGATTCAAATTTTAAGGCAGGAGCTTCTGACTAAACATTAGAAAGAACTGCTTGAGGGTAAAAGCTATCTGACGGTGGAATGGACTCGCTTGGAAGGTGGTGGGCTTGTTGACATGCAGAGGGCCCAGCCGGGCCATCCCCTTCTTGCGTAGAACATCAGCCTCTGCTCCGACATTTATCAGCGACCTGGGCTTCAGAGCCAGGGCGCACTATCAGCAGAGTGAACTGTGCACACAGAATAGGCGTGAGACTTGTGGAAGCATACTACAACTACAGATTTATTAATAATAAATCAGGACAAAGAAACATGTTGTGACCTCTCACTCTCTCGTCGTCTTAGAGAGAACGGGAAAAGCCAAAGCTATATATACAATGGAAGTTCCCAGCAAGCTGTGCTGGAATGTAAACAGACATGTAACACGTAACAGTTCCACACGTCTGCTCCTTAAGGGGGAATAGAAAACAGGACTCTCCTTCATCAGAGGATGAAGCAAAGGCTGGATGGCCATCTGTTGGGGATTATTGAGCCGTGATTCCTGCTTTGCAGGGGGATGGACTAGATGATTCTAAATCTTGCCACTTCCGGAATGCTTGAAGATCTCTAGCCATTGGGTACCATTGAACATTCTATTGATACTCGAGACACTCATTGCTGTGCATTCCAGAACTCGTAGTTCCATTGGGATCAGTGAGAGGCTAAGGGCACCGTGAGGCAAGGAAGGAGGACAACACAGGGGGAAACAGCCCTGGAATGCAGGAAGTTACCAGACCATTGATCCCTTGATCAGGACTGTCTATGCTAACTGGCAGGAGCGCTCTAGGGTTTCATTCTCTCCTTGCCCTACCTGGAGATGCTGGGAATTGAACCCGAAACCAAGAGCAAGCAAAGCCTATTCTTTATCACTGAGCTACAGTCTTTCCTCATAGTGAGGCAGGCTTGGTGACAGAAGAACGGAGGCCTCTCCCCACTCTGGTGCTGATAGTTGGAGGTACCTGTAGGAGGGTGGGAGATCTCAGATAGAGTGCGACACGTTCTTGCACATGTTCCAGTGTGCATGGTGTGTGCATGTAGGCACATACCTTTGAGAGTTTCGATGCTTTGTATGAATTTTTTCTTCTTCTTTTTACTGTGGTATGATGTGTCCATGTTTATGGTTTTGAAAGTCAATGGCTTGGAGACCTTTCAGGTAAAAATTGACAAATATGTTTAATCAATAAATAATAATAATTGTTGATTGAATTTCATGAATGGTGGTTTTTTTGTGTGGTGATAAATGCAAACTGATATGGAAATGAGATTAACTGAACCTAAAACTGATGTATGGAAGTGAGAGTATGGAGAGTAAAACTGATGAATGGAAGTGAGAGCTGGACCATAAAGAAGGCTGATCGCCGAAGAATTGATGCTTTTGAATTCTGGTGCTGGAGGAGACTCTTGAGAGTCCCATGGACTGCAAGAAGATCAAACCTATCCATTCTCAAGGAAATCAGCCCTGAGTGCTCACTGGAAGGAAAGATCCTGAAGCTGAGGCTCCAAGACTTTGGCCACCTCATGAGAAGAGAAGAGAAGACTCCCTGGAAAAGACCCTGATGTTGGGAAAGATGGAGGGCACAAGGAGAAGGGGACGACAGAGGATGAGATGGTTGGATAGTGTTGTTGAAGCTACCAGCATAATAATAATAATAATATCTTTATTGTCATTGCCCCCTCTTGGGGACAACGAAATTACTTGGCTGCTCCATCCACCCAGGTAGGGCACTCCACACAAAATCAAAACAACTATAAAAACACTAATTAAAACAATACAGTATAATACAGCAAGGAAGATTAGATGACTTTCAAAGTCCAGGCTTCCCATTCAGGGCCGAGATCGCTCTGGAGAAGAAGCTGTTCTTAAGACGGCTCGTTCTTGTCTTCATCGTCCTGTATCTCCGTCCCGACGGCAGGAGCTCGAAGAGACAGTGACCAGGATGCAATGGATCTTTTACTATGTCCAGTGCCTTCCTATGGCACCTTGTGGCATAAATCTGCTCTAAGGTGGAGAGTGGGCAGCCAACAATGCTCTCTGCTGCCTTAACAACTCTGCACAACCCCATCCTGTCCTGGGTAGTACAGCTTCCGTACCACACACATAAGTGAGCACGCTCTCAATGGCACAGTGATAGAAGGCAAGCAGCAGTTTCTGCGGAAGATGGTTTTTCCTTATAATTCTCAAAAAGTACAGTTTGAGTTTGACCAAACTGCGGGAGGCAGTGGAAGACAGGAGGGCCTGGCGTGCTCTGGTCACGAAGAATCGGATACGACTAAACGACTAAACAACAACAACAACAAATGCAAACTGATGTGGGAATGAGATTAACAGAACCTAAAACTAGGGGGTGAAATTGAAATTGTCGTATTCATTTCCATCCATATCTGCTTAGGCCTAGATGGAAGGCCACACACACACACACACACACACACACACACACACACACTTCAACACTTCAATTATTCTCAGGATGTATCAGTTTGGTAACATGTAGTACCTTTCCCCCTTTCCAAGTGTTTCCAGCTGTGCCAGGTTGATCAGCTAAGGATATAACATCACAGCTAATGAAAAACAGCTGCTCGTTAGCCAGGAGGAAACCATGTCGAATGTTTAGAAATATAATTATTTTCACTGTTCTCATCCCTTCCACCATTACAAGCAAATTATATTATTATCAACTCATGTTCGATGCCATCTCAGATTGCACATTTTAAAAATGAATGTGGTTCATTAACAACATGATGAATATTTAAGCAGGTTCATGGCGCATAATGAACTCCCTTTAATTTTTTTAAAGTAGAAAATCCCCCCAATAAATTTCTTAATATTTCACCAGCAAATGCAGCAATTAGGAGAGCTGCAATCTCTTCACCGCTTTCAAATATTTCTTCTGCTTTCTTTTCTTCCTTTAAATTGCTGACTCGGGGTTTACGGGTCAAACTGCAGGAACATCGCACAACTTTCCTTCCCTCTCTTTGCTGTGTGAATCGTGAAATGCACTTTGGACAAATGTGGTTGTCTGAATAGCTTGTCGACGTACGCACAGTTCTTCCAACCCTTGGTGAACTCATGTAGCTCAAGCGAGCTTTGACGAACCAATTCACTGCTTGTGAAGAACACTTAACCAGTCACAGTCTTGAAAGTTGCAGTCCTGAAAATGTATTTCTTCCAACATTAATCAGGAGATGAACTTTAGCCTTCTGCACCAGCTGCCACTTCTAAGCCATCTCCAAGGACTGCCCATGGAAAGAACATGGTGGTAGTCAATCCTCAAGATTATGGAAGCATGAAAATAGGGTGGGAAACCTCCATCAAGACCTTGGTGCCATCACCACCGCTTGGTTGGGAAGGAGGAGAAATTTGCTTCATTTTGCATTGAAGGACAGCCTACCAGTCATGACCCTTGCCTCCAGCAGTGATCTGGTGTCAGGAATGAGCCAGCTCCCAGGGAAGGTTTGCAGCCAACTGAAGGAAGCAACCAGGAACAGAGAGGGTTAACTGCCATGCAGGATGAGCATTGGCTAGTGCCAACTCCCCCGCCCCTTGGAAAGCTGGTTGATAAGGGAATGGCTGAGAGCAGGCTAGAATCCAGTCAAAGCTCGCTGGAAGCACAAACAGGCAGGAAAGAGTTAAGAGACAGTCTCTCAGAGAATGGGGAAGAGGTGGGAGCTGACCCACTCAGTCCAAGGTCTTGGCGAATGGGAGGGCTGCAAGATAGGAAGCAAAACAAAAGACACGTGAAGTGAAAGTTCAGTTGCTTCTGGTCATGCCAGAAGCAGTCTTCAGAAGGGTCATCGTAACTGATGATGCTGGGAGGCTGTGTTAGAGCCCTCCGGAGCCATCTGTTGTTTTGACAATAAATCATCCTTTTTTAATTAACAATGCTTACTGTGTGATCAAGCTGGGGACTGGACTCCTGGCACCTGGATACAGAGACAGAAGCTGTAGGACACCAGATGGGGACAATAAATCCCAGAGAAAACTTTCAGACCACCAGGGCTTTTAGGTCCAGAGCCTCTGGAGCCTTATAGACACCATCCCCTGAGCCAGAACAACCTGATGTTTCCCACCATGCATCACCTGTCCAGCAGAACTGGGAGAGCACCATGGGACGTTACGGTGAAGGGCAAGTCATCATCGTAGTAATAAACTGAAAAGGGGAGCATTTTGGCCCATCTCTCAGAATTCTAGAAACTCTTTTTGAAAAAGCAAACCCCCCAAACCAAGGACCTGAGGGTTATGGTACAGTGTGGGGTAGGTGTCAGGATGCTGTCAGTGGCTCTTGGCTGGTTGCCCAGGAAAGTATAAAGATAAGGAAAAGTTCCTTACAGTCCTTTTTTTATTTCAGTCTTGACGGAGAGAGGCTATAGAACCCAGCCTCTTCAATAAAGGCATTGTCCCGAGTGAATCTCCACCAACACCACTCTGTCTCTCCCACTTCCCCAATTCATCATTCTCATCGTCCTCTTTATGGGTGTTGCTATGCGCCCTCTGTCTTTGAGCTCTTTGCTCTCCTACTTTTAAGGCTCTCTGGGTTCTGGGAGATGGAG
Source organism: Podarcis melisellensis (assembly GCF_964234715.1). Lineage (NCBI taxonomy): Eukaryota > Metazoa > Chordata > Lepidosauria > Squamata > Lacertidae > Podarcis > Podarcis melisellensis. The sequence continues at coordinate 5,596,195 of NC_138539.1, read as the reverse complement.
GGCCTGGAATGCTTTCTAATGAAGCCCTATACGGCCTAGGACCCTTGTACCTACGGAACCGCCTCTCCTGGTATGTCCCACAGAGGAACTTACGGTCTTCAACAAAAACATCCTGAAGGTCCCAGGCCACAGAGAGGTTAGGCTGGCCTCAACTAGAGCCAGGGCTTTTTCGGCTGTTGCTCCGATCTGGTGGAACACTCTGCCACAAGAGACTAGGGCCCTGCGGGACTTGACATCTTTCCGCAGGGCCTGCAAGACAGAGCTGTTCCACCAGGCCTTTGGTCAGGGCACAGCCTTACTCCCTCCTTTGGCAATCTTCACAGAACTTTAGCCTAATGGTTGCCATCGATTTGAGTTGAATTAATGTTAATGAAATGATTTTAGAATGTTGTATTATTTTATTGTTGTTAGCCGCCCTGAGCCCGGCTTTGGCTGGGGAGGGCGGGATATAAATAAAATTTATTATTATTATTATGACAATGTGTCAGCCTGGTGTTGCTCTGGTTCTCCCATTATTTCCCAGCTTTTGCCCTCATCTGCCTCTGAACTGAGACCTCCCTCAAACCCCTGTTGCAAATCTATACTGTCTTCCTCTTCCTCCTCCCTGGAAGGGACAGGATGAGTAGGTGGTCTCCACCATTCCTCCTCTGCCCAGTCCCCACCTCCAAGGACATCCACGTCCCCCTGTAATGAAGTTTTGTGGAGTCCATCGTAATTAAGTTTTCCAAATGGAGCTTGCATGTAAACTCCCATCTTTCTAAAGTACTGCTGTACAGGGGGAAAACAGCAACTCTTAATCACTTTGTTAGAAATCAGATGTGGGACTATTAATCCAATTCTAAATCTCTACTTGAGATGTAACCTGGGTTTACAGATGCTCGAAGCAGCTCAGGGCTTCCCAGAGGGATGGTTAAATGCTGTCTTACGTCTGCTGCTTCAAACTCCAGGGGAGCAGTGACAGAACTTCCACGGAGTGGGTTAGCTGCTGCTGTGAACCGCATCAGTCAGCTCTTATTTTATTTCATTTCATTCGCAGCAGCTGTGAAGAAGCACCCCCACACGCCGGCAGGAGGCTGAGCTAGGAAACCCAGACTGTGACATTCTTCGCAAGGCTTCTGAGACAAACGTTTGAAAGAGAGGGAAGAGATGTGAGATGATGAAAGGAGTGGGATTTGTCTCTTGTGCAATGCTAGAATCTGGGGTCAGCCAGTGAAGCTGAGGTAAAGGTAAAGGGACCCTCCTCACTTCTATACAGTAGCCTGCATTTCAAGCGTGCAAAAGTCAGCGGTGTTTTGATGCTATCCTGGCTTCTTGCTGGAGTGTGCAGAACTCGAATCCAAGGCTTGGTTTCCGCCGAAATCCTTAATGTTCCATTCAGTATGGTAAAGGTAAAGGTAAAGGGACCCCTGATCATTAGGTCCAGTTGTGACCGACCCTGGGGTTGCGGCGCTCATCTCGCTTTACTGGCCGAGGGAGCCGGCGTACAGCTTCCGGGTCATGTAGCCAGCATGACTAAGCCACTTCTGGCGAACCAGAGCAGCGCACGGAAACGCTGTTTTCCTTCCCGCCGGAGTGGTACCTGTTTATCTACTTGCACTTCGTGCTTTCAAACTGCTAGGTTGGCAGGAGCAGGGACCAAGCAACGGGAGCTCATCCCGTCATGGGGATTCAAACATCCGACCTTCTGATCGGCAAGTCCTAGGCTCTGTGGATTAACCCGAACTGCAGTGCAAAAGGAAGTTTGATCACAGAGAAACCAGGATTAATTGATGGGATTTGCACAACCTCAAGATGCAGTGATGGCCGCTACATTGGTGTCAAGAGGTTGTCAGGATGATCAGGTGGTTCACAGGTTCAAGAGAGACACGAGGCTAAATGTGCAGTTAGTTTCTTTATTAAGGAAATGGGAGGGGGAACACAAGGAGGCTTGTTAAAGACAGACCCCCCCCCCCAATGTAGTTGCTCAAACTGGCATGCAGCCCCTCTTTCACCCTTTGCCCTCTGAGTCAGGGCTTACGGTGAGAAACAGGAGCTTCTCTCTGCGCCTGTCTGTCCCATTGGTTGGCAACATGTAACACCCTTCACATTCAGAGAATCAAAGGGGCCAGAGAGCCTTCATCAGAAATGTTTCTTGTTTTTTTTATAAAAAAGATATTTATTAAAGTTTCAAAGATTATATAAAAACAAAACAAAACAACAATACAAACACACAAAAACAAAACAAGTATAATTTCAATCCCTTATTTTCTTATAACTTACTTCCCCGACTTCCTCATACCTCCCCTTTCTGTATTCCAATTTCTTATTTTTCATTTAATTTTTAACCTTTCTTTTCTATTTACTTAAACCATTACAGCTGTAAACCACATAATTTCTAAACCAACGTCATTCTAACATTCATTAATTTTGCAATGTTTCTTAAGATAGTCCTTAAATTTCTTCCAATCTTCTTCCGCTGTCTCTCTTCCCTGGTCTCGGATTCTGCCAGTCATTTCTGCCAGTCCCATATAGTCTATCACCTTCATCTGCCATTCTTCCAAGGTGGGTAGATCTTGTGTCTTCCAATACTTTGCGATGAGTATCCTTGCTGCTGCTGTAGCATACATAAAGAATGTTCTATCCTTCTTTGGCACCAATTGGCCGCCTTCATCAGAAATGTTGTCCTGCTGCTGCTGATGGAGAAGATGCAGTTTGGCTCTCTTCTCTGTTGGAGTCTGCATCCAAACTGGAAGCCCCATCACCCTGCCCTGTGTTGGGCCACCTTCCTGCTTCAGCCTCTCTGTGATCCCTCATGCTTCCTGCTTCTCACACCTCCCAACTTGTCCCATCCTCTGAGGTGTGGCCAGTATCTCACCACCATTGACCTGCATCCAAGTGTTCTGCCCCTGTGCCTTCTCAGGTAGGGTGGGGTCCTGGGAGGGCAGTGCCCTCCACTCCTCATCCAGCCAGTCTCCAACAGTTGGGTCAATCAAGACTGCAACAAAATGGTGCAGTTTGTCACGCTTCTTGCTCTGGCTCCCACTTGTGGACATAGTAAATGGCTTCTGGATCAGGCCCATGGCCCATGTTTTATCCTGTTCTCACAGGGATCAACTGTGGGAAACCTGTTAGCAGGATCTGAGCACAAGAGCCCTCACCACCCATTGTTTTCTGCAACTGGCATTCAAAAATATTGCTGCCACCAGCTGTGGAACCAGAGCATAGCCATCACGGCTAGTAGGCATTGAAAGACCTTTCCTCCATGAATTTATCTAAATCTTTTCAAAGCCATTTAGGTTGGTGGCCACCACTGGTTACAGTGGGAGTGAGTTCCACAGGTTAACTATGTGCTGCATTTAATAATAATAATAATAATAATAATAATAATAATAATAATAATACCCCAGCCACTCTGGGCAGCTTCCAAACAGAATATTAAAATACAATAACCTATTAAACATTAAATGCTTCCCTAAGCAGGGCTGCTTCAGATGTCTTCTAAAAGTCTGGTAGTTGTTTTTCTCTTTGACATCTGCTGGGATGGTGTTCCACAGGGCGGGTGCCACTACCGAGAAGGCCCTCTGCCTTAAATCTCTGGTGTGTAAGCTGAGATCTACAAGACTCCCCTTGTCAATCGTGGATGTATCTAACTCCCAAAGCCTTATTGCCAGAACCAATGGGAGGGAGGCGACAAGGTCCACCAAACACACAAATGTCTGCATACTGGTTACATCCATCATTCAGGGAGGGCAGCAGGTCCAAGCACTGAGCAAAGAAGTCCTTCCTTTTATGTCTCCTGAAACTTCCAATAGTCAACTTCATTGGATGTCCATGAGTTCTAGAGGTATGAGAGAGGGAGAAAACGTTTTCTCCATCCAATTTCTCCGTGCCACACATCATGTTTCTATGATGTCGCCTATTACTCATATTTTCTCTAAATTGTTGTTGTTGTTTAGTGGTTTAGTCACGTCCGACTCTTCGTGACCCCATGGACCAGAGCACGCCATGCCCTCCTGTCTTCCACTGCCTCCCGCAGTTTGGTCAAAGTCATGTTTGTAGCTTCTAGAACACTGTCCAACCATCTCGTCCTCTGTCATCCCCTTCTCCTTGTGCCCTCCATCTTTCCCAACATCAGGGTCTTTTCCAGGGAGTCTTCTCTTCTCACGAGGTGGACAACGTCTTGGAGCCTCAGCTTCAGGATCTGTCCTTCCAGTGAGCACTCAGGGCTGATTTCCTTCAGAATGGATAGGTTTGATCTTCTTGCAGTCCATGGGACTCTCAAGCGTCTCCTCCGGCACCATAATTCAAAAGTCCTAAAAGCTGCAACCATTCTTAATGTTTGATGTTTTACTGTTTTAAGTTGTTGGAAGCTGCCCAGAGTGACTGGGGCAATCCAGTCAGATGGATAGCATGTAAATACAGTGGTACCTTGGGTTAAGAATTTAATTCATTCTGGAGGTCCATTCTTAACCTGAAACTGTTCTTAACCTGAGGTACCACTTTAGCTAATGGGGCCTCCTGCTGCCACCGCATGATTTCTGTTCTCACCCTGAAGCAAAGTTCTTAACCCGAGGTACTATTTATGGGTTAGCGGAGTCTGTAACCTGAAGCGTCTGTAACCCGAGGTACCACTGTAATGAATTGTCACTATTTTCATCATTATTATCACCAGGGAGTCTCTCCACCCATTTGATCATTTCCGTTGCCCCTTTCTGAACCTTTTTACAATTCTGCAATATTCATTCTGAGGTGAAGCAACCAGAGCTGTACACAATATAGCAAACTGCACTATAGATTGAGTGAGTGCCTGGAGGCGGTTGGAGGATGGATGGCGGCTAATGGATTGAGGCTGAATCCTGACAAGACAGAAGTACTGTTTTTGGGGGACAGGGGGCGGGCTGGTGTGGAGGACTCCCTGGTCCTGAATAGGGTAACTGTGCCCCTGAAGGACCAGGTGCGTAGCCTGGGAGTCATTTTGGACTCACAGCTGTCCATGGAGGCACAGGTCAATTCTGTATCCAGGGCAGCTGTCTACCAACTCCACCTGGTACGCAGGCTGAGACCCTACCTGCCCGCAGACTGTCTCGCCAGAGTAGTGCAGGCTCTAGTTATCTCCCGCTTGGACTACTGCAATGCGCTCTACGTGGGGCTACCTTTGAAGGTGACTCGGAAACTACAGCTAATCCAGAATGCGGCAGCTAGACTGGTGACTGGGGGCGGCCGCCGAGACCACATAACACCGGTCTTGAAAGACCTACATTGGCTCCCAGTACGTTTCCGAGCACAATTCAAAGTGTTGGTGTTGACCTTTAAAGCCCTAAACGGCCTCGGCCCAGTATACCTGAAGGAGCGTCTCCACCCCCATCGTTCTGCCCGGACGCTGAGGTCCAGTGCCGAGGGCCTTCTGGCGGTTCCCTCATTGCGAGAAGCAAAGCTACAGGGAACCAGGCAGAGGGCCTTTTCGGTAGTGGCGCCCGCCCTGTGGAACGCCCTCCCAGCAGATGTCAAAACGATAAACAACTACTTGACATTCAGAAAACATCTTAAGGCAGCCCTGTTCAGGGAAGTTTTTAATGTATGATATTTTAGTGTTTCCTGGTTTCTATGGAAGCCGCCCAGAGTGGCTGGGGGGGCCCAGCCAGATGGGTGGGGTATAAATAATAAATTATTATTATTATTATTATTATTATTATTATTATTATTATTATTATAGATTTGCCGAACAGCATTACATACCCTCCAACACCTGGGTGATCCAGTGATCCAGATTGGGGTGCTCGGGTTTTTGGTTTTTGTTTGGCTCGTGCCAGTGCGGAAAACCAAAAATGGAATGCCTTTTGTTCCGGTGCTCTGGTGCAAAGCAGCTGTCTTGCACCAGAGCACCAGAAGAAAATAATAAGGAAGAAAAAGAAGAAAAAAAGAATCTTTCCACAGGTCCTGCAAGACAGAGCTGTTCCATCAGGCCTTTGGCCAAGGCACAGTCTGATCCTTTGGTAATTCTCCAATCATTTGGTCCAATCCTTTGGTAATTCTCACAGATTAATTTGATTTTGAATTGATTTTAGAATGCTGTGTTATTTTTATTGTTGTTAGCTGCTCTGACTAGACAGCATCTTAAAAAGTAGAGACGTCACCTTGCCAACAAAGGTCCGTATAGTAAAAGCTATGGTTTTCCCAGTAGTGATGTATGGAAGTGAGAGCTGGACCATAAAGAAGGCTGATCGCCAAAGAATGGATGCTTTTGAATTCTGGTGCTGGAGGAGACTCTTGAGAGTCCCATGGACTGCAAGAAGATCAAACCTCTCCATTCTGAAGGAAATCAGCCCTGAGTGCTCACTGGAAGGACAGATCCTGAAGCTGAGGCTCCAATAATTTGGCCACCTCATGAGAAGAGAAGACTCCCTGGAAAAGACCCTGATGTTGGGAAAGATGGAGGGCACAAGGAGAAGGGGACGACAGAGGACGAGATGCTTGGATAGTGTCTTCGAAGCTACAAACATGAGTCTGACCAAACTGCGGGAGGCAGTGGAAGACAGGAGTGCCTGGCGTGCTCTGGTCCATGGGGTCACGAAGAGTCGGACATGACTAAATGCCTAAACAATAACAACAGCTGCTCTGAGCCCAGCTTCGGCTTGGGGAAGGCGGGATATATAATTTATTATTATTATTATTATTATTATTATTATTATTATTATTATTATTATTATTATTCCAGTAGCCAGAATGACTTCTGTAATTTCAGGATGTCCCTCTTAAATTGGGACAGTCGAGCGGTATGGAATTATGAGATCACCAGGCCGTCCCCCCCCCCCAGTTCCTTTCCTCATAGGGGAGTTGCTATACCCTCTAAGGAACAAAAACAGCTCCAGGCCCATGACTGGAGAACCAGGTTTTTGCAATAGCTTCTTTTTTAGGCTATAAACATAAAGAAACAGGGGGAAATGTAGCTTTCAGAGGCAGCACATTTCCTTTCAAAACAGACCCGGGGAAATCAAAACAGATCTGGGCAAAGAGCTTTTGGAGTTCACAATGCAACCTGCCATTTCAGAGGGTTTTTTCCTTTTGTATGCAGCTCTCCCTCCCTGCCTCTCTGCTATTAGGTTATTCAGCCGAGCTTAGCCCTTGCCTCACTTTTAATTTCCAGCAAACAAAGTCAACAAAGCTGGCAGCCGCTAGTTAACTCTGTATATTAAGATTTTGATTGCTTTCCTGGGGCAGCAGGTGAAGACGAGGGGAGAAATATATGAGAGAAAGAGCCATTTTCATGGCCGGCTTTCAAAGCACTTAGACTTCTGAGACCAAAAGATAGCAATTAAAGAGGAGGTAACTAAAGATGAGGGAAGGACAAGGTTGCGAAAAACCAAACCAAAAAAATGCAGGGTGGGGAAGTGAAAATAGAGCAGAGGAAACGCCAGGCAAATGATCTTCCTATAAATCAGGGATGTGATACCTGTTATCCTCCAGATATGGCTGGACTATATCTCCCAGTATCTCTGGCCATGAGCTACGCTGTTTATGGGAGTCAGAATCCAAATGCATCTGTACAGACATCTGTGCAAGATGGTGAAGGGTCTGGAAACCAATCCTTGGGATGAAGGATAGAAGGAGTTGGGTGTGTTCAGCCTGGAGGAGACTGAGAGGTGATCTGATATCCCTCTTCAAATATCTGAAGGGCTGTCACATGGAAGATGGAACAAGCTTCTTTTCTCCCACTCCAGAGGGTAAGACCTGAACCAATGGATTCAAATGACAAGAAAGCAATTGTAGAGTTGGTGTCAGGAATGAGCCAGCTCCCAGCAAAGATCTGCAGCCAAACGCAGAAAGCAGCCAGGAACAGAGAGGCTTAGCTGTTCGTCAGACAGGAGATAGCCAACAGCTGCAGAATTCAGCTATTCCTGACCTTGGCGTGCAGTCTGATAAGGCGGTAGCTGGGAGCAGGCTAGAACACAGCTAAAGCTTGCAGGAAGCACAAAACGGAGCAAACAAATTCAAAGACAGCCTCTCTGAAAAAGCCGAGGTTGGAGCTGATCTAATAAATCCCCACAGTTGGAGAAGGGGAGGGCTGCTAGACAGGAAGCAAAACAAGAGACGTAAGTGAAAGTTCAATATCTTCTGCAGATACTGGAAGGAATTTTCAGAAGGATCATCTTGGGTAGTGATGGCTTTGTTAGAGCCATCCAGAGCTATCTGTTTTTGCAATAAATCCTCCTTTTTAATTACCTACACTTACTGTGTTATCAAGCTGGGAACCTGGACTCCTGACAGTTGGAAGGGACTCCGAGGGTCATCCAGTCTAACCCCCTGCAATGCAAGAATCTCTGCTTAAAAATCTCCAAGAAGGAGAGTCCACCACCTTCTGAGGGAGACCATTCCACTGTGGAACAGCTCTTATTATCAGAAAGGGTTTTCTGTATGTTTAGTCGGAATCTCCTTTCTTGTGGCTGGAGGAACCCAGTCAGATTCGTGACATATATATAATGAGTTGTTGTTGTTGTTGTTGTTGTTGTTGTTGTAATTTGAAGCCATTGATTCAAGTCCTACCCTCCAGAACAGGAGGGGGGGGGGAACTAGCGCCATCTTCCATGTGACAGTCCTTGAGGTATCTGAAGATGGCTATCATATCAGATGAAGTTTTCTCTCTTTTTTATTTATTGAGTTTATTTACAACACACACACACACGGAGAGAGACACTTGTAAAACTAAACATAGAAATAACGATACACCATCAAAAGAAAAACAAGCAACAAGAAAGAAAACAAGCAAAAACAAGAAAAATATACAAATAAAGGATAATAGCGTACGATAACTTATACAAAACAGATAATCAACAATATATATACACCATATTTTAGTTCTTAGTTTCTTCCAGTTGACTTCCTTCAACCTCAACATGGTTCTCTTTTCGTTTTTGGTAAACCGTCTCCTTCTTAGTTCATTATCACCCCCTTTTCTTACTATTTTTAATTTCAGTACCATAAATTATCTTGCAGAAGTTAATCAAAACAAGCCCAAGTATTAATCTGAGGGCACTGCTTTTTAAGGTATTCTCTATATTTTCTATATTCCCCTCTATATTCCCTCTATATTTCCCCATTCCTTCTGGAATTTTTGTTTGCATTTTCTATTTTTACCTCAATGTGTGCATATATGGTTAATTGAAATCAAAATATGCTGTTATTATATTATAGAGGTGAAAAAATAACCCAGGATTTTAGCTAACCAATTCTTATGAATTTAACTCCATCATATTTTCAGAGTCACATATATTTAGGGAAATGAATAGGGCCCCCTGAGACCATACCTTTACCCCTGGATGTGCTTAGAACATTTGTCTAACTTGACCAAGATGTTTCCATGGCTGCATAACTGAGTCATTTTGAGAATCACGCCCTACATATTACAAAATGTATGACAAAATAGCCAGAAAGAAGTTAGAGATAACCCCAAGGGGTATGTGTGTGTGTGTGTGTGTGTAATAAATTTAAAATATTTGTAAAGCTTCAGATAAGAGCATTTCCCTTGAAAAACATCTCAAAGACCAAAAGGGAGATGTGGGTGGGTGGGTAGGTATATGTAAAATCACTGCCTTTCCTCCCTTTCCTTTGGGGGACCAAGAAACATCAGTGCCGTGGAAGCTTGCAGATTCGAAATTACCAATGTAATCCTTTGATGCAAACAGCTCGGGTGCAAAAGGGCAAGTATTTAAATTAAACGCTGCTTTAATTTGATCCCAGTAGAAATATTTCCTCTGCAAAAGCCCACAAAATGTTTCATTTCTGAGAAGCGTGGCAGTTCTGGGGGCACAGATGGGCTGAGAGAATATGCATTATTATGCTAATAGGGCTAAAATGTAAAACTGCTGCCCTGGTAGACCCTGCTTCCTGAGGCAGTTGCCTGACCTTGCCTCATGAGTGGGCCGGCCCTATCTCTCTGGGGAGCAGTGGCGTAGCGTGGGTTGTCAGCACCTGGGGCCAGGCAAGTAATTTGCACCCCCTAACCCGTGGATTTGCGCCACCCTAACCCTAACCCCCAGATGTTGCGGCCGGTGCGGCGGCCCCCCCTGCACCCCCCACGCTATGCCACTGCTGGGGAGTGATTTCTGCAACTCGCGTGCTGGCACAGAAGGTACCCTGGAGTGGGTACCCCCATCTTTTGCTCTCCCGCATCCACATCCCCATAAACAGTGACTTTATTGGGGACACAAGAGCTGTTTTGGAAGGTGCGGACAAGGGTGTGTGGTGGGGAAGGGCCATAGGTCAGTGGAAGAACATTGGTTTTGCATGCAGAAGGTCTGCGGTTCAATCCTTAGCATCTCCAGATAGCACTCTTCCTCCATTCTTTTGAGATGACTATTCTTGGACATGGATAGCCTCAGCACTGTTCATGCACATGAGAATGGACTACCACAATGCGATTTAAGATAAATTTATTGTCATTGTCCGTATATACACAGTATACACAACAACGAAAATCAAACACCCAAAGACCGGGTTCACATACACATTTGCACGTATCTCCAACACTCTCATCCTATTCAGACATAATCTATAAAACATAACATAATCCAGAATATAACATAACCTATTAAAGGCATAACATAACCTAAAACCTATCTCCTTCCTTCCTACTCCCTGCTTGCTATTTCTTGCAACTGGCCCTGAGATCATTATTTAGTGCAATCAGAGCTCTTGGATAGAAACTATTCAGAAGGCGTGTGGTTCGTGTTTTCATTGTCCTATATCTTCTGCCCGAAGGCAACAGTTCAAAGAAGTTGTGAGCAGGATGGGTGGGATCTCTCAGGATATTGTGTGACTTCTTCAAGCTGCGAGACGTGAAGATCTCATCCAGGGTTGGTAGTTGGAGCCCAATAACATTCTGGGCAATTTTAATTATTCTCTGTAAAGCTTTTTTATCCATTTCAGAGCTGCTCCCATACCACGATAATATACTATAGGTTAAAACACTCTCGATGGTACTGTGATAATAGGACAGAAGTAGGTGCTGAGATAGATTCAGTCCCCTGAGCATTCTCAGGAAATACAACCTCCCCTGCACCTTCCTCACAACCATACTAATATTTGCAGTCCATGAGAGGTCCTCAGAGATATAAATGCCCAGGTATTTAAAACTACCAACCCTCTCCACCTCCTCGCCATTTATGTGCAATGGTAAAAATACACTTTTCTTTCTCCTAAAGTCAATTATGAGTTCTTTGGTTTTTTTGGTGTTAAGCATAAGATTGTTTTCTTTACACCATTGAATTAACCCCTGTACTTCTTTCCTATAAGCAGTCTCATCGTTCTCACTAATGAGCCCCACCACTGTTGTATCATCCGCAAATTTGATGATTGTGTTGGACTTATACAGTGGGGTGCAATCAAATGTGTACAGGGAATAGAGAAAGGGACTTAGCACACATCCCTGAGGGGCTCCTATGTAGGGCGATCTATGTAGGGCTACCCTTAAGGTTGATCTGGAATCTACTGTTCTGGGAAGACTGCAACCCCATCCCAGATGACTTCTGCACATTTGAACGCAGCCAGTTCAGAAACCCACAGTGGTGTCAGCCACAGATCTAATTAGCATCCTAAGAATGCTCACATCCTCAATTTCCCACGATGCTCCAGGAACCATAGGAGATACCTGCTGCCCCCTCTCCCCCCTGCCTCTTGCGCTACACGAGGAGTGGAAAACTCCCACCTTAATTTGACTGTCACCAGATGCAACAAACAAGATGGAAGACAGAGCAAATCACTTTCGATATACTTCATTAAACAATGAACTAATTAGATCTCTGTCTTCTAAAAATACTTCTGAAGACAGAGGCTTAATGAATTCCATCTCTTGAATGGATTCAGTTCCTTTGGATGCATTTGGGGATGACATTTCCCTGTGCCCCCCCTTCTTTGTTAAATGCAGGCCATCACAATATTGGAATATTGGTATAGGCATTTTCTCCCTCGAATTCATAGATGACAGCAGGATCATCATGGATGAAGTCAGTAAAGAACAAAAAAACACACACCAAACCATTTATAATTCTACATGGTATCTCAAACATGTATGAAAAAGCACAATACTGTGGAATAGGCTGCAAGAGGTTACTTGTGATGCATTTCAAGGGCCCAGGGCAAGATCCAACATTAATAATAATAATAATAATAATAATAATAATAATAATAATAATAATAGTAATAATAATAATATTTTTTATTTATACCCCACCCTCCCCAGGCTCAGGGCGGGTAACAACAGTAAAATTACAGTAAAAACATAATGGGGGGGGGAACCAATTTAAAATAGAGGTTAAAATTCAATTTAAAATGCAGCCTCAACAAAACCATAAGGGAAGGGAAACATAAGGGTCAGACTGAGTCTGAACCGAAGGCCAGGAGGAACAGCTCTGTCTTGCAGGCCCTGTGGAAAGATGTCAAGTCCCGCAGGGCCCTAGTCCCTTGTGACAGAGCGTTCCACCAAGTTGGGCTGAGTACTGAAAAGGCCCTGGCCCTAGTTGCGACCAATCTAACCACCTTGTGACCTGGGACCTCCAAAATGTGGTCATTTGTGAACCTTAAGGTCTTCCGCGGGGCATACCAGGAGAGGCAGTCTCATAGGTACGTGGGTCCTAGGCCGCATAGGGCTTTGAAGTTCAAAACCAGCACCTTAAACCTTAAAGTGCAATGTTAGAAACAGTTTAAAGTAACTTACAACCACAGAAATAAGGTGAGTCCTAAAAACATATATCTCCGGTGTCAAATGCCAAGGTAAAGAGGCACACCTTCAGCATTTAACCAGAAGCTGGATAATGAAGGTGTGAGGCACAGCTCCTTGAGAAAGGAGTTCCAAGACTTTTATCCTGCCATTCCACCAAGGAGTGCCAGGAGATGCTTTTATCTTATGGTTGTTGTTGTTTAGTCGTTTCCAAATCTTCGTGACCCCATGGACCAGAGCACGCCAGGCCTTCTGTCTTCCACTGCCTCCCACAGTTTGGTCAAAGTCATGTTCGTAGCTTCTAGAACACTGTTCAACCATCTCGTCCTCTGTCGTCCTCTTCTCCTTGTGCCCTCAATCTTTCCCAACATCAGGGTCTTTTCCAGGGAGTCTTCTCTTCTCATGAGGTGGCCAAAGTCTTGGAGCCTCAGCATCAGGATCTGTCCTTCCAGTGAGCACTCAGGGCTGATTTCCTTCAGAATGGAGAGGTTTGATCTTCTTGCAGTCCATGGGACTCTCAAGAGTCTCCTCCAGCACCGTAATTCAAAAGCATCCATTCTTCAGCGATCAGCCTTCTTTATGGTCCAGCTCTCACTTCCATACATCATTACTGGGAAAACCATAGCTTTAACTATACGGACCTTTGTTGGCAAGGTAATGTCTCTGCTAGGTTAGGTCAATGACTGCCAACTTGGAAGTCTATCAATGGCTTCTCACCCTGATGGATATAGAATCATAGAATTGTAGAGTTGGAAGGCACCTCCAGTGCCGGAGGCAGGAGTGTTTCTGGCAATGTTGCGAGAAACTGCGAGGGGAGAGAGCTCTTGTTCTCAGGTCCCACCTGTGAGAAGAGGGCTTCAAGAACCTAGGCCTCAGCGTCTTCGACCAAGCTCCCTCCCAGTGGGGCCTTTCGATTCAGTTTCCCCAAGAGCTGCTGACTCAGCCCTTATCTGCAGTCTTCCTACCAAGGAGAGAAAACCTTTCTCTTTGGCAGGTCAGTAAAAAACAACTACACAACAGATCATTCTGCGTATTTTATGGGCGACTTCATTAGCAAGAAACAGCAAGGGCTGAAATTCGAGGCTGTAAAACCGACGTGGGGCTGTAATGTAAGTCGAGTAATTAGTCCATTTAAACTTTTTTAATGCAGTCTCTCAGTTCCCAAAGTGCTAAAATGCATTTTGAAGGCTGTTTGGAATCCTTACATTTCCTAGATGTGCCTATATATATATATATATATATATATATATATATATATATATTTGCTTTCGTAGATTTTCACGGGTACAGGAATGCAGGTTTTGGTGTCCTCGGGTGTCTTCCCGTGTAAAAGTTGGGGTGTCTAGGCGACGTTTCGACGAGGTCTCACTCGTCATCTTCAGGCTGGTGCTTTCGGCTTCTTGTTACTGGAACAGAGCAGGATCTCAGTGTTTGAGTTCCTATAAATACTGTTGAGGGGGTGTGGTGTATAGCCTCCAATGTTCTGGGCAGAGAGGAAGTTCCCAGAAAAGGCACACTAGCCTGGGAACTTCCTCTCTGCCCAGAACATTGGAGGCTATACACCACACCCCCTCAACAGTATTTATAGGAACTCAAACACTGAGATCCTGCTCTGTTCCAGTAACAAGAAGCCGAAAGCACCAGCCTGAAGATGACGAGTGAGACCTCGTCGAAACGTCGCCTAGACACCCCAACTTTTACACGGGAAGACACCCGAGGACACCAAAACCTCCATATATATATATATATATATATATATATATATATATATATATATTCCTTGATTTACACCTATTAAAAAGATACATGTTATAGTTCCTTAGAAATGTAGAAGGCAATTCTCTCTCTCTCTCTCTCTCTCTCTCTCTGTGTGTGTGTGTGTGTGTGTGTGTGTGTGTGTGTGACAAAGATGTGGAGAGATTTCCTAGGCATTATGTATCTGAAGTCCCAGTTGTAGGGAATCACAAGTTAGAGAGTTTGCTCTTCTGTTAGTGACCTGCTTGTGGGCTTTTCTGATTGGCCACTGTGAGAAGAAGATTCAGCCCTAGATGGACCTTTGACCTTTTCTAGCAGGGCTCTTATGTCCTTCTGATGTTGATGTTGTCAGCTAACTGGTCTGACCAGTTAAAGTACACACCCCACCCCTTCTCCTGATGCTGCCGGATAAGAGGAATGCAGCTTTGCTTTACAACAGGGATTTGAGGAGTTTGAGAGAAGTCACAGCACAGAGACAGGTGAAAAGAAGGGTTGGGAAGTGTTAGAAGAAGGAGGGGGGAACTGTGGTAGGGTAGCCAGCTGACACGTTGTCACTGGAGAGTGTTTCTGATCCCCCTTCTCTTAGAACTCAGCGTTCCTTAAGAGTGCAGGAACAACAGAATCAGAGACATTTGACCACGAGTGGCCACCATAAGGGGAGAAGCTGTTGCTAGGAAGGAGGGAGGAGGAGCCCAGTTTGGAGTAACACCAATCTCCTACCACCCATCTCCTACCACGCTTCTGAAAAAAACCCTACCCCACCCTCCCACTATATATAAGGGCCTGGTGACTTCTGTTTCAGTGTATCTGAAGAAGTGTGCATACACAAGAAAGCTCATACCAAGAACCAACTTAGTTGGTCTCTAAGGTGCTACTGGACTATTTATTTATTTATTTATTTATTTATTTATTTATTTGTCTGCGTCAGACCAACACAACTACCTATCTGAATGATTAAGGTCGACAGAGTTCTTTTGTCCCTAGTTGTTATGAATGAATAAACTCATTAGAAAGGACTTTATATTGTTTCTCTGCTTCTTGCTGCCAATGGGAAGGAGTAGAATTCCCGAAGCCCTGACATCTGTACTGCTGCTCTGCCTTAATAAAGATCTTTCCCTTGCTGACAAGTAAGAACATTCCCTGTTGCATTCTGGGAAAGGAACCTGGCCACCACAGGCCATCACACATGTAGGTAGGTAGAAGTATCATTCATGGTCTGCCCTTTGGAAGTAGCCAGTAGAGAGCTTGGAAATGACGTGTTCTGAGAGCAGGGAGGGCAAGGGCTGAGCCAGCCCAGGAACTGCTGGGTCCTGAGCTAGTCTCATTCTTATCATGTGACACTATCAGGCCTCCTCATCTTTCTCCCACCTTCTACTGTGGCCACCATAAGCTGCAGGGCTGCAGAGGTGTTGGTGGCCCCACCACTCTGTTCCCCCCTCCCAAAAAAGCTTCAGCTGATGAATTTACCGGTTAAGCCCATTCAAGGTTGCAAGCCTAGATACTGGGGGTCTTGTTTAGTGGATGGACATCGAGGGAGAGGGAAAACAAGAACAACAACAATAAGAGAGAGAAGCTTTTCTTCTGGAGAAATCTGTTTTGCGTTATTAACTAGTAAATAATGCATAAGGTGGCATGATTTTTGGCAGACTAAAGTTGCGCCAACCGAAAATATAAGAGTCAACACATTCCAATAAAACAAACAGCAAGCAGAAAACTGCAGGATGGCATTGAATTTACACTCCTGAGTCTGGAGAAACTTTGAAAGCTGGAAGCTCTTCAAAAGTTAAGCTAGAGAGAACTTCTGATAACATTGAATTGTTTCATCAACTCATGTAACTGAATACCAGGCAGGCTGATGACCTTCCTAACGTACCAGGAAACAATTCATCCCAGCTCAGCAGAGCTCAGGAGACGTTGCCCAAAAGATGGGTTCAAAAGAATTGGTAAATGGGGTTGGCTTAAAAAATCAATTCATTGGAGCCAAACATCCAGAGCAGGAATCCTCAACCTTTTCAGACCCATGATCCACACCTTACTCAAAGGTGCATTGGGGAACCAAGTTCTTAAATATTTTACTATATATTTGCATGGTGACAGTACTCCTGTTCTGACCCACCTTGGATCAAGCCACAACCCACGAGTAGGTCCTGCCTCACCAGTTGAAGACCAGTGATCAAGAGCAATGATGGGGGACCTTTTTCAATCTGATGACCTTCTGAGGGCCACATGCTAATAGTGGTTGTGGCCAGAGGCAAAAGTGACTGGAACAAGGAGTATAATTCTTTTCTTTGAACAGTAGCCTAGTTTCTACACACATCCCTCTCTATCCTCTATCCAGACAAGCCAAAGGCATTCTCAGAGTTCTGGGACAAAGCCCAGCAAGGCAAAAACAGTAGGGCCAGTAAAGGTATAGCCTGGGGACAGCATGGAGGGCAACTTTTGCCCCCTAAGCCTGAAGTTCACCACTCCTGACCTGATTGTACAGTGAAATAACTTTCCTTTTTGCACCCATTTCTTGATCCTGTTCACAAGGTGCCCACTGATGTCTATCCACTGCAGTTGCACAAGTTGTGTTTTGGAAGGATGTTCATCCATAAATATTGGTTGTTTTTTCTATAAGGCAAGGGTGGGGAACATTTTCCAGTCCAATGTTCTCTCAGGGAAACCTTTTCTGTGGGTGCCTCTCAGAGGTGGGAGTAGCCAGAGGTAAATTGGGGAGGGTAATGGATGGCCAGATTTAGGTCTGATGAGACCCTAAGCTACTGAAGGCAATGGGCCCTTTATATGTCCAGCTGTCCTTTGCCAAAAACAAATTGTCACTGTTTTTTTGTGTTGAACATATGCTACATGGTAATATATGGACCTAATAGGTATCTAAAGCCATTTGCTACTGTTGCTCTACGTAGGTTTCATTTCATTTCATTTTTATCTTATATTTTGGAAATGTACATCCAGTATATTTTTCTTTAAACTTTTTGGGGGGCCCAAGAGAGTGGGCCCTAAGCTATAGTTTGTCTAGCCTATACGTAAATCCGGCACTGGTAATGGATGATGAGTATGCATTTGGGGAAGGGGGCTGGCATCTGACTCACCATAGGGAGGCCATGGTTTGTGGGGCCCTGTACTAGCCAGGAGGCAAGAATCAGAGGAAGGGGAAGCTTCAGAGCTGGAGGAAGAGAAGACCAGGCAAGGGAAGGACTGGGTGCTTCCCCATTCTCTCCTGCAACACTGTCTCCCAGGACCAGGAGAGAGCTGAAGAGGGAAGAGCAGAGGCAACTTCCACGCAGGCATAGTCTCTGGCTGCATGTAAGAAGAAGAAGAGTTTGGATTTGGTATCCCGCTTTATCACTACCCGAAGGAGTCTCAAAGCGGCTAACATTCTCCTTTCCCTTCCTCCCCCACAACAAACACTCTGTGAGGTGAGTGGGGCTGAGAGACTTCAAGAAGTGTGACTGGCCCAAGGTCACCCAGCAGCTGCATGTGGAGGAGCCGAGACGCGAACCCGGTTCACCAGATTACAAGTCTATAGCTCTTAACCGCTACACCACACTGGCTCTCATGTGTGCATCTCATTGGCAGAAGGTGCACAAACTGCTGGAGGGGGAGTGGTCGCCTGTTGCTACAGCTGCTCCATAGATCACAGACCTGGGAATAGCTGCCTAGATGCTAGGTTGGTGTGCATCATTATCCAGAGCTGCAGAAGCGACTGCAAGAGTTATCTTTGACAATAAATGCTTAGCTATCTACTGCATGCTTTCCTTTCACTGGGAAGCGCCCTTGTCAGAGACTCATACCTTTGTACAGGAGGCTATATTCCAGCTTTGCTGAAGCCGGATGTTTCTACATGCACACACAAACACATCTTTTCAGGCAAGCAAGACACATGATCACAGTTCAAGGATATATTTGGACCAGGCAAAAGCATGGAAAGAGGATGCAGAACATGTTTCACATTGAAAGAGAATTATATGAAAATGATGTACCGGTGGTATTTGACGCCTACTAAGATAGCAAAAATGTATAGGACAATTTCAAATATCTGCTGGAAGCGTAAAGAAAAAGAAGGTACCTTTTATCATATGTGGTGGACTTGTAAGGTAATAAAAGCTTTCTGGGAGATGATATATAATGAAATGGAAAAAATGCTTAACTTTTGTTAAGAAACCAGAAGCCTTTTTATTAGGAATTACAGATACTGACATACCAAAGGAGCAGAAAAGACTCTTTATATATGTGACCAACAGCTGCTCAGAGTTGGAAAGAAGACAACGTCCATGTCAGAGAAGAATGGCAAACCAAGGTGATGGAGTATGCCGAGATGGCAAAGCTGACTGGAAAACTCAGAAACCAAGAGGAGAAAAACTTTATAAAAGAATGGGAAAAAATCATAAGTTATTTAGGAGAAAACTCTAAGCAGATGGAAACAAGAGCAGGATTTTGACTCACTTGTAGTGTAAAAATACAGTCATACCTTGGGTTACAGACGCTTCAGGTTGCGGTTTTTTTGGGTTACAGACCCGCCGAAACCCGGAAGTACCAGAATGGGTTACTTCCGGGTTTGGGGGGTCACACATGCACAGAAGTGCTAAATCGTGCTTTGCACATGTGCAGAAGCTCCGAATCGCAACCTGTGCCTGTGCAGATGCGCCATTGCGGGTTGCGAACCCACAGGATCACATTCGCAACCCAAACGTCCACTGTACTATGGACAATATGGTTTGATATAAAAATTGGAGTACGGATGAATATGCAGTTGTAGATGCTTAAAATAAGATTCCATGGATTGGGATGGGAGGGAAGTCTCAAGATGCAGAAAATCTCCTCATACAGATATGCTTTTATTGATTTGTGTCCATTTGTACTTTGTATTTCTAAAACCAATAAAATGTTTGTTTTTTTAAATAAAATAAAGAGGATGCAGAGGAGAATAGCCTGGGGAGATTCCCAAGAGCCAGACTGAGAGGCTCAAACTTGCCTGAAGTTCTCCCTCTACTTATGACTTGCTATATCTGACACAACTCTTGACAAGAGAAAATATGTACTTTCAGAAGTCACCTGGACCTTCTGGCTTTGGTCCACTGTTAGGTAAAGGTAAAGGGACCCCTGACCATTAGGTCCAGTCGTGGCCAACTCTGGGGTTGCGGCGCTCATCTCACTTTATTGGCCGAGGGAGCTGGCGTACAGCTTCCGGGTCATGTGGCCAGCATGACTAAGCCGCTTCTGGCGAACCAGAGCAGCACATAGAAATGCCGTTTACCTTCCCACTAGAGTGGTACCTATTTATCTACTTGCACTTTGACATGCTTTCGAACTGCTGGGTTGTCAGGAGCAGGGACCGAGCAACAGGAGCTCATCCCATCGCTGGGATTTGAACTGTGAACTTCTGATCGGCAAGTCCTAGGCTCTGTGGTTTAACCCACAGCGCCACCCGCGTCCCTGGTCCACTGTTCCTTATTGATTAACTTTGTTCTCCTATTCTTTTAACAAACAACAAATAAAAATATTTGTGTTTTCTGTTTCCAAAAGTGAGCTACAGCCTGGAACGACGACACACAATTCTAGGTGATCACATATCATGCCAGGATTAATTTTGTACATTTCCCTTAATTGTGCAACAACTCACACATCACCTCACCTGCCAGAATTGTGCCGAGTTTGGTCTCAAAGTGCTAGATGAAGGTGGCCTTTAACATTTTGCCAAACTGACTATCGGTTTCCAAGCCATCTCATTCTTCTCCATTGTATCAATATTTATGAAATCTGACGGCAACTTAAAATATGCAAAAAGGGATTAAATCAATTTAGCAAAGATCAGAGGCCTGTTTTGCATTTTGCACAGATTTAATATGTCCCTCTGCTGTCGAGTCGCTTGCGCCTATTACCAATTCATGAAATGTCGCCTGGAATTAGTAAATCTCTTTCATTTACTTACTTAGAAGGAAATGCTTAATAGATGTCACATGAATTTTGCAAATTGTGCTCAATCGGATGCTGATTAATAGAAAGTCATGGAAGATGCATCAATAATTTCAGGGTTGAAATTAGTGCTGAATTCTGCTTACATCCAAGCAAAGGGTGGGAAGTGGGGTAGGATGAAGGAGGCTTATTCTCTTTCTTTCACCTGTTTTAAATGTAGCTTCTTTCAGACTTAATTGAAGTTCATGTTAAAGATAAAATTGGAGCATATTACAGGATGGAAATGATGGCTTCGCTGTCATTATCTCGAGACTACAAGATGATGCGTGTCTCAAAAGATGCTCAGCCAATCTGAAATTGCCCTGATTAAATTGGAAGCTGGAGAAATTTTCTTCCTTAAGCAGCTTTATGTTAAAAGGCTAAAAGTGGAGATGCTGGAGGGGAAAACACACACACACACACACACACACACACACAATCTCATCTGCTTTATATAAAGCAAAGCACCTCAATGTTCTCCAAGCGGAATTTGGGCTCATTATCAATCCCTCTTCTATATTGATGCAGAGTTGTAGCTGAGTTTCTCCAGAGCTGTTCCAGGGTAATGACTAGCGACCGTAAAAGTGACCAGATTTCTTAAGCTGCAGGTGTGGTTGGCAGGTGCATTGCAAACCTTTGCAGAATGTCTTGCAGAGTGTTTTGCGTGTCCCTGAAGGAGGGTGGATCATGGGATGTTGGAGAGAACATAAGGAGAAACTGCTGGGTCAAGCTTACGACCCATCTAATCTACCGTCGTGTTCTCACAGCAGCCAGCCAGATGCCTATGGAAAACCCACAAGCAGGATTCGAACACAAGAGCTCTCTCCTTGTCTGTGATTTCCAGCGACTGCTATTCAGAAGCATTGCTATGGAGGTAAAGCATAGCTGTCATTGCTGGTTGCAATTGATAGCCTTGTCCTCAATTTGCCCAATCATCTAGAAGGGGTATATAAATGGCCACTGAGAATCAATCGCTTTTCATCCCACCACCAGCCAAAGACCTTTATTGCAGCAGGATAATTTGGTCCAGTGCTAAGCAATGTTAATGTATATTTGAAGGAGCTTCTCCACCCCCATCGTTCTGCCCGGACACTGAGGTCCAGCGCCGAGGGCCTTCTGGCGGTTCCCTGACTGCGAGAAGCCAAGTTAGAGGGAACCAAGCAGAGGGCCTTCTCGGTAGTGGCACCCTCCCTGTGGAACACCCTCCACCAGATGTCAAAGAGAACAACTACAAGACTTTTAGAAGACAGCTGAAGGCAGCCCTGTTTAGCGAAGCTTTTAATGTTTGATGCATTACGGTATTTTAATATTTTGTTGGAAGCCGCCCAGAGTGGCTGGGGAAGCCCAGCCAGATGGGCAGGGTATAAATTATTATTATTATTATTATTATTATTATTATTATTATTATTATTTGGACGGCAATTTTTGGTGCTCACCCTGTCCTTCATGTGGACCATGGGCAAAAGCCCAGAGGCCAACAGGACTTTCAGAGAACTTGACTTTGACAAGAAGAAGGCCTCATGGGCCCATGGACAACCTGATGAGGTGCGGTCTCATACCAGGGTTGGTATCTGCCCTCCAGGCAAGCCGGAAGCATTGTCACAGTTTAAGGAACATTCCGGTCAGATAAAGTCACAGACAAGGCTGCAGTGAGTGAAGAGGAATGGTCTACCCAAAGTCCAGAGGTCCAGAGACTGGAAGAAAATCTGATGGGTAATGTTGCATCTTGACACGCATTTCAGGGCTTTAATAGCCAGTCAGCACTAAACCCTCCCAAATTCTGGCCGGAGAAAAAATGTGTGACCTTCATGTATTATGCAAATGAAGGATATTTGCATGGGTTTGCTTGTTCTGCAGAGTTTATGCCATTCTTGCTAATCATAGAGAGGAGGGGGTGGGGGGAAGCCGCTGAAGATCTCTGCTCCACTGAAATGCTTGCTCAGTTAGCTCCTGGACATTCCGTTCCAGGACAATCTGTCAGCATTGCTTGCATTTTCGAGTTTGGCGCTGCAGACCTAAGGGCTGCAGGCTTGCTTGGTGCCGGGGGGGAATCAGTGTGCCATGTCAACATGTTCTTCAATGGATTCCTCTGACTGCATTTTGTATCTGGGGAGCATTTTTTTAAAAAATAAACCAATCTTGATTTGCTGTGATAGATGATTTCAAACTCTGAGCACACACAAAACAGGCTGTCCAATGGGAATCAAGCTGCCCAAGGAAAGGGCACTGCTAAGTGGGCATTGCTGATGCCAGTGCACCTGTGGTTCGAGACAAAGGTGTTCTTTCAAAGCATCTGCCTTTCCTCCCCTGATCTCCTTTGGTTTGCACATTCTGTTTAAAGATCAGAGCTTCTGCCGCAAATTTTAACCTTTAACTCACTCCTTTTCCTTTCTCTCAAGAAAGGGAAAGGCTGGTAGCTGTAGAGTGCATCTCCTTGATATTAAGAACAGGTTGTTTGTGGTCACCAGCTTGAGTCCTGTGTCCAGTTATGGGTAACATAGTTTATTAGGATATTGACAAGATGATAAAGAGTCCGGAACAGTTGAGGAAATTGGGTATGTTTAGCTTGGTAAAGAGAAGACTAAGTAGCAATAGGATAGGATAGCCATCTTCAAGTATCTAACGGGCTGCCATGGTCTGTTCTTAACCTGAAACTGCTCTTAACCTGAAGACCACTTTAGCTAATGGGGCCTCCCGCTGCCACTGCATCGCTGCTACGTGATTTCTGTTCTGATCCTGAAGCAAAGTTCTTAACCTGAGGTACTGTTTCTGGGTTAGTGGAGTCTGTAACCTGAAGTGTATTTAACATGAAGCACCTGTAACCCGAGGTACCACTGTAACTCTAAAAG
The DNA here is from genome assembly GCF_964234715.1 of Podarcis melisellensis. Taxonomy (NCBI): domain Eukaryota; kingdom Metazoa; phylum Chordata; class Lepidosauria; order Squamata; family Lacertidae; genus Podarcis; species Podarcis melisellensis. The sequence goes on along the minus strand of NC_138539.1, from coordinate 5,572,945 downwards.
TAGAGGTAAAGGACCCCTGGATGGTTAAGTCCAGTGAAAGACGACTATGGGGTTGCGGCACTCATCTTGCTTTCAGGCCAAGGGAACTGGTGCTTGTCCACAGACAGCTTTCCAGGTCATGTGGCCAGCATGACTAAACTGCTTCTGGCACAAAGGTACACCGTGATGGAAACCAGAGCACACGGGAATGCCATTTACCTTCCCGCCGCAGCAGTACCTACCGTATTTATCTACTTGCACTGGCATGCTTTCGAACTGCTAGGTCAGCAGGAGCTGGGGCAGAGCAGCAGAAGCTCACCCAATAAAGGGGATTCGAACCACCAACCTTCTGATTGCCAAGCCTAAGAGGCTCAGTGGTTTAGACCACAGCACCACCAGCACTATGATTCTTTGGCCACCGTGAAAGGGTTTGGTTGTTAAACTGCTCTGGGAAGCATATGAGGGTGTCCTAAAAACTCTGCAGCTCCCACAGTTCTTTAGGAGTGATATTGCAGTGGCTCCCGGTGGAGTATCAGGTCAGGTCTAAGGTGCTAGTTTTGACCTTTAAAGCCCTTTGTGGCTTAGGGCCCTCGTATTTATGGGACCGCCTCTCCTGGTATGCCCTACAGCTAATTCTCCCCTGGGCTCTTCATTGGCCCAAATAGGACTAATTTAGCCAGCTAGCCTTGGTGATCATCTAATGTTTATTGGATGGATTTCCCCCCTAAATTGATTTTTGAATTCTGAAATTATTGTTATTCATGCTTTATTCTGTATTTTATGCTGTTTTATGTTGCATCAATTAAGTGTTATAAATTTGTTGTTATCTGCCCTGAGCCCGGTTTCTGAACCGGTAAGGGTGGGGTATAAATAAAATGTATTTATTTATATGAAGATCATGGCCACTGGTCCCATCACCTCCTGGCAAATAGAAGGAGAAGAAACGGAGGCAGTGAGAGATTTTACTTTCTTGGGCTCCATGATCACTGCAGATGGTGACAGCAGCCACGAAATTAAGAGACGCCTGCTTCTTGGGAGGAAAGCAATGACAAACCTAGACAGCATCTTAAAAAGTAGAGACATCACCTTGCCAACAAAGGTCCGTATAGTAAAAGCAATGGTTTTCCCAGTAGTGATGTATGGAAGTGAGATCTGGACCATAAAGAAGGCAGATCGCCGAAGAATTGATGCTTTTGAATTATGGGGCTGGAGGAGACTCTTGAGAGTCCCATGGACTGCAAGAAGAACAAACTGATCCATTCTGAAGGAAATCAGCCCTGAGTGCTCACTGGAAGGACAGATCGTGAAGCTGAGGCTCCAATACTTTGGCCACCTCATGAGAAGAGAAGACTCCCTAGAAAAGACCCTGATGTTGGGAAAGATGGAGGGCACAAGGAGAAGGGGACGACAGAGGACGAGATGGTTGGATAGTGTCTTCGAAGCTACAAACATAAGTCTGACCAAACTGCGGGAGGCAGTGGAAGACAGAAGTGCCTGGAGTGCTCTGGTCCATGGGGTCACGAAGAGTCGGACAAGACTAAACGACTAAACAACAACAACAACATTTATTTATATCCCCAAGTGGTATCATAGCACTTTTAACATATGGTATAAATGGGACCAATGGCTCTGCTATTCAAAGATTTGTGTGCTATTTGAATTTGATGCACCGACACCTGATTTTCTCAGCCTCCATTGCCTTATTCCTCGCAAATGTGTGTCTAAACCCCTTTGAAAGCTATCCAAGTTGCTGGCTATTCCTCTATCTCACGACAACAAACTCTGTGCTGTGTGAAGGGCAAAGTAAAGTGCACAGCCCATTTCCTCCATGCCCTCCCCCTTCGATGCACTCACCTTGCAGATGTTCCATATTAATTCTGAAATACTGTAGATGGTGCAGCCAATGGTTTCTGGTAAGTGACCCATCTCCAAATGCATTAACTCAAGCAGAAACTACCGCCCGTTGTCTTGGTGGAGCCACCGCTTTCCGGAAGATTTACAGTTCGTAAACACTTCCTTGATGCATTAAGTGGAACTTTGGCTGTATGTCTGCTCCATGAACAAGGATCTGAAGCAATGTGCGATCACCTCCTAAGCAGGATTAAACAGCCGCAATTTGTTCTAAGGGTGAGGCAATGCAGGAGAAGGCAGTATCAACACTTCAAAGCACGCACACAAAAACACACACAAGTCATCTTACAATCGCATGGCACCTGAGGTCATTTTTAGCCTGGGCTTTGAGGGTGCAGTACTTGCCCAGAAAGCCTATGGAGAGGTGTTAGACTCTCTCCCATTGTGGCAACCATTAATGATGAACGCAATCCCAATTTTTATTTTAAAATAAAGTTTGCTTCGTGGGTAGTTATTTATACCCTTTGATTGTTGGCCCTGAACCCCTGAATAGTTGGCCTGAAAGCACCGTGTAATTCTTCCAAACGAGGTAAACTTGGTTTTAGCTTCTTTGACAGTCTAGGCAGGTTTCTAGCCCCTAAGGATGTCAGATGAAGGGATGGTGAGCAACTTTGCTCTTTAATCATTTAACTGGCAAAGCTTTCTTTTCTTCTCATCCCCTTGTGTCAGGAGTTGGGAACTTCAGACCCAGGGTGAAACAGTTTCTCCATTTAGCCGCCAGAACTCTCCCCAGAATATGTTTCTTGTCTGGCTATACTGCTCACTGGCCTGACTATGGGTCTCCCTTGAGGGCTTTTGTTTGGCTGAACTGAGTCTTTGAACAGTGAGAATATATTTTCTCTATCTGCAGAGGTGCCATCTCCCAAAGAACATTGAGGGGGCCCAATACGATGTTGCGTGGTTTCCTGACATTGCTCTACACCCAGCTTTCTGTTCAGCTTCCATAATGGGCCAACTCGGCCCCCTCCGAAAAAGAGATTGAGGGGACCTAAACAGACTTGCCTCCCTTGAGCCAGGGGTACAGCGTGGGATTTTGAGGGATGTGTGATTTTGAGGGGGCACAAGCCAGGTGCCCCCCAGGTACCCTGCCTGCCACCGGGGGTCTCTGGGCCCCAGAGCCCCCCCTGGTCTTGCCACCATGCCCCTAGCCCCCTCGCTGAATGGCCAACCGGCCAGTCTGAGGTGTGTGTGTGCACTGGCCGAGGACTGTGTCAGCTGGCCAGCCGGCCTCCTCCCTGCATGGGCAGGCAGCACAACATAGTACAGCCCCATGAACCCTGTCAGGAGTTCAGCCTACACTCGAGTAGGACTCTGGCAGAGACACATGCCCGACTGGCATGTTCCCTCCCTCCTGGGTGATCATTCAGGAGCTTCAAAAGCTTTCCTCAGCCCAAACATCACAGCGACCGATGCCAACCGACACCGGCACACTTAGGGATCCGCAGAGCTTATGGATCATGCACCTAACAGACCTCAGCAACTCAGCATTTTGGCTAATCTACTTTATTTACCTATAAACACACATGGAGCACCGCAACACGGCTCCCTCTCTCTCTAGCATCAGACAGCAAAGAGAAAAAGAACAAAGCGCCGAGGGCCTTCTGGCTGTTCCCTCATTGCGAGAAGTGAGGCTACAGGGAACCAGACAGAGGGCCTTCTCGGTAGTGGCGCCCGCCCTGTGGAACGCCCTCCCATCAGATGTCAAAGAGATAAAGAATTACCTGACATTCAGAAGACATCTTAAGGCAGCCCTGTTCAGGGAAGTTTTTAATGTGTAATGCTGTACTGTTTTTAACACTGATTGGGAGCCGCCCAGAGTGGCTGGGGAAACTCAGCCAGATGGGCGGGGTATAAATAATAAATTATTATTATTATTATTATTATTATTATTATTATTATTATTAGTCCCACTTCATGGGACACAGTAACACAAACATCCTGTCTCCGTCACTTCCCACTCTGTGGAGTCAAAACATATACCGTCATGTGAAAGACAACAATCCCATGACTGCAATCATGGAGCAGGAATTCTAACAAACCCTCCATGCCCTGTGCCAGCCTGGCGGCGGTGAGAGTTGAACTGGTGGTAGTGCTTTTGTTTACTCTCCATGCCCAGCCCCCGAGACTGCCTGGTGCACATGTGCACATGCACACATGCGTCCTGGGCGCCAGCAAAGGATGCAATGCTTCTGGCTGGAGCCTGGGACTATGCCCCCAGCTACTGTATAGGTCTACACCTGGCCCATCCTCTCAGGAGAATTCTGCCACTCAGTGTTAGGAGTGCATGCAGGAGCCGGGCCCTGTGACCAGTAGGGATTCACAGGACTGGGGACTTTCTAAGTTTGGCTCCCTTGGCCAATAAAGCGAGATGAGCACCGTAACCCCATACTGAATGAAACATTAAGGATTTCGGCGGAAACCAAGCACTGGATTCGAGTTCTGAACACTCCAGCAAGAGCCAGGATAGCATCAAAAAACCACTAACTTTTGCTGCTTGGAATACAGCCTACTGTATAGAAGTGCCGCTACTGTCCTACCCACTTTTGTCTCTGGGCACACCCACCATTGCCATGTGGCCCCTGGAAGTCTTCCTAAGATGAAATGTGGCCCTCTGGCTGAAAGAAGTCCCCCAGCTTTAGGTTTTATCCTGGAAAAGAACGTGGCTGGCTGGAGCACCCTGTGCACTGCAACGTTTGGTAGTACTCTGCACTGCAACATTTTGCTGTAGTTCTCCCAGTGTATTCAATGTGATTTGTGAACTTGCCCAGCCTCACGCTTAATAGACTAATGCGCTGTGAACCTGAAAATCTTGCCTCTGCTGCGAGTTCACTAGGAGGCCCGAGTTAAGCCACTTTCTTTTAATTTTTGCTCTTCCATTTGGAAGTGCTGTGTAAATGCTAGGTATTATGAGTAATCATAAATACCACTTGTCACGCCACACGGGGACAATGGAATGGAATTTTAAATCACTTAACTCGAGTTGATCATTTTGCTATTGTAGCTGGTGATTGATTGCTACGTGACAGTTGGTGGCAAAGAATGAGCAATACACACACACACACACACACACACACACACAAACACACACCCTGAAAGAGAGAGACTTTGGATTTCGGTGACATGCCTCAGCTTCAGTTACATCCACCTAAAAGGAAATTAAACAAATTACGGGAATTAAGGTGAGTTAAACAAATTAAGGCAAATGGCAAGAATTCTCAACTTAAATGAGAGTAAATCTAATTAAGGCAAATGATGCTATTATGGATTGGCAGCCAAAGCCTCAAAGGATGTGGAGACAAGCTCAAATATTTGTCAAAGGATCTGGAGAATCTTTTTTCTTTTTTTTTAAAGTCGTATTTGTATATGGAAATGCTGCATTTGTTGAAGCTTTTTATGCTCTGCAATTATTAATTATTGATACAGCCAATTACCATACACAATGACGCTGCGGAGAGGAGTACTTGAAGCCCGGAGAGAAAAGGGCAAAGAGAGAAGGAAGGAGAAGGAGGGAGACCAAGGCAACCATCCAAAACGATGATGGTGGTGGTGATTCACATTTTTAAAAAAATGCTTTTCCGTCAAAATGGAACCCCAGGGTGACTGTCTAATTTCCGTGAGAAAATAGCCCCTGTCCTCAGGTTTAAAATCTGAAAACCATGAGACAAAACGAGAAGGAGGGAGAAGGAATAATGCAAGGTTTTTATTAAAGGTTTTCTTGCCAGATGCCAAAGAGAAAAATAACTACCAAACTTTTAGAAGACACCTGAAGGCAGCCCTGTTTAGGGAAGCTTTTACTGTTTAATAGGTTATTGTATTTTGGTGTTTTGTTGGAAGCCGCCCAGAGTGGGTGGGGTATAAATAATAAATTATTATTATTATTATTATTATTATTATTATTATTATTACTGCATTACAAGAAACAATAATAATATAAGCAAATAAACAAGGGGAAGTACATAGAGTGTTTTGTTGTAAATAAAAATATGCCCTTTTCCCTTATGGGGTATCCAAGAGCCCATATAGAATCCTTACATAGGTTCCCTATTGGTAGGAGAAAATAACAGAGGCCAACCAGAGAATATTGAGAAGCAAAGCAGCTAGTAAGCTTGATCTTTATTGATCTGTTGCAACAGGGTGCTCCCCTCACACGCAGGAGAGGAAGAGGACCCCCAAAAATGCTGTGCAAGGGTTTATAAAGACTTTTGAAATTCCCATCCTCTAGATCAAGACCACCCCCAGAAACATTATGCATACATCACAGAAGGGGTGTAACCTAAGACCACCCCTCAGATACATCCCACCTACATCACAGAAATTTTAATATTGTTTTTCTCCTGTTGTTGTTTATCTCCTGTCTAGCAGGTTACTTGATTGGATTGCCTGAGGAGCCTGGCCATTCTTTTGTAGTGGTAAAATACTGGGCCAGGTCACAGGCTCACACCTTTTTCAAACAGACATATCCTTGAGACAGGATTTGTGAGGAAAGAGACAATGGGGAGGCTTTTCCAGTTTAACCTTGCAGAGAAAGGATTTGGTCAGTTTAGGAATCAAGATGGTTCCAGGTTGGTCTTCCTGTGTTGATCTATGTATGTGCAGTTATGAACATTACCATATATCTAAGACCACAAAATTCCTATCACAGTTTCCACTGTCAATTCATTCGCAGAGTCTTTTTCACAGTTGGTTTACATTTGGTAGGAGAAACTATGGTCATAGACATTGTTCTGTTGGGGGGAAAGAAAGGAGGGGGGAGAATAATGATATTTCATTTTATTGCATAGTTCTAAGTTTCAGAGTTCTTGTAATGACCAGTGAGAATGGAGGAGCCAAAAGCTGCTGGTCTTTCAGCAAAACAGGTAGGGGTGCCATATTGCAAAAAGTGAAAACCCAGACACAGCAATGAAATACACCAAAATCAACTCTATGATAAAAAGTCTCTGCAGTCCCTGCCTCTCTTCCTCGCTTGATGCTTAAGTCAAGAAAGAACTTAGCATATGAAGTTGAATGTATGTAAACACACCAAAATCTTGAGGGAGAATTTCCTGAAGAAAGAAATTAAATGTTGTAACGCAATCTAAGAAGAAATGTAACATATGGACTTGAATGTATATAAATATATCAAAACTGTGAGAGAGATTTTACTGAAGAAGCTCGAGACTCTTCATGGGTGAAACAGGCGACAAACGCCGGCACCCTGTCTAACTCTTCTGCGTAACACCACTGACACTTCGTTTGATTAAACTTATCTTCGTTGATATCTAACCCTTGAGCGCAACATCACCGACACATTGTTTGATCCAACTTACCTTTCTTGATATCTAAAGGAACTTTAAAGACTGAATCTTCCTTTTGGACACAATTTGAACGAGTTTTCTGTTTTTGGCTTCTGTAGTAGATCTTGTACATAGCTCTCTCAATTTTTGGATTATTAAGATTTAGTACGTAGAATGGTTTGGTAGTGTTTTGTGTGCCGCTTAAGACCTGACAGGTGAGCGGCTGCAGGTAACAGTCAAAGTACTAGGAGCCTTATATTGCTGATCTTTCAGCAGAAGAGATGAGGAGGCCCTGCATCCTCCTATATGTGCCTTTTCCTAGCGCAAAAGCATCTCCACCCAGATGCTTTAACAGTTGCAGAGATAAAGTTATGGGGACCCCACAAAAGGAGTGTGCCAATTATTTGCTTTGTTTTCTTTTGTGTGCAAAGACAACATCCTGAGTACTGGGATGAGGCAGAAACAGAGAGAAATTCTCTCTCAATTTTCCAGCAGGCAGAAAAGCATTGCATAAAAAATGGAGTGGTGCAGCCTCCATAGAGATCTTGAGAAATTTCATCTTTGCAAGTACCAATATGACTTGACCTGATCTGTGTGTCTTGGACTATTTCTGTGACGTGGAACTCAAAGACCCTCTGAATTTTGTACTTCTGCAAATGTTGGGGTGGTTGGGTGTTTTTTTTGGAAATTTAAAGATGCCCTATACATTTGGAAGTGTGTGTCTTAAGGGGAAATTTGTTTTAAAATAGGTATTAAAATTTTGCATGCCGTTCCTTAAAAAAAAATCAGATGAACGCAGAAATGGAATAAAACAGACTTATGAGTGAATATATGCAGAAGCAACACAGAGCAGAAATTGATGTATTCACCCATCCCTAAACTGAGCCTTAATTATAAGCCAATGCAACATTAATTTGCAAGGCTGGATCGAACCATAGATTCTGTATTCACTTTCATAAGTTAAATGGATTCATAGTACGACTGTTTTCTTAAATATTGATTTGTTTGCAAAGTTCATAGCAAAATAAAATAAAGAGAGGCGACTTCATACTAGGAGCTGTTTTCACCTGGGCTGACAACATGACCGCAGTTATGACCTGCAAAAACACAACTATTTTGTTTCATTATTTAAAGTTGGATACCTTTAAGAGTGGGCCTGTACATTTGAGGCTTACAACTCCTTCCTACATTATATACTTTACTGAAATCTAAATTGCCAGGCCCCTTGTATGCATCTCCACTTAATGTCTCAGCTGTTCTTTCCTTGTAATAGTCTTATTGATTTTGGCAGTGTATGTTTGGTAGAACGTCACTTGAGAGACTTCCCACCCTGACCTCCAGAATCCATCCTAGACCCTCCAACTGCATCTAGCTGTTCTCCTATGACAAGCACCCAGACTTTATCATGGAAGCCTATTGATCCCTGTTGTAAACCTATTCCAGCCTACAGATTGTTTGCTAATTACTCAGGCATAGTTCGATTTGAGTATTGACTTTTTTTGTTTTTGGCTAACTTTTCATTGGTAAACGTCATCACACCTAACCGAGTCCACGTTCGGCTTGATTGCACAAAGTACATGCACATGAAAACCCAGAGCAGTGCCTTCAAGTGGGAGTTGCTTTGCAATCAAATATCTGCAAACACCAATGCTTTTAGGGATGCGGGTGGCACTGTGGGTTAAACCACAGAGCCTAGGACTTGCCAATCAGAAGGTCGGCAGTTCAAATCCACGCGACGGGGTGAGCTCCCGTTGCTCAGTCCCTGCTCCTGCCAACCTAGCAGTTTGAAAGCACACCAAAAGTGCAAGTAGATAAATAGGTACCGCTCCAGCAGGAAGGTAAACAGCGTTTCCGTGCGCTGCTCTGGTTCGCCAGAAGCGGCTTAGTCATGCTGGTCACATGACTCAGAAGCTGTACCCCAGCTCCCTCGGCCAGTAAAGCGAGATGAGTGCCACAACCCCAGAGTCGGTCACGACTGGACCTAATGGTCAGGGGTCCCTTTACCTTACCAATGCTTTTAAGCGACCCCTCTGCCCCACATTCTAAGAACACCCTTTGGTTCACTACAGTGCACAGGAGTGATTCTTTGCACAGCACATAGTTTACGCAGTAGAACTCCCTCCCACAAGAGGCAGTGATGGGCAGCAACTTGGATGGTCTTGAAAGAGCAATAGACAAATTTATGGATGAGAAAGCTGTCAACATCTCCTAGCTATGATGGCTACACTCTGTCTTCACTGTTGGAGGCAGCAGTGCTTTTGAACGCCAGTGGTTGGAAACCACAGGAGGAGAGAACACTCTTCTGCTTGCAGGTTTCCCACAGGCACCTAGTTGGATGCTGTGGTGTATTTAAAAGTAAAGGGACCCCTGACCATTAGGTCCAGTCGTGGCCGACTCTGGGGTTGCGGCACTCATCTCGCTTATTGGCCGAAGGAGCTGGCGTACAGCTTCTGAGTCATGTGGCCAGCATGACTAAGTCGCTTCTGGCGAACCAGAGCAGCGCACGGAAATGCCATTTACCTTCCCACCGGAGTGGTACCTATTTATCTACTTGGACTTTGATGTGCTTTCGAACTGCTAGGTTGGCAGGAGCAGGGACCCAGCAACGGGAGCTCACCCCGTCACAGGGATTCAAACCGCCAACCTTCTGATCGGCAAGTCCTAGGCTCTGTGGTTTAACCCACAGAGCCACCCGCGTCCCTTCATGGAATATTTACAATGCAGTCAAACCACCGATTCATGTTTACTAGATAGGCATATGATGGGAGCTGAAGCTCACAGAGTTTTCCTGTAAGTTGTCTGCAACCCTGGACCGCCACTGACAGTCATTGTAGACTATACTGAGCCAGATGGACCATGGACCTGATTTGGGACAAGCCAGTCCTCAGGGACTGGTTCTGGTACCCATGATATGCTCCCATTCACCTTCCTGGTCCACTTGGGGACAACTGATTTACTTTCCCATCTTGATAGCACCATGCCATAGGAAAGCAAACACTATAAAACAAGGTCTAGAAATGATGCCATCCTCCATAAAATATCAAGCTTGCCACCTCGGCCCAAGTGCATTTGAAATGAAAATATTGGTCTTCCCGGACAGAGGCTATATTTCTCTTCCCCATTGTCATGAGGCTGCTCCCTCAGATAATGACCTTAACCTTGCATTGCCACATTATTCACTCGGTGAGCTTGCAAAAAGCACCATTTCAGCGTGCTATCTGCTCTCCTCGCTGGACCTAAATTACTCACCAAACATAGATGGATGTCTAAAGGTTCTTCCATGGAAATTGATTCTCCTCTTGGAGTTATTTTGTCTAGTTGGGGGAAGACAGCATTTAACTCCCAACTCCAGCCTTAGGAAGCATTGAAAACCATCTCTCTCTCTCTCTCTCTCTCTCTCTCTCTCTCTCTCTCTCTCTCTCTCACACACACACACACACACACACACACAACACAATTAACTTGCTGCTAGATTGAAAGGAAAGATGCATTTGTAATACAGGATGAGTAACACAGGGGAGAATTGTGTCACCTGGAGGTGTCAAAGCCATTCAGGACTGGGTAGTGGTATAGATCAGTGTGGCACTAGGAAGGAATGCCAATAGATTTTGGGGGTCTAGTGAAATGTGACTTCCAATCCTTGCTGGGAGATATGGGAAGAGTTGCTGCTGAATTGCCTGCCCAGGTAATAGAGCCCAAAATGTCAGGAACGTTTGAGGAGAACGCTTAGCTCAGTGACACAGTACACAGGTGGGCAACCTGATGTTCTCCAGATGTTCTCCAACAGCACAGTATATGGTTCAGGATGATGGGAGCTTGTGCCCACAATATCTGAATGTTACCACATTGGCCAGGCTCAGGGTGGCTCACACCAATAAAATCACAGTAAAAACATAATAGGGGGGAAACCAATTTAAAATACAGGTTAAAATGCAATTTAAAATGCAGCCTCATTTTAAAGTAGCTGATAAATCAAGACCATAAGGGGAGGGAAACATAAGGGTCAGACTGAGTCCAAACTAAAGGCCAGGCAGAACAGCTCTGTCTTGCAGGCCCTGTGGAAAGATGTCAAGTCCCGCAGGGCCCTTGTCTCTTGTGACAGAGCATTCCACCACATCGGGGCCAGTGCTGAAAAGGCCCTGGCCCTAGTTGAAACCAATCTAACCTCCTTGAGGCTCGGGACCTCCAAAGTGTTGTTATTTGTGGACCTTTAGGTCCTCCGCAGGGCATACCAGAAGAGGCGGTCCCGTAGGTTTGTGGGTTCTAGACCGCATAGGGCTTTAAATGTCAGAACCAGCACCTTAAACTCGACCCTGTACTCCACCGGGAGCCAGTGCAGTTGGTAAATCACTGGATGAATGTGATCCCACGGCAAGGACCTCATAAGGAGCCTCACCACAGCATTCTGCACCCGCTGGAGTTTCTGGGTCAGACTGGCAGCAGGTGACACAATTGTTAAGCATCTAAACTGGATGTTCATCTCTTAACGAGCCAGGCTTACAGTCCTTGTATTATTATTTTTTAAAAAGGAGACCCTACTTCTCCATTCTGAAGGAAATCAGCCCTGAGTGCTCACTGGAAGGACAGATGCTGAAGCTGAGGCTCCAATACTTTGGCCACTTCATGAGAAGAGAAGACTCCTTGGAAAAGACCCTGATGTTGGGAAAGATGGAGGGCACATGGAGAAGGGGGCGACAGAGGACGAGATGGTGGGACAGTGTTCTCGAAGCTACTAGCATGAGTTTGACCAAACTGCGGGAGGCAGTGGAAGACAGGAGTGCCTGGCGTGCTCTGGTCCATGGGGTCACGAAGAGTCGGACACGACTAAATGACTAAACAACAACAAACATCTTAAGTCCAGGGTACCTTAGGGACCACCCAAAGCATTCTATACCAGTGTTTATACCATGTTTCTAGGCACAGGTCTGCACTGTAAGACTCTGCATCTCAGTATATGTGTTGTGTTTGTCCCAGAGTTTTTACCCAGGAAAACAAAGCAAACTGCAATTGGGTTTTTTGTGTGTTGCTGTTTGCTCTGATTTAGTGGTAAAATGTGGGTTTTCCCAGGAAAAGTGCCAGGAGAAAAATATATAAACACACTCAGACACAGAACTTTAAAAGGCCTAGAAAGCACAGCTCAAAAGGAAGTCTGGATGAACCCTATGATCATTGGGAGAAAAGTCACTGTTTATCCCTTGATTTGAGAAGGCTCAGCTTACCAAGTTTTCAATGTGATCAGCCCACTTCTTAGAAGAGCATTTCAGATATTCAGCAAGCGTCTTTTCTATTAATTTTTAAACATTTGCTGAAAACTTTTTGTTATGCCTCCAGGCTTATGCAGCAATTAAGGGGGGGGGGAATCTTTTTGTAACAGTTAGCTAGTGATCTGTAATTTTATTTTATTTTATTGCGCAAATAATTGTAAACCGCTTTGATATTTTTTAATGAAATTGCAGCATGCGGGTGTTTTTGTAAATGAATAAATGATTTGCACGTCAGCTTCCAAATGCCATCAGATCACGACAGTCCAGTTAAAACGAAATATAAACAACTGTGAAATACAGATGTCACAGATTTGATAAATACGTGGCAGGCAGATATTTGAATGCGATATTCAGTATCAAAATTTAAAAAGAACCATTTCAGGGAACAGGTTTATTAAAGCCTGAGTTACTAGTCCTCATGATTGCAGAAAAGGCTGGACGAAATAATAATAATAATAATAATAATAATAATAATAATAATAATAATAATAATAATAAATTAGTTGTACCCTGCCCATTCCCAGTAGTGATGTATAAAAGTGAGAGCTGGACCATTAAGAAGGCTGATGGCCGAAGAATTGATGCTTTTGAATTATGGTGCTGGAGGAGACTCTTGAGAGTCCCATGGACTGCAAGAAGATCAAACCTCTCCATTCTGAAGGAAATCAGCCCTGAGTTCTCACTGGAAGAACAGATCGTGAAGCTGAGGCTCCAGTACTTTGGCCACCTCATGAGAAGACTCCCTGGAAAAGACCCTGATGTTGGAAAAGACGGAGGGCACAAGGAGAAGGGGATGGCAGAGGATGAGATGGTTGGACAGTGTTCTCGAAGCCACAAACATGAGTCTGACCAAACTGCAGGAGGCAGTGGAAGACAGGAGTGCCTGGCGTGCTCGGGTCCATGGGGTCACGAAGAGTTGGACACGACTAAACGACTAAACAACAAGCAACAACCCCGCCCATCTGGCTGGGTTTCCCCAGCCACTCTGGGCGGCTTCCAACAAAGAAAAAAAATACACACAGATAATAATTGAGCATACAGGGGAAGGAAGGAAACAGACTGTGTGGGTGGAAAGTTCTAATGTTAGAGACATCAACCTGTGTTGTGGACTGCCTTGAGATCTACAGCTATAGGGCAATATACAAATGCAATAGACAACAACTTATAAACCCAAAATTAACCTGTTCCTCCTGCTGATGGAGCATAGCGTTTGGAGGGCCAGGGGCTCTGTGGCCCCGGGTACAGATTTTTGAAAGAGCACCCCTTTTCCGATTGCTCTTTTGTGCTGTAACGAAGGCAGAAACCCAACAGGTCAATCTCATAGTATCGCCTTCTTTGGAAAAGTCTCAGCTGTTGAACTGATCTAGCAGAGCGAATTTTTCACAGAAAAGCAACAACAGCAACCAGCATGTAGCCATCCCATCTAGTTGATGGGACAGGATTTCTGATGGCTTATTATTTTATTGAAACAGGGGAGCAAAACCCAGATGACCCTGACAGCTTCACAAGAAGACAGGGCAGCCTAGGGGAAAGTGGTGGGGAGGCGGCGTAGCATTTTCTCTTTACCCCCAGTAATTTTCTCCTGGAACAATACATTTAACACCTAGGCAACCTGAAAATTTCACCGGCCATTTTGTCCTGAACTTTTCAACCCATTTTCTGCATTTGTCCTCTTATGATCTATTCTCAAAATAAAGGGGACCAAGAAAGAACAGTTAGAATAGCATCACTTATCCTAATGCCTTCTTATCAGAGACCCCACCTCGCCCCAAGTCAGTGGCCAGTGGCCCCCAGAGGAACAATAAGACAAAGCATTTATCCCAAGGCTCCTGTGGCATTCTGATAAGACAGCTTGGTCTTATCCACCTTTTTGAAGAAGTGCTTGGAACAGAAAGCTTTATAAGCTGTGACTTCACCCACTCCTTGCCCAGGTCTATGAGGTGCATTTTTTATTTATTTCTTTGTGTTTTGTGTGCAAAATGGAATACATTTCCCCGCTTCCTTCTCAATTTGCAACTCAATATGGAGATTAGAATAATCAGCCTCTTTGGGGGATGAATCCCTCTATCTGAGCAGAGCTTTCCTGGGGAGAGAAAAGGCTTCACAAAAAAGCACACACAGATGCTGGCATAACTCTGAATTTGCATCTCCCACACTTCATGCCAAATGCTGGAGCCATAACAGCTCACCAAACCTCCATATTCAATAGCTGTTGTTTAGTCGTTTAGTCGTGCCCGACTCTTCATGACCCCATTGACCAGAGCACTCCAGGCACTCCTGTCTTCCACTGCCTCCCGCAGTTTGGTCAAACTCATGCTGGTAGCTTCGTGAGAAGAGAAGACTCCCTGGAAAAGACCCTGATGTTAGGAAAGATGGAGGGCACAAGGAGAAGGGGACGACAGAGGACAAGATGGTTGGACAGTGTTCCTGAAGCTACCAGCATGAGTTTGACCAAACTGCAGGAGGCAGTGGAAGACAGGAGTGCCTGGCGTGCTCCGGTCCATGAGGTCATGAAGAGTCGGACATGACTAAACAACAAACAACAATTTATGGACCTAATAGATATCTAAAGCCATTTGCACATGCAGAATGTAGGCACCCTATATATAGCAATGAGCAAACCAGTGATATTTTAGGGAGCAGGTTAGCAGGCGGGTTCAATGACTTACATCATAGGAGCCTAACACAACACAAAACACTGTTGCTGTATGTAGGTTTTATTTTATTTGTTTTTTATCTTATATTTTGGAAATGTACATCCAGTTTTATTTTCCTTTAATTTTTTGGGGGGCCTCTAAGAGAGTGGGGCCCTAAGCTATAGCTTGTTTAGCTTATACGTAAATCCGGCATTGATCAGGACACCCAGTTGAGCTCAGCTGTCACCAGGTGTACTGTGGAGACACCCCTCCTACTTTCCCCCCATTAACCTGGAGCTTATGCAAATAAGAAATAATCACATTGCAGGTGATGCCTCTGAGCAAGCACACCTTTAAGGGACCGGAAGAAATCAGGTTCTATTTTCAGCCTGACCCAGCTCTCTATACCCCAGTTATCTCCACCAAGAGCATTTGGCAGGAGGTGGAGTTGTTCTCTTTTCAATGACTTCTCTTTTTGGGGACAACATCCTCATTTGGCTCCTCGCTGGGATTTCTCCAAAGATTTCCAGACTGATGTTAAGATGGTGAGGGAAATCTAAGCCAACTAGGTTTCTGCAAACAGTGCTTTGCAGCAATCGTTAGTTCCAAGAGGTGGCTGGGTGTTTTGCTGTTTTTGTTTTTTAAATGTTTGTATTTACCTTAGATACTGTGCCAAGTATTTACAGACTGAGTTCAGACCTTTTCGGGTGATGTTGTTGCTGCTGTTAATTTTAGAGCTCTGTTTTATTTTCAGTGTACGAATTCCTCTCATCAGGAGGTTTATTCAGCCTGGAGAGAAATGAGGCACTTGGTATTTATTTACAAGCTTTTTAAAAGGAAGCAATTACTGTAACCAGTTAACACAGCACCTCCTTCCTTTACCCTGAATTACTTTCCACAGGTTCTGTGAAATATACATTCTTTACACCCTACAATGAGTTTGCATCTCTATGGGAGTGCCTGCCATCGTATTGATGAGGGCAATTTGGTATCAGTCCAGGTTAGAATTAGATTCTGCTTTAGATCTAAAGTTTGAAATTGAGGTGTGTGTGTGTGTGCGCGCACACACATGCGTCTGTTGCTCTTCCTGCAAAACCCTTTCTAAAAACTCACTGTGATGACACCAACTTTAATCTCAAGTGAAATGAGCACTCACACTTTACATTGTGGGTGCCCTTTGCGGGATCGCATGTGGTGCTACAGTTCCCAGGGAACTTACTGGCAGACAGGGACTGGCTTGCTTCTCAGTGTTATTTTTTGGAGGTTCACGCCCAGCCTCAGTAGTCAAGTTTAATTGCTGGGAGGTGGGGCCAGCCCCATTCATAAATAGGAGTAGAGCCGACAGTATCCAGGCAGTCGGCTCTGGAGATTCACCCTCCCTTTGTTTAATGTTTTCTTGTTTGCAGGTTAACTTTTTATTCCTGTTTAGAGGGTGCTTCTACAGTCTATGACTGGTTGCTGTTGAAGGACCGGGAAGAAATTTTCCTGCTTTGGCAGCTTTTGTCTTACCTGTAGCAATTTATCACAACTTGGGCAGTTATGGCATTGTGAGGAATCCTTTAGTCTTTTCTTCCCTATAATGGGGGTGGGCCGCGAAGTGGCGACTCACACCCCTGTGGTGGCGATATCAGGGTCCCCTCTTAAAGAGTTTATATAATGGGTGTCATCACCTCCTGGCAAATGGAAGAAATGGAGGCAGTGAGAGATTTAACTTTCTTGGGTTCCATGATCACTGCAGATGGTGACAGCAGTCACAAAATTAAAAGATGCCTGCTTCTTGGGAGAAAAGCAATGGCAAACCTAGACAGCATCTTACAAAGCAGAGACATCACCTTGCCGACAAAGTCCGTATAGTTAGAGCTATGGTTTTCCCAGTACTGTAGTGATGTATGGAAGTGAGAGCTGGACCATATAGAAGGCTGATTGCCAAAGAATGGATGTTTTTGAATTATGGTGCTGGAGGAGACTCTTGAAAGTCCCATGGACTGCAAGAAGGAAATCAGCCCTGAGTGCACATTGGAAGGACAGATCGTGAAGCTGAGGCTCCAAGACTTTGGCCACCTCATGAGAAGAGAAGACTCCCTGGAAAAGACCCTGATGTTGGGAAAGATGGAGGGCACAAGGAGAAGGGGATGACAGAGGACAAGATGGTTGGACAGCATTCTTGAAGCTACCAGCATGAGTTTGACCAAACTGTGAGAGGCAGTGGAAGACAGGAGTGCCTGGCGTGCTCTGGTCCATGGGGTCACGAAGAGTCGGACACGACTAAACAACATCAACAAATGGGTGTCACTGGCCATACACTGAAAGGTTGTCAGTAAAATACCCTGCATGCGGGGATATGGGCTCGGCTACCTGCTACACCTACGTCTCACAGAGCAGCCTATATCCCATTTACCCTGATGTGCCCCCAGTTCCCCCGGCTGGGAGGGATACACACCCAAGGCCTAAGCCAAGGTCTTCCTACATTTGGAAGTTTAATAAAGTTGTGGCCTAATTTTAATTCCGTATAACATTGTCAGGATCTTTATTCCTTCCTTATGATCCCTGGGGGTGGGGGCGGGGGCTGTCGCTGCCTGGTCACACAATGACCCTACCACTCCTCAATGTGGTTGTGTGGGAGCCAGTGTAGTGCAGTGGTTAAGAGCAGTAGACTCGTAATCTGGGGAACCGGGTTCATGACTCCGCTCCTCCACATGCAACTGCTGGGTGACCTTGGGCCAGTCACACTTCTCTGAAGTCTCTCAGCCCCACTCACCTCACAGAGTGTTTGTTGTGGGGAAGGAAGGGAAAGGAGAATGTTAGCCGCTTTGAGACTCCTTCAGGTAGTGATAAAGTGGGATATCAAATCCAAACTCTTCTTCTTTTTCTTCTTTAGGGCTGGAACTGGTTGAAAATTTAAACTAAGATGTTTTTCTGAGCGTTCTAGCTTTCCCTGGGATGAACTGGTAATAACCTATCCCATGAGATTATATATTTCATCGTGCCCTCCTTAGTATAATTGCCATTATATAACAGTTTGTGGTTTCTGCCTTGTAATGTGCTATGTATTGTTTGTTGTTTCTTGTGAGCTGTGATTCCTGCATTTCAGGGAGGTCAGACTAGATTATCCTTGGGGATACCTTCTGACTCTGCAGTTCTATGATTGCATGAAACTGCCCTGTGGTTTATAAGGGTGGTATATAATTTAATAAATAATATTAATTATAAAAACTAAGCCTTCTTTTCACATC
Source organism: Podarcis melisellensis (assembly GCF_964234715.1). Lineage (NCBI taxonomy): Eukaryota > Metazoa > Chordata > Lepidosauria > Squamata > Lacertidae > Podarcis > Podarcis melisellensis. The sequence continues at coordinate 5,554,649 of NC_138539.1, read as the reverse complement.
CCCTGCTAAGTATTCTACCTCTATGGGAGGCACAATGACAACCAGGGTCCTGTTGACTTTAAAGCACATCTGTCTTTATGAAGATGAGATGATTGGCAGTGATAAGCACTCATTCAAAGCCACGAGCTCACAGCTACTGTCACCATTTCCGGCTATGCTTAATAGCTCCAGTCCTATTAAGCTGCATATGTCATTTGTCATGTCATATTTGCCTTCTTGCTGGCAAAAGGAATCTGCGAATTGCAGTTCCTTCTGAATATTATACAAAGGGCAGTTGTATAATTTGTTACCACCATGAGTTCTTCCTGGAGGGCCTTTTTCAGGAATGGTTGTGGTGGATTATACCCAACTTATTTTTACTCAAGAGTAGAGCCATTGAAATTAATGGACATTCAGCCACATCTATCAGTTTCAATGGGACTACTCCAGGCACAACTAGGATTGCATAGAACCCAATATTTTGTTTTATATAAATAGGTGAAACCGGGGCTAAGAGTCCCTTTTCGAATGGGAAACGTTCATCAGGTGTGGAGCACTTTCCAGGTTGTTGTAGTTGCTAGAGGTTTGGACAGATCAGGAAAAGATGGTTTCAAATTTACTGTTAGCTATGAAGTTTGCTGGGTGACCTTGGGCCACACATTATCAGACTGATCTACCTCGCAGGGGTGTTCCGAAGATAAAATGGAGAGGCTGTGCTGTAGAACAGTTGTGAGCTCTTTGAAGCAGCTGTGGGATAAAAATATAAGCACAAAGTAGACTGTCAGTTGGTTTTGTTGTTGTTTAGTCGTGTCCAACTCTTCTTGACAACATGGACCAGAGCACGCCAGGCACTCCTGTCAGTTGGTAGGGTAAAGGTAAAGGGACCTCTGACCATTAGGTCCAGTCGTGGCTGACTCTGGGGTTGCGGCGCTCATCTCGCTTTATTGGCTGAGGGAGCCGGCATACAGCTTCTGGGTCATGTGGCCAGCATGACTAAGCCGCTTCTGGCCAACCAGAGCTGCGCATGGAAATGACGTTTACCTTCCCGCTGGAGCGGTACCTATTGATCTACTTGCACTTTGAGGTGCTTTCAAACTGCTAGGTTGGCAGGAGCAGGGACTGAGCAGCGGGAGCTCACCCCATCTTGGGGATTCTAACCGCCGACCTTCTGATCAGCAAGCCCTAGACTCTGTGGTTTAACCCACAGTGCCACCGTGTCCCCCCTGTCAGTTGGTAGTACCCTCCAAAGCCCCCAGGATATGGGCTTGTGACTCAAGCAAACCCCAAAGGAATATGTGTTCTAGACAGCATAAGTCCTAGAATTGTAGAATCACAGGGTTCGAAGGGACCCCAAGGGTCGTCAAGTCTAACTCCCTGCATTGCAGGAATCTCAGCTTAAGCATCCATGGCAGGTGGCCATTCAACCTCCGCTGAGAAACCTCCAAAGAAGGAGAGTCTACCACCTCTTGTGGGAGTCTGTTCCACTGTCAAATAGCTCTTACTGTCAGAAAGTTCTTCTGCATGTTTAGTTGGAATCTCCTTTCTTGCAACTTGAAGCCATTGGTTTACGTCCTACCCTCCATAGCAGGAGAAAACAGCCCTTGAGTTATTTGACGATGCCTCTCATATCTCTTCTCCCCCTTCTCTTTTCCAGGCTAAACATACCCTGATCCTTCCACCAATCCTGGGAGCCAGTGTAGTTAAGAGCGGTAGTCTCGTAATCTGGTGAACCAGGTTCGCTTCCCCGCTCCTCCACATGCAGCCGCTGGGTGACCTTGGGCCAGTCACACTTCTCTGAAGTCTCTCAGCCTCACTCACCTCACAGAGTGTTTGTTGTGGGAGAGGAAGGGAAAGGAGATTGTTGGCTGCTTTGAGACTCCTTGAGGAGAGTGAAAGGCGGGATATCAAGTCCAAACTCCTCCTCCTCCTCTTCTTCTTCTTCTTCTTCTTCTTCTTCTTCTTCTTCTTCTTCTTCTTCTTCTTCTTCTTCTTCCTCCTCCTCCTCCTCCTCCTCCTCCTCCTCCTCTTCTTCTTCTTCTTCATAAGGCTTAGTTTCCAGGAACTGGCTGGATGAAGAGGAGTGGTGGTGGAAGGCAGCAGCTGGGGAACCCCTTAGGGAAGCCTGAGAGGAGGAAGGCTCGGAGTCTGTGGAGTGGTGGTGGGACAATGAGAACAGGTCACAGAAGGAATGGCTGGATGCTGAAGAAGCAACAGGCTTTAGTGGGAAAGAGGAGCCAGGTGCATCTGACTCAGAAAGTATGTCTACATGGAATGGTGCCAACAGGAGCTGACATCCAAAACAAGTGGTGGGCACCAGCTTGGGAATGGCTGGCTTTGGTGAACCAAAAGAGGGCCACCTAGGTGCGGGGAGGTGATATATCAATGTCTTTGGCCCCACCTTTTGCACCAACATCCGTACAGGTGGTTCATGCATTCATGGATTAGAACCTGCCCTAGACAACCTCACTCATCTGCTTAGGGTCTGGGCGAGGGGTGGTCAAAGCAGGAGATAATCAGGCACAATGATGCTAACAGGTGTTCAAACCATTTTGCTTTTAAAAAATACATCAATTCCCCATCCCAAATTTTAACCTCTCCAGCTAGCGACACTGGAGATACAATCCCATTTTTTTTCTAAAGAAACAAATATCTTTTAACACCCACAACAACAAATATGACCTCTTATTATCAAAGGCAGCTTGCCTGAGAGAGAGAGAAAGAAAAAGTTTCCCCTTTGGAGGCTGGCCATTTTGAAGATCAAAGGACAACATGTGTTAGACTGTTTCCTCTGTTCAAAAGCCACCGAAATAGCAGCAAAAAGGGAGCCTTCATATCAAACGGCTCTGGCGCCTGACTGGGAAGAGGCGATGCGCTTTTTCTTCTGTTGATTTCTCCACTTTTCAGCCATTAGGTTAACGTTCTCAGCCTTCAAAGTAGAAGCTTCAATAAAGCAAGTGGAGGCACCTTTTTCACACAGCCGGGAGGCAGGACTCCTGGAGAAACAAACAAAAGAGATGAAGAAGAACGATAAAGCCAAACAAGAATATGGAACAGCTTCTGTACGAAGAGGTTCTCCCCTCTGCCAAAAAACCCCACACAACTCAAGGCAACAAGACATTCAGAAGCTTGTACTGGCATTTGGAACCATGCTCTGGTGCAGTGAAGACTTGCCTATTAGGGCAAATTGGGCCCTGCCCTACTCATCTAGCCAGCCTCCACCTGCCTGCCTTTTTACTTGCAACCAACCTACAGGGTAGCCTTGACTCTGAGCTTCCTCTTCCTTAGTTTCAGTGTTTGCTGTTGTAGAATTCAATCTTCTCCTCCTCCTCCTCCTCCTCCTCCTCCTCCTCCTCCTCCTCCTCCACCACCACCTCCTCCTCCTCCTCCTCCTTTCTTTCATAGCTGAGTAAGTTTGTCTTCCATAAACACGATTTTAACAATGAGTCCGTAAGTGACTGTGGATTTTGACTGGGAAGGACGGGGAAGGAAACACACCTGCCCTTAGCAAAGCTGTTACGTACAGATTCATAGTCTCTTATGGAGTTGTTATACACACACACACACACACACACACACAGTGGTACCTCTGGTTACATACACTTCAGGTTACATACGCTTCAGGTTACAGACTCTGCTAACCCAGAAATAGTGCTTCAGGTTAAGAACTTTGCTCCAGGATGAGAACAGAAATTGTGGTCCGACGGCGCAGCAGCAGCGGGAGGCCCCATTAGCTAAAGTGGTGCTTCAAGTTAAGAACAGTTTCAGGTTAAGAACGGGCTTCCAGAACAAATTAAGTACTTAACCCGAGGTACCACTGTGTATGTGTGTGTGTGTGCGTGTGTGTGTGTAGCATTAATCACATGTAACAGATATATACACAATTTGAACATAATCCTTTTTGGACAGAAGACTGAAGTGTGCTCCCAATTTTGATTCACAAAGCAGCATCCCTTAAGTATCAGAAGTTTGTCCAACACCATCCTAATGCTTTGGTAGCCAAACTCTCTTGAGGCTAAACCCCCTTTTGGCAAGATAACAGACCTGCCAAATCTGACAGGTAGGATACAAGGCTGCATATAAATTGTGCGTTGTTGAGAACCTCGGAATATCCTCATGTTAATGTTATCACTTTCCTTCAGACTTCCTTTTCTGGAAGGAGCCAAACAAGCCCAGCCGTCAGATCCCCTGAAAGCTTGGCTCCCTGCCTGATCTGAACATTTATCCCTGACAGCCAACTTTTCAAACTCCATCAGCTCACTGGGAGATGCTCCTGTCTCTCCACGTGAGGACGTTCACCTAATTGTCTCCAAGTGACTTCTGGGTCTCTTGTCGCTTCTCCAAAACTTGATGGGCCTGCTCAATTACAGGATATTAAGGAACTCCACTCAAGAGCTTGCAATGCATATTTGGGCCCCTGGAAGGATTAATGCAGGAACTAAAAATAAGCAAAGCTCAAAGCTCCTTTTCCATCTTGAGAGGAGCATTTCAATGACCAGCTTAAAAGTACTGCTCGTGTGATTAATCTTACGGCATGAACATGCTTCACTCCTCACTTTTAAGAGCTGATAGCTTAACAAATTCCTTGCATCATGTGTGAGCCAAAAGAACTTTCATGAATGTGCAATGGGAGGAATTCCATTTTGCTTTCATGGCTGTCATGACTCAGGCCCTTCTTTTGGGGATAAGGCTGGGAATTCAGAAATGGAGAGGGTATTGCCCTCAGGATGAGCCCCAGAAACACCAACTAGAAGCATTTTTGCAAGAAGATCCCATGACGCACCGCTCCAGCTTGAGAATACCATTTCCCGCTTCTCTAACACAAAAGGACTCCATCTCAGAAGCCTCAGAGCAATTGGTATCTCCTCTGCTCTCTTCCTACTTGAAGATTCTATAATTCTATCTTCTGGACCATTCTGGCTGACTGGCTGAATGGCACTTCTCAGTGAAGGCAGAACTAGCTAGAAGTCACCTGCCATCTATGGCTCTGTATGAGAGTCAACTGGTACTGAAGCAATATCTGAGCCCTTCTCTTATGCAACGTTCAACCTGAGCCCTGCACAGAGCTGTCCATGGTTGCCTGGCCTTGCCTTTGCCCACGGCATTCAAAGAATAATAGAATTGCAAGGTTCAAGGGACCCCCAAAGGCCACCTAGTCCAACTCCTTGCAATGGAGACCTTCTGCTCTGGAAGGTGCTCTGACCTTAGGCGGTGGGTAGTCTTATTTATACCTCGCCCATCTGGTTGGGTTTCCCTAGTCACTCTGGGCGGCTTCCAACTGAATATTAAAAACAATACAGCATCAGACATTAAAAACGTCCCTAAACAGGGCCACCTTCAGTTGTCTTTTAAAAGTAAAATAGTTGTTTATTGCCTTGACATCTGCTGGGAGGGTGTTCCCCAGGGCAGGTGCCAATACAGAGAAGGCCCTCTGCATCGTTCCCTATAACCTCACTTCTCACAGTGAGGGAACCGCCAGAAGGCCCTCGGCGCTGGACCTCAGTGTCTGGGCAGAACGATGGGGGTGGAGACGCTCCTTCAGGTATACTGGACCGAGGCCATTTAGGGCTTTAAAGGTCAGCACCAACACTTTGAATTGTGCTCGAAATGTACTGGGAGCCAATGAAGATCTTTCAGGACCAGTGTTATATTGTCTCGGTGGCCACTCCCAGTCACCAGTCTAGCTGCCGCATTCTGGATTAATTGCAGTTTCTGAGTTACCTTCAAAGGTAGCCCCACATAGAGCGCATTGCAGTAGTCCAAGCGAGAGATAACTAGAGCATGCACCACTCTGGCAAGACTTTGGCTGGGAGGTGGGCAAATGGCAAAACAAACAAGAGAATTGACTTGATGCAGAGTGTGAAGGGGGCAGTAGGAAGCTGGTCTCAAATTATACCTTTAGTTATAGGACCACAGGTCAAGCAGGGTAGGGTGGGGGGTGAAATCACTCCCAACTGCATGAGGAGATTTCACCCCTCCCATATCCAAGAATCTCCTGATGAGTCTGCTGATTCTCCAGAGAGGAGGGGGCGTGTTCTGCTCTCTACTTATTCAGCTCCAGCACCACATCAAAGAATCAGTCAGTCAGTCAGTGTGTCGGAGGGAGAGAGAGAGACTGAGTGTTACAGATCATGTGTAGAGATAAGGTTGCTGCTAAGAGCAGCTGCAGACACTCAGTGCAGTGCAGCATTCATTTATGCTTAGACCTATTTAGCTCTGTATATAGTTGTGTATAATAGTTGTAGATAGAATAAAGAAGATATTCTACAGAGCTGCTCTCCGAGTCGTTTATACTCTGCTATACTCTGCTGTGCGACGACTGTCTTCTTGTGGGAGTGAATCCGGTGCTCACAACTCTAAGCTGTTAGTCCACAGCACTTTGACCAGTTCCTGTCCAGAAGGTGGTCTCTGGAAGTGCTACCCAGCTCGCCCAGCCCAGTCGGGGCTGAAGTGGATGAGTCCAGTTCGTGGCACTGGCTCAAGGGCAATGCTGACACTGCAGGGGGTTGGACTAGATGACCCTCAGGGTCCCTTCCAACTCTACAGTTATATGATTCCATGATCCCTTGGCCTGATTTCTCAACTGAAGAAAGGTTTAATTGGTAGGGAGGCTGTAAAATACAAACTTTGGGTTCCATGACTGAAGAAGGGATTAGAGATAAATTTAAAATAATAACGAAGTAGAATCACACACACAGTAAAAATGCCATGAAATGATTCATCAGATGTGGTCCAGGGCCACCACTTGGATTGTGGCTTAGCTAGAAAGGGAAGAACCTGTCAGTTTTGGAGTCTCACTTTCCCAAACAGTTTGCCACATTTCCACATCAGTCTGCATTTTTCTTTAAGTCCTCATAAAAATCTACCAGCATATTAGTGCTCATTTTCCCCAAATGTACGCATTTTGCAAGCAAGTTTTCCCAATATAAATTGCATCATGGTATCTTATTTTCACTTTTCCACAATATATGCTTATTTTCTACACATTTTTTTTGTTGGAGAACAAAATTTGGAGAAAAGTGAATTTAAGGGACGCCCAGGTTTCAGTTTAAGTATTATTTTGAGAGGCGCAAATTACAGGTTGGCTTGTATTAAAACCTGAGCTGACCCATATTTCTCTCCCCATCACTCCTAGTTTGAACAGGTTGATTTTGGACTTTCATATCAATGGTTCAAGTTCATGGGAACATTCTTAAGGTGTTTAATCAAGGACAGAGATGAAAGATTGGATTCGAGCCAGGAATCGCATAGATGGTGTTCATTTCAACCTCCATGAATATGCATGGCACTCAGGCGGCGGATTGTATTGACATTCTGCTTCTGTTGCAGTTTAGGGATCATTTAGATTGGATTAATTGGATAATTGTGGAAGTGTGACAGAAAGAAAGATAACAACGTACTTTAAAAATGAATATATATGGCACTTCGGACAGCAGAGTTGACTTGCCAGTGCTGAACAACCAACCGTGTTGTCTTGAAGTTGATGGTTTGTGTGTGTGTGTCAAACTGCAATCTGCATGTAGGTAATGCGCAATTATGCTCATTTCTAGGCTAAGGATGCGTTTAGCATCCCAACCAATGAGTGAGAGTCCAAGGCTGGCTCAAGACATTTTGCTGCCTGAGGCAAAGGAGAAAATGCCACACACAAAATGGCACTGCCCTGTCCCTGAGGGAGATCAGCAGGGTAGTTATGAAGGCAGAGGGCAGACACACAGCTCTCTGGTCAGGCAGTTCAGGAACAAGAGCTGAAGGGCACCACTGCCTCCCAGAATATGCTACCTGAGGCAGCTGCTTCATTCTGCCTGTTGGTTGGAGTGGCCCTGTGACAGAAATACCCCTAAACAATGTTCTTCTAATACTACTGTTTATTAGCGGTTGTATCCATTGCTACAGTTTCTTTCACACAATTTTATGGGTGCACGATTGGACTGCCTTCTTGGAAGCTGCCCAGAGTGGCTGGGGAAACCCAGCCAGATGGGCGGGATACAAATTATTATTATTATTATTATTATTATTATTATTATTATTATTATTATTATTATTATCTCCTCTCCAGCCTGACCCTTCACCATGAGTTCCCAGGGCAAGCTACAACCATTTAAAAACACAATATTTAAATCATTTAAAGAAAACTACAATGAAGAGGATAGCCTGGGTCCTGAACGATATCAGGCAGGTCAGGGACAGAGGTGAAAAGCTGTTTCCTAGTTCTGCTGGATCTCTCAGAGGTCTTTGACACCATTGATCATGTTACAGATAGGTAGCCGTGTTGGTCTGCCATAGTCAAAACAAAAAAAAATTCCTTCCAGTAGCACCTTAAAGACCAACTAAGTTAGTTCTTGGTATGAGCTTTCGTGTGCATGCACACTTCTTCGTGTGTATGCACACGAAAGCTCATACCAAGAACTAACTTAGTTGGTCTTTAAGGTGCTACTGGAAGGAATTTTTTTTTTGTTTTGACCATTGATCATGGCATCCTTCTGGACCGTCTAGAGGTGTTGGGAGCTGGGGGCACTTATACAGTGGTTCTGCTCCTTCCTCCTGGGCTGTGTTCAGAAAGTGGGGGGGGGGATGTGTGTTCAGACCCCTGGGCTCCCACTTGTGGGGTGCCTCAGGATTCAGTCCTCTCCCCCATGCTTTTAAACATCTATATGAAGCTGCTGGGAGAGATCATCAGCGGGTTTGGGCTGGGCATTCAACTCTCCCTCAAATCTGAACCAGTGAAGGCAGTGAAGGTCCTGTGTGAATGTCTGGAGGTGGTTGGAGGATGGAAGGTGGCTAACAAAAGGACTGTTTTGAAGGACCAGGTGCACAGCCTGGGAGTCATTTTGGACTCACAGCTGTCCATGGAGGCACAGGTCAATTCTGTGTCCAGGGCAGCTGTTTACTAGCTCCATCTGGTATGCAGGCTAAGACACTACCTGCCCGCAGACTATCTCGCCAGAGTGGTGCATGCTCTAGTTATCTCCCGCTTGGACTACTGCAATGCGCTCTACGTGGGGCTACCTTTAAAGGTGACGCAGAAACTACAACTAATCCAGAATGCGGCAGCTTGACTGGTGACTGGGAGCGGCCGCCGAGACCACATAACACCGGTCCTGAGAGATCTGCATTGGCTCCCAGTACGTTTCTGAGCACAATTCAAAGTGTTGGTGCTGACCTTTAAAACCCTAAATGGATTCATTTAGTGGGGCTACCTTTGAAGGTGACCCGGAAACTACAAGTAATCCACAACGCGGCAGCTAGACTGGTGACTGGGAGTGGCCACCGGTACCATATAACACTGGCCCTAAAGGATTTTCATTGGCTCCCAGTGCATTTCCGAGCACAATTCAAAGTGTTGGTGCTGACCTTTAAAGCCCTAAATGGCCTCGGTCCTGTATACCTGAAGGTTCGTCTCCACCCTCATTGTTCAGCCCAGACACTGAGTCGAGTTCTGAGGGCCTTCTGGCGGTTACCTCACTGTGAGAAGTGAGGTTACAGGGAACCAGGCAGAGGGCCTTCTCAGTAGTGGCACCTGCCCTGAGGAATGCCGTCTCACAAGGAAATAAACAACTATCTGACTTTTAGAAGGCATCTGAAGACAGACCTGTTTAGGGAAGTTTTTAATTTTTTATGTCTTAATATGTTCGGATATATGTTGTGAGTCTCCCAGAGTGGCTGGGTAAACCTAGCCAGATAGGCGGGGTATAAATAATAAAATTATTATTATTATTATTATTATTATTATTATTATTAGGTTGGAGAAATGAGATGCACTCCCCCAATGTGTGATTCCCAGCAACTGGAATTCAGAGTCATGCTCAGTGGGTGAGACACATAGTCATCACGGCTGGTTTCAGTTCATGTGAGCCTGGCCAACACTGTATTATGACAACCCCACGATAAACCTGCTGAAGCAGCACTTCCATCAGTGAAGATATTCATAATTTACCAACTCCCTTCTTCCCCAGCGAACATTAAAATGATGTGCCAATTGATCTTGTGTTGCTCTTTAGTGCCCTTCAGACTAACCTGATTAGCTGTTCATCTTGTTCCTGACTGAGGTTCAGATTTTAGAGAGCCTCTTCGTACTTGTCTGGTAACTCATATTTCTTCTTGCTGGCTGTAAGAGAAGACATCTATGGACTTCATTACGGGTGTATGTTCTGCAAAGAGAACCCAAGATATACTCACAATATGTTATGATACCCAACTCTCATGGCCAAGGCTTCCAACTTGTTCTTTTAAACGATTGCTGCTTAGTTCAGTAGCTGGAGACAGAGACAGCTTTTGACAGATCACGAGCGAAAGATTGGTGAATTTTAGGAAGGGAAGGGCAACCTGGTGATTTTGCTACATTAAGGGTGGGAAGCTTATTTGAGAAGCTTGAAGATTCAGGATAGATGAAAAAAAAATTCACACAGTTCATAAACTATGGAGCTTATACCCACAGGATGAAGTGATGGCTGCCAACTTAGCTGACTTTAAAAGAGGATGAGACAAATTGATGGGGGAGACTTAGAGGAGGTAAGATAGCCATATGATATCATGGTATCATTGTTAGAATTCCTGGCTCAATGATTGCAGTCATGGGATTGTTGTCTTTCACATGACGGTATATGTATTGACTCCACAGAGTGGGAAGTGACGAAGACAGGATGTTTGTGTTCCTGTGTTCCATGAAGTGGGACTATTGTCCTTTGTTCTTTTCCTCTTTGCTGTCTGATGCTAGAGAGAGAGGGAGCCATGTTGCAGTGCTCCGTTTGTGTTTATATGTAAATAAAGTAGATTAGCCAAAATGCTGAGTTGCTGAGGTCTGTTATGCAAGCTGCGCAAACTCTGCAGATCCCTAAGTGTGCCGATGTCTGTTGGCATCGGTCGCAGTGATGTTTGGGCTGAAGAAAGCTTTTGAAGCTCCTGAACGATTCACCAGGAGGGAGGGAACATGCCAGTCGGGCATGTGTCTCTACCAGAGTCCTACTCAAGTGTAGGCTGAACTCAAAACAACCATATGATAGCCATCTTCAAATATCTCAAGGACTGTCACATGGAAGAGGGAGCAAGCTTGCTTTCTCCTGCTCTGGAGGGTAGGACTCGAACCAATGGCTTCAAGTTACAAGAAAGGAGATTGCGACTAAACATCAGGAAGAACTTTATGACAGTAAGAGCTGGTTGACAGTGGAATGTGTCGGGAATTCAAGCCTATATCAGCAGAAACTGGCAACAATCCCAGGCACCCGGCTTGATTCCCTGTTGACCTCCCTGGCTGCATTCCCCAGCAAGCGCAGGCTAGGTCTCGATCGGCGATTCTTCTCAAACGTGAGAAAAACACCCCCCTCTTTCCTGCCCCCCCCCGGCAGGGGAAAGAGATAGACAGAAACGTATTTACATGCTTTTATTTCTGTCTTTGCAGCATTACAAAAAACATGACTGCTCTCTTCAAACTCCAGCAGTGTAGTGACAAACTTCACTTCCTGGACAGGAACAAACGGAAGAGCTCATATTACACTCTGAGTCAATTCCAGTGCTTCACACTGTGAATTGACTGTCCCTCTGTTTCCCATGGGCAGTCCCAACATTCCCATCATGTTTACTTTTCAAGCTAGGACTTTGCAGCAGCATTGCTTCAATATCGTAACAGAATGGTCTTCCTTGGGATGTTGTGGACTCTCCTTCCTTGGAGGTTATAAGCAGAGTTTGGATGGCCATCAATCACAGATGCTTCAGCTGAGATTCCTGCATTGAAGGGGGTGGGACTAGATGACTCTTGGAGTCCTTCCAACTCTATAATTCTATGATGGGCCGCTATCAATGGCTACTATCCATGTAGGCTTGGCTCTGCCTCCATAGCTGGCTTCTGAATACTAGTTGCTGTAAACCACAGGGCAGGAAAGTGCTCTTGCGCTTGGGTTCTGCTCCTTGGTTTACTACAGGCATCTGGTTGGGTGCTGTGAGAACAGGATGCTGAATTAGATGGACCATTGGCCTGATCCAACAGGACTCTTCCTATCTTCTTATGGCTGTCAGGCTCAAGGAATTCTCTCCTCCCTGTCATGGTCCTGTCTACAGGCGATCGAAGTCCCGGCTGAGGACATCAGGACTGGGGGCAAGATGGCGAGGTGGGAGCAGGAATGAGAGTTCAGAAGCCAGAAGTCAGGAGGTCAAGAGTCCAAGGGTCAGAGAGCCGGGAGTCAAGAAGCCAGGGGTCCGAGGGTCAGGATGCAAGGAGTCACAAAGTCAAGGGTCCAGGTGTCAAGAAGCAAGGAGTCACAAAGTCAAGGGTCCAAGGATCAAGAAGCAGGGAGTAAAAAAGCCAAGGTTCAAGGATCAGGAAGCAAGAAGCCAAACACAGCAAGGCAGGAAGCGTGTTGCTGTGGCAAAGAGCCGAAGGGAAATGCCAACCTTATATCCCTTCCCGGCTCTTGCAACCAGGTGCATTGAGTTACCAAGTGGCCTCACCTGTGCAGCCGCGCCTTGCATCTTCAGAAGAAACTGAGGAAGGCCCCAGTCCTGCAAAGCCCTACTGGTCACAGGGCCTGGCTCCTGCACACACTCCTGACACTCCCCTGGTAGCATCAAGGATCAAAGGAGAAACAAGAAAGTTTGTATTTGTGGTTTTTATTCAGTAATTGTGAAGCAAGGCAAACAATACAGTCCTTAACTCCATGGTGAAGTTGCTCACTCTGAGCCCCTCTCCTTCCTTCCCCAGCAACAGCCCGTGGCTCTGCGAGGGGCCTCAGAAGTCAAATGCTGTTGAGCTCTTTGCTCTTGAATTCTAAGTGAGCGGCCAGTATGTGGCGATGGTGGAGCTTCTACTGTATGCTCTCCAAGGAAGTCTCTGCTGGAAGTTCTCCAACTCCCCCTCCCTCTCCTAACATTTCATAACTTGGCAGCTCTGCGTTCTGCTGTAATACAATCCTGTCTCCCTCTTCTCTTGAAACTACTGGAGAAGAGGGAGGGATCCCCGCCCACTCCTCCTCCAAGGGAAGTAGAAAAGTAGGAGGGGGCGATTCCCAAACCTCCTCTTCAGTCCAGTCCCTGACAAGGACTTTTGGATCTGGAAGGCAGAGGAATCTCATCCTTTGAAAGACCAGTATGGAAAAATCTCTCGCAATGCAGAATTAAGGAAGCTTGCAACATCTTCAACCAATGGACCACTCTGTACCTTTGGCCATTGACCTTATTTGCATGTGAGTACAGCTGTGACAGCAGCAGCCTGCAAACCAGGAATAGGGTGTGTGTGGCCCTCCAAGTGTTGCTGAACTCCAACTCCCAACATCCCTAACTATTGGCCATGCTGGCCAGAGTGATGGGAGCTGGAGTCCAAGAATATCCAGAGGGATGCAAATTCCCTATCCCTGAAGTAGACTAAGTCGGTCCCTCTTACATCTCCAATACACATACCAGATAGTTCTGATTTTCCAGTGTCCGGGTATCGCCTTGCTGCAGAATCCAAGCATTGCCATAATTTGGTAGGCACCATGCCAGTTGCTAAATTCCCCAAAGGGCAGAAAAGCTGCTGGAACCAGGCCTTTCAAGTGTAAGGCTGCAGTCCTAAGCATTCTTTCTTGGGCACAAGTCCCACTGAAATCAGTAGGGACTTCCTTGTGATTAAAAATGGGTAGAATCAGGTTGTAAATGGAATCGCTCCCGGAGGGCTCCCAGAGCCATTGAATTAGCCCCCTGTTTTCAAGCAGATGCAAATGGGGGAATTTAATACCAGTCGTGTTCCCCAAATCAAATTATGCTGCTTGTGTTTTGGGGGTTTGTTTATTCATTTGGAAGAAAAGCTTCTGGGCTCCGTTTTGATCAATAATAATAAAAAACAAGAATGCAAACATTTATCTGCATTTGCTCAATAGTAAATGAAATCCAGTACCTTAGAGCAAAGAAAAACTCTCCCAATGCAGAATTATTGCCTTGGTGATATCAGTAGCCAATGGACCAATAGTTGCTTTCTGCCAACTGTCCTAATTCTATGTTTGGACCATCGTAGCAGCAGAGGTGAGGGAATGAAAAAAAGATGTTTCTTTCATAATATGGAAATGTCCTTGCCTATCTCAGCCCAATTCGCTCATTATGAAGTGGAAGCTTCCATGTCCATGTGTCAGCCAGAAGAATGACATTTTTGTATAATAATAATAATAATAATAATAATAATAATAATAATAATAATAATAATTTATACCCTGCCCATCTGGCTGGGTTTCCCCAGCCACTCTGGGCAGCTTCCAACAAAACACTAAAATACAATAACCTATTAAACAATTAAAAGCTTTCCTAAACAGGGCTGCTTTCAGATGTCTCCTAAAAGTTTGGTAGTTATTTTTCTCTTTGACATCTGGTGGGAGGGCATTCCACAGGGTGGGTGCCACTACCAAGAAGGCCCTCTGCCTGGTTCCCTATAACTTGGCTTCTTGCAGCGAGGGAACCGCCAGAAGGCCCTCGGCGCTGGACCTCAGTGTCCAGGCAGAATGATGGAGGTAGAGACACTTCTTCAGGTATACTGGACCGAGGCTTTAAAGGTCAGCACCAACACTTTGAATTGTGCTCAGAAACGTACTGGGAACCAGTGTAGGTCTTTCAAGATGGGTGTTATATGGTCTCGGCGGCCGCTCCCAGTCACCAGTCTAGCTGCCGCATTCTGGATTAGTTGTAGTTTCCGGGTCACCTTCAAAGGTAGCCCCACATAGAGCGCATTGCAGTACACCAAGCGAGAGATAACTAGAGCATGCACCACTCTGGCAAGACAGTCCACAGGCAGGTAGGGTCTCAGCCTGCGTATCAGATGGAACTGATAAACAGCTGCCCTGGACACAGAATTGACCTGCACCTCCATGGACAGCTGTGAGTCCAGAATGACTCCCAGGCTGCACACCTGGTCTTTCAGGGGCACAATTACCCTATTCAGGACCAGGAGTCCTCCACACCTGCCCACATCCTGTCCCCCCAAAACAGTACTTCTGTCTTGTCAGGACTACAATCTTGTTAACTGCCCTCCATCCTCCAACCACCTCCAGACACTCACACAGGACCTTCACTGCCTTCACTGGTTCTGATTTGGAAGAGAGGTAGAACTGGGTATCATCCGCATACTGATGAACACCCAGCCCAAACCCCCTGATGATTTCTCCTTGCGGCTGTATGTAGATGTTGAAAAGCATGGGGGAGAGGGCAGAACCCTGAGGCACCCCACAAGTGAAAGCCCAGGGGTCTGAACACTCATCCCCCCCCACTTTCTGAACACGGCCCAGGAGGGAGGAGCGGAACCACTGTATGACAGTGCCCCCAGCTCCCAGCCCCTCTAGACGGTCCAGAAGGATGTTATGGTCGATGGTGTCAAAAGCCGCTGAGAGATCCAGCAGAACTAGGAAACAGCTCTCACCTTTGTCCCTAGCCCGCTGGAGATCATCGACCAGTGCGACCAAGGCAGTTTCAGTCCCATGATAAGGCCTGAATCTCGACTGGAAGGGATCCAAATGGTCCGCTTCTTCCAGGCATACCTGGAGTTGTTCAGCAACCACTCGCTCAATCACTCTGACATCACAAGACGTCCATCTCTTTATACCTGACAGTGGATCGCTCTGTATGGATCTGTAAGACGAGAAGCAGTCCTGAGACTGGTCCATAAAACTAGGAGATTATTTGCAACATTCAGAAACTCTAGGACTGCACCACTTCAGGATGCTGGTGGGAATCAAATTCTGAATGCTGCATTGCTAACCCGTGTTCCTTCAGATATTGTTGGCAAAGAATGCAGATGGAATCAATTTTAAATGGATTTATACGTGGAATTTGGTGG
Source organism: Podarcis melisellensis (assembly GCF_964234715.1). NCBI lineage: Eukaryota > Metazoa > Chordata > Lepidosauria > Squamata > Lacertidae > Podarcis > Podarcis melisellensis. The sequence goes on along the minus strand of NC_138539.1, from coordinate 5,538,889 downwards.
CTGGTTTTATCAAAATTTTTCCCATATTGAACTGCCTTCTGCATCAAGCACCCACTCATCAGCAATGACTTGTGCATTGACATTATTATTTTCAAAGGTAGACTAAGCAAAATTGTATGCAAAAAATACATATATATTATGTATAATATTATGGAAGTGTTGAGTCCCATGTTGTACCATATTTCCACAGCAGTATTTTACAAATATCAATACATAAGTACTTTTATACAGTTTATATGCACTGTAGCACGTATCTGTTTGTGTGCTGGTTACTTTAGGAAACCAAGAGTGCATATGAATATAATAGTCTAACATTATGGATAATAATACTTATCATAATGCATGTGAGAAATGAAAATGTTTATATTTGTAGCAGAGCTTTTTTTGTTGAGATCAAGGGACACCATGATCATAAGAAAATATTCCTGCTTGACATGGATATTTTGACAAAATTCATTAGCAGTTGTTGGACTACAACTCCCATCACTCATGACTTTTTCCTGTGGTAGCTGGGAATGATAGCATTTGGAGTCCGGCAACCTTTAGAGGGCCACAAGTTCCCCTTCCTATCCTAATCTTTAGTGTATTCTGCACCCGTTAACCCTCCTAGACTTTTTCAGGCGATATCAAAAATGCTACAATGTCTTTAAGATACATGTAAGGTAAAGGGACCCCTGAGCATTAGGTCCAGTCATGGCCGACTGGGGTTCCGGTGCTCATCTCGCTTTATTGGCCAAGGGAGCCGGCATACAGCTTCCAAGTCATGTGGCCAGCATGACTGAGCCGTTTCTGGTGAACCAGAGCAGCGCACGGAAACGCCGTTTACCTTCCCGCCGGAGCGGTACCTATTTATCTACTTGCACTTTGATGTGCTTTCGAACTGCCAGGTGGGCAGGAGCTGGGACTGAGCAATGGGAGCTCACCCCGTTGCAGGGATTCAAACTGCCGACCTTCTGATCGGCAAGTCCTAGGCTCTGTGGTTTAACCCACAGTGCCACCTGTGTCCCTAAGATACATGTAGGACTTCATTATTTTGACCAGCTACAGCTTCTCTCCTCTCCTAGTCCTACTTGGGTTCTTTCTCTTGACTGCTGTCCTGCTAATAATCCATTTGACTATCCGCTTTCCCTCCCCGCCCCGCCGACCTTCCCCAGTCAACATTTCCTATGTGATCTATAACCACACATGAAAATCCAAAGAGAAGTTTGTAAACCAAAATCTCGGACTGTATTCGGGTTTTTTTTTGTCTTCCTTGAAGCCTGCTGCTTTAACTGTCAGGATCCAGATTGTTATCACCTCGTAAAATGAGACATTTATCTCCTCAGTGTAATTTACAGCCTCTCTAAAAATGAGCAATGGAACGGGAAAGAGTAAGGGTTGGTACCCCAGAGTCTTCTCCAGCATGTCTGAGCCAGGGAGTGGCCCCACTGGAATGCCTTGAATGATAGAGAGGGGGAAAGAATCCCTCATTTCATTATTATGACTTCAAAATGCGAGCATCTGACAGCACAAGGGCGATTGTTACCCCCCCCGATTGGAAAAGGATGCTTTATGGGGTGCTTAAATCGGTGGCATTATGTTTACGATTATTCCTTCTGCAACTTGACTAAGGGAGGTCACTGCGAGATGTTACAAGGGATCGCGAAGACTTTGCGCCTCCAAAATCGGTGGCGTCATGTCCTGGGACAGGTACACTTCTCATGCTTTTATATGGCCTTAGACTTCTGCTAAATTAGAGTGGAGTGCAAATATATACATTTTCTTTTTTATATCAAAAAAAGATAGATAAAAGACCATGTTTGAATCCTGAATTGCAGAACATGAATCTAAGCTAGTAAAGGTAAAGGGTAAAGGGACCCCTGACCATTATGTCCAGTCACGGACGACACTGGGGTTGCGGCGCTCATCTCGCTTTATTGGCCGAGGGAGCCGGCGTACAGCTTCTGGGTCATGTGGCCAGCATGACTAAGTCGCTTCTGGCGAACCAGAGCAGCGCACAGAAACGCTGTTTACCTTCCTGCCACAGCGGTCCCTATTTATTTACTTGCACTTTGACGTGGTTTTGAACTGCTAGGTTGGCAGGAGCAGGGACCAAGCAACGGGAGCTCACCCCGTTGCGGGGATTCGAACCACCGACTTTCTGATCGGCAAGTCCTAGGCTCTGTGGTTTAACCCACTGTGCCATCCGCGTCCCATGAATCTAAGCTAGGATTGTCCAATGAGGATTTCACCCAAAGCAGAAGATAGAGATACCTTCCAGGGGAAATCAGTTGGAAGTGTGTGCATGTTGAAGATGCACCATTCTAGCTTTAGCACACAATCTGGAATTTCCTACAGATCCTTGAAAATAAAATAAAAAGATTAATGAGTTTCTTCTTGTGTTCTTGTGCAGCGGAACCCACCTCAGTGGAAATACCTCTTCTTGTATTTTGTTTGTTTAAAATGTTTTTAGGCCACTTTTCTGAGCAAATGCCCATCCAAAGCAGCTTGCAAACTGAGGTTCAGGGAACTTCAAGGATCCCCTAAACCCTTAAACCGCAGCTTGATCACTAAGATCATCTGCAGGGCTGCTGTTGGGAGATCCCTGCGTTGGTGAGGCTCATCTGACAATGAGAAACTGAGTCTTTAGTGGCATCAGCCCAGCCCTGTGGAATATTCTGCTAGTAGAGATTTAATGGGCACCTTCTGTGACAACTTTTAAATACCTGCTGGGACCTGTTCTGCCAGGCCTATGTGGGCACTTAAGAACTCATCCTCCTCCAGTGGTCAACCAATATCTGTTTTTAACTTGTATGGTTTTATGTTTTTGTTGCTGTAAACATATTATCTTATTTGCTTTATGCAAATTATTTTTAGAAACAAACAATATATATATATTAAAATGTGTCACGTTTTCTTTGAAGTCTTCAAATATGTCAGCTGTTTTCTGGTCCCCATGCTAACCGTGGCTGCTTAATACGAAAAGCTTTATATGCAGATATAAACCTAAACCTAGACAGAATCTTAAAAAGCAGAGACATCACCTTGCCAAAAAAGGCCCATATAGTTAAAGCCATGGTTTTCCCAGTAGTGATGTATGGAAGTGAGAGCTGGACCATAAAGAAGGCTGATCGCCGAAGAATGGATGCTTTTGAATTATGGTGCTGGAGGAGACTCTTGGGAATCTCATGGACTGCAAGAAGATCAAACCTCTCCATTCTGAAGGAAATCAGCCCTGAGTGCTCACTGGAAGGACAGATCCTGAAGCTGAGGCTCCAAGACTTTGGCCACCTCATGAGAAGACTCCCTGGAAAAGACCCTGATGTTGGGAAAGATGGAGGGCACAAGGAGAAGGGGACGACAGAGGGCGTGATGGTGGGACAGTGTTCTCGAAGCTACCAGCATGAGTTTGACCAAACTGCGGGAGGCAGTGGAAGACAGGGGTGCCTGGCGTGCTCTGGTCCAGGGGGTCCTGAAGAGTCGGACATGACTAAATGACTAAACAACAACAACAATATTCCTCACCCTATTGCAGACAGAGTTTTCTCATCCAAATCACCTAGCCTTCTTTCAGAATCCTCAATGGCTCTGGGTTTTCTTCCCTGTTTTTTTTAAACGTAAGTGCTGTTATATATCCAGTTTGTCAGAGATTTTAATTCTACTTCTGGAAGATCATTTGTACAAAAATAAGAAGAGCCTGACTGCTGGATCAGTTGAATGGTCCAGCATCCTGCTCTCACAGATGCCTGTGGGGAACCTTCAGGCAGGACCTAAGCACAAGACCACTTTCCCCTTCTGCATTTTCTAGCAACTGGTATTCAGAAGCAGGTCGGCACGTGGGTGGCACTGTGGTCTAAACCTCTGAGCCTAGGGCTTGCCGATCAGAAGGTCGGCAGTTCAAATCCCCACAATGGGGTGAGCTCCCATTGCTCTGTGCCAGCTCCTGCCAGTGCAAGTAGATAAATAGGTACAGCTGTGTCGGGAAGGTAAATGGCATTTCCATGCACTCTGGCTTCCATCACGGTGTTCCGTTGCACCAGAAGCAGTTCAGTCATGCTTGCCACATGACCCGGAAAGCTGCCTGTGGATGAACGTCGGCTCCCTCGGCCTGAAAGCGAGATGAGCGCCGCAACCTTATAGGTTGTTGGGAAACTGTGTACGTGCAGCTACTCACACAGAGTCAATTAAGGTTTGGCAGACAGCCAGAAGGCAGACTGAAGGAGTAAGTCTGCCTGGTGATACAGAGGCATGGAGACAGCTCCATGATTGGTCAAGCTCTCTCAAAGGAGTGATAATTAATGGCCTACTAACTGTAATGTGTTAATTCGTAGTTCAGAGGTTCAGAGTTCAGTGTGTCAGTGTAGGAGTTGTGAGTCGTGTATGAGAGAGCAAGCTAAATATCCGTGTTCTGTTCCTGTAAATAGTCCACTGTATATAATAAACACCTAAGTACAAGTTACTGGTTCCTGCTTCGTCCATCCTGTCTGCAGCCAAGTCGCCAATTGCTTCCGTGGATTCTGCATCTACTCTGCTAGGTCTGGCTAAGCTCCTGCAACTAGTCAGAAAGTTGCAAAACACCAACAGGTTTTGCCAATATAGTTTCCTTTACCTTTACCTCTTTTTTTACCTATTGTCTAAAGCAGAGTTTCCCAAACCTGGGTCTCAGGCTGTTTTGGGACTACATTTCCCATCATCCCTGACCACTGGTCCTGCTAGCTAGGGATGATGGGATCTGTAGTCCAAAAACAGCTGGAGACCCAAAAACTGGTCTATATTGACTAGCAGTCAGCCCCATATTTGCCTTTGACTGGACTTAACCATCCAGGGATCCTTTACCTTTACCTATTCAGAAGCATTGCTGCCTCTGACCGTAGAGGCAAAGCATAGCCATCGTGATAGTCATTCATGCAAACATGCGCGCGCACACACAATGTGCCTTAAGATGCAGGGGGTGGGAGGAATATTGTGATGCAATCAGCTATATGATTGTATCTAGATTGTGTCTCCATGTTGCCTCACTAGGGATAGAGGATGGATTCATTTGGTTTGCTGTCCACAGCAGGCAGGCTGAATTCCATGCTCCCAGGCTTTCTGTAGATTGGGACACAACTCCCCATCGGATTGTGCAATGCACTTAATTTTGCAATTTATTTTTGGTGCGCAAGAAGCATGCACAAAATAATATTGTTTTGCTGTGTTTTTATATATGCTGTAAGCCACCCAGAGTGCCTGGGGAAACCCAGCCAGATTGGAAGGGTATAAATAAAATTATTATTATTATTATTATTATTATTATTATTATTATTATTATTATCATTATCATCCTCCTGTGGACGGCAGTTAAAACCACTGCATGTTTGAAAGCACAACGCAAAATATGTGCATGATGGGACAGAGGAAACAGAATACTCAATGCATTTCTACCAGTTCAGTATTCCGTAGATTCACAGCACAGTTTAAACTCATTCCTGGTCCTGATATTTGATGTTTCGAAATAAACCAAAATCCATTTTCTAGCATATGCCCATTTCCTTAGTCTCTCCCTCTCCCAGTCACATAATATGTGACTCATTCCAGCCTAGACTTCTGACCTCTCTGTGAACAGACCTAAAAGGAGATCGTAATCATATCTCAAATTCAAAACGTGTCTTCCTTTGAAGTGAGTCGGGTTTTGCCTTTGATTTAGATTCATGTGCAGGGGAAAAAATGATAGAAAATTCCCCTTTTCATGTAGAATAACTCCGACTGTTTCTGGACCATTACCACATCCTTTAATGTGCCTAAATGCTTCATCTTTTCTGTATTGTATTATTTATAATTTACACGTCACCGTACTTGACACCCCCCACAGGCTGTCTTAAGAAAATTATTTCTCCCTGTAGCAAATAAATTGCTTATATATATGGATTTTTCTTTCCTCTTTAGGGGAGCTCTGATACAAATAATAATTTGCCCTCCTGAGCAGTCACAGATAACAGCCTGATAAATTGTTATTCTTAGTAACGGCTTTGATTTGCCCGCAAATACATTTATATGTGCATAGCATTAGACAGCGAGATTTTACAAACCGCATCGCCTTTAGGGACAGATACCACTCTGAGCTACTCGCAGGGAAAAACGCACTGGCGTCTTGGTTCATTACAGCTGAAGCCATCGTGGTAGATGAGATGAAGCAATGAAGACCCAAAGGAGGGAGATTTAAGATGGGTTGTCACACATTAATGTACCCATGCACCACTTCTGCTGCTGTGTTTTGACTCCAGTGATGACTTTTAGGCCTGAGCCGGATATTTGACAGAATATCTGCATGCAGGACTTCTTTCACTAATGAAGAGTTTCAGAATGGTTGGATGGATCCCGCAGAAGGAATCGGCTAGTTCAGCATCCCCTCCAACATTCCTCGGATGAAGAAGAAGAAGAAGAAGAAGAAGAAGAAGAAGAAGAAGAAGAAGAAGAAGAAGAAGAAGAAGAGTAGTAGTAGTAGTAGTAGTAGTAGTTTGGATTTGGTATCCCACTTTATCACTACCCTAAAGGTAAAGGTAAAGGTACCCCTGCCCGTACTGGCCAGTCTTGCCAGACTCTGGGGTTGTGCGCCCATCTCACTCAAGAGGCCGGGGGCCAGCGCTGTCTGAAGACACTTCCGGGTCACGTGGCCAGCGTGACATCGCTGCTCTGGTGAGCCAGAGCTGCACACGGAAACACCGTTTACCTTCCCGCTAGAAAGCGGTCCCTATTTATCTACTTGCACCCGGGGGTGCTTTCGAACTGCTAGGTTGGCAGGCGCTGGGACCGAGCAACGGGAGTGCACCCAGCCGCGGGGATTCGAACCGCCGACCTTTCGATCAGCAAGCCCTAGGCGCTGAGGCTTTTACCCACAGCGCCACCCGCGTCCCTTATCACTACCCTAAGGAGTGTCAAATCGGCTAACCATCTCCTTTCCCTTCCTCCCCCACAACAAACACTCAGTGTGGTGAGTGAGGCTGAGAGACTTCAGAGAAGTGTGACTAGCCCAAGGTCACCCAGCAGCTGCATGTGGAGGAGCGGAGACGCAAACCCGGTTCACCAGATTACAAGTCCACCACTCTTAACCACTACACCACAGCAACTGACCTCAACCTCACATTTCTGTCAACACCCCTCTACCCTGGAGAACATTTCCTTCCAGAAGGAAGGCAAGTGCCATCACCCCCTCACCAATGGGACAAGCGCCGGCTCATCCGCCTCCCTCCCAAACTTGGTGGCAGCAGTACTGGTGGGAGAAATAGGGACATTCTGGTATCCAATCAGAAGTCAGGATGGGTTTTGTAATTCCAGGACTGTCCTTGAAAAATCAGGGCTCTTAGAGGGTATGGTTCGGACAGAGGCTGATGGCGTACTGCTGATCATACCTCCTTTAGGTATATTATATGGGTGTGCTGGAGGAAGGGGTTGGAGGAGGAAATCATAAAAAAAAAAATACACACCATACCATTAAAATTCATATATTCAACATTAACATTCTCATGCAAGCACCTACAATTCAGCTGGTGGGATGTTTTAATCCTGTCTTTTAAAAATAGGATTGTCGTTCACATTTTTCTTTGTATTTTTTGCAGTTTGGTTTTGATGCATGTGCTTCTTTGTTTATATATTGTGCGTCACTTCGAGTTACCTTGGCAAAAAGGCAGCCAATGAAGTTAGTGAATAAATAAATCAATAACGCACACATACACACACACAGAAGAAAGACAACCACCCACAAGAACAGTCGCAGGAAGACTTTGACAGTATACGGCAGAACAATATCACTCAGTCCTGCAAATACAATGGTACCTTGGGTTACAGACACTTCAGGTTACAGACACTTCAGGTTACAGACTCCGCTAACCCAGAAATAGGACCTTGGGTTAAGAACTTTGTTCAGGATGAGAACAGAAATCGCACAGCGGCAGCAGGAGGCCCCATTAGCTAAAGTGGTACCTCAGGTTAAGAACAGTTTCAGGTTAAGAATGGAATTCCAGAACGAATTAATTTCTTAACCAGAGGTATCACTGTACTTGAGGAATAGGTATATTTTTACCTTGAGTGAAGACACCAGGCAGATCTCACTGGGGAGAGCATTGCACAGCACCACAACTGAGCAGAGCACCCCTTCCTTCTCATCAGCCTCTGAGCCTTCCTTCTGGCAGACCCAGAAAATGGCCTCAAAAGGGATGACGAACTTCAGGCCACAGACAAAACACATCCAAGATGAAACATCCAACATCCAAGTCCCTCCGAGTATTCCCAATCTGGCTTGGGACTCAGATGTATCTCCTGCACAGCCCTAGTGCTAGGTTGGAAGGTGGACCCCTTGGTAGTTCCATGGGTCTCTGTAAGGTGCCAGAGGATCCAACCTCCATGGTAGGTTGCCAGGAATGGATAAGACAAGGTTCTTACCAATTGCCTTTTATTCAATATTCACAGAGAGAGGCTTAGTAAATCTCCACTCCCCTTCTCTCCCACTTCCTCATTCGCCAACAGTCCCACCCCTTTTATGGTTGCTGCTTAGGGCCATCTGTCTCTGAGCCATTTGCTCTCCTACGTCTAAGGCTTGCCGGGGTCTGGGAGATGGAGGGTCTGGAATGCCTTCCAGTGGTAACATGCCAGCCAGCTGCTACCACTCTCCCTCCTCCTCCTCTCCCATTACAGTGGTACCTCGGGTTACAGACGCTCCAGGTTACAGACTCTGCTAACCCAGAAATATTACCTCAGGTTAAGAACTTTGCTTCAGGATGAGAACAGAAATCGTGTGGTGGCGTCACGGCGGCAGCAGGAGGCCCCAATAGCTAAAGTGGTTGAAATATACTCGGAGTCGAGTGTGGATTTCATGCTCTTTATTCAGCTCAGAGTAGTGAGGAATGTGTAGTGAGTTCCCCCGAAATGTCTGCTTTATATGCATTTTTAACACAATGAGCGCCACGTGATTGGCTAATTCTGGGATTCTCCTTTAGGCCAATCAGGTTGTGGATTCACTTCATTCTGGATCCTATTGTTCTAGGACCAATCAGACTGCTGCATTCTGAATCCTATTCAACTCAGTACATAACAGTGGTGCTTCAGGTTAAGAACAGTTTCAGGTTAAGAACGGTCCTCCAGAACGAATTAAGTTCTTAACCAGAGTTACCACTGTATTTCCCAACTTTCCTTCTCATCTGCCTCTGAGCTGTGACCTCTCTCAAACCCCTGTTGTAATTCTGCACTGTCTTCTCCTCTTCTCCATAAGGTTCAAATTGAGGAGGCCATCTCCACCATTCCTCCTCTGCCCAGGCCCTGACAGTCTCAGAAGTTTGACACATGGTGATGGTGGTTCAGTAGAGGCTGTGGAAGTCCTTCCCCAAAGAAGTGTGCCTGGCCACTTCATTCCACACCTTCATTGTATTATTATGTTGTTATCATTGATATTATGTAATGTCTTTTTAATGTTGTAATGTTCTACGTGAGATCTTCTGATAAATGGCAGTATTTAAATTGAATAAATATTAACAGCAGAATAAACAGTAGAATAAATGTTAGCAATTGAAGGCTGGAGACTCTTTAGTGTTTGGCACCTGAGGATTTTTTTTTTTCTTTAGGACCTATCCCATTCTTCTGACTGCAAATTATTTTAACTGATTTTAATAACATGTTTTTCATAGAATTGTAGAATCATAGAATCTTAGAGTTGGAAGAGACCACAAGGGCCATCGAGTCCAACCCCCTGCCGAGCAGGAAACACCATCAGAGCACTCCTGACATATGGTTGTCAAGCCTCTGCTTAAAGACCTCCAAAGGAGGAGACTCCACCACACTCCTTGGCAGCAAATTCCACTGTCGAACAGCTCTTACTGTCAGGAAGTTCTTCCTAATGTCTAGGTGGAATCTTCTTTCTTGTAGTTTGGATCCATTGCTCCGTGTCCGCTTCTCTGGAGCAGCAGAAAACAACCTTTCTCCCTCCTCTATGTGACATCCTTTTATATATTTGAACATGGCTATCATATCACCCCTTAACCTCCTCTTCTCCAGGCTAAACATGCCCAGCTCCCTTAGCCGTTCCTCATAAGGCATCGTTTCCAGGCCTTTGACCATTTTGGTTGCCCTCCTCTGGACACGTTCCAGTTTGTCAGTGTCCTTCTTGAACTGTGGTGCCCAGAACTGGACACAGTACTCCAGGTGAGGTCTGACCAGAGCAGAATACAGTGGCACTATTACTTCCCTTGATCTAGATGCTATACTCCTATTGATGCAGCCCAGAATTGGACTGTAGAGTTGGAAGGGACCCCATTCCAACCCCCGGCAATGCAGGAATCTCAGCAGGAATTTTACATTGTTGCATCCCACCCAGAGACTTTAGGGTGAATAATAATAGTAGTAGTAGTAGTAATAATAATAATAATAATAATAATAATAATAATAATAATAATATCATTATTAGTGCAAGCCTGCAGCAGAGTAATCCTATTTTCACTGGTAAGTTTGGAAGCTGTGGATTGTGCTGAAAGTGTGTGGGAGAGAGCAAAAATGATGAAAACTATGGTTTAAATAAACCATGATGAACATATGTTTTTATGCATATGTCTCGAAGGGTGATTCCGCCCCCCTCCTTTTCATTGCATTTGGAAGAGCGTACGAAATAAGCCCGAGCTAAATTGAGTGACAGTTCCTCTGCCATTCCTGATATGATTAAAAGGAACTTCCAGCACACTTTACTCCTGAGGCATTTCCCTAATATAAATATTCTTCCAAGTGACACAGAATGTTAATCTTGATTTCAGTGCCGAAGTGTTGGTGGAGGGAGCATAAGGGAGAGAAGAAAAATAATATCCCCATTAAAAAGAAATAGCAATATCAGTCCAGTCCTCCCTGGAGGGGACCGGGAAATATTGGAAGCCGGTGGAGAACAGAGTGTAAGAGGCGGCTGCTTAATCAATTGATCAATTTCATTACCCGCACCTTGCCTTCCTCCATCCATAGCGGTTGTCACTTGATTATAATAAATTGTTCACTTTTTGAATTGCTGGAGGGATTGCCACGTATACTCCCACTGCCCCTGCTCTCTTCCTTTTAAGATGTGCCGATTAATTGCCAGTGCGATGTTTGGAGCCCGGTGGGTTCAGTGAGACAGAGTGTCCTGGTTCCCACTCATGGACACAGTATTCAGACTCTAAGCATGGTTACCATATTTTTTGCTCTATAAGACTCACTTTTTCCCTCCTAAAAAGTAAGGGGAAATGTGTGTGCGTCTTATGGAGCGAATGCAGGCTGCGCAGCTATCCCAGAAGCCAGAACAGCAAGAGGGATTGCTGCTTTCACTGCACAGTGATCCCTCTTGCTGTTCTGGCTTCTGGGATTCAGAATATATATTTTCTTGTTTTCCTCCTCCAAAACTAGGTGATTCTTGTGGTCTGGTGCGTCTTATAGAGCGAAAAATACGGTACTTCCAAATTCTTCATTGCAGAAGTCGCTACACAGTCATAGAAGTTGGAAGGGACCCTGAGTTTCATCCAGTGCAGGGATCAAACCTGCAACCTTGACATTATCAGCACCCTTCTCTAACCAAGAGTGCACCCATGAGGACTAGAAGCTTTGAAAGTAGCTATGAGGACTAGGAGCTTTTCAAAACAACTCAGCCACGAGGACTAGAAACTTGCTTTAAAAAGGAGCTTACCACTGAGGACTAAAAACATGCTTTTTATGTGTTGGCCCCGGGGGGAGGGGGGTTACCGTGAGGCATGGTCAAAGTCCAGTCCTAGGCCGAGGGTCTGGAGACTGTCCACCAAGGGGGAAGCTGGGTTCAAAGCAAGAAGCCGGGCATGGTCGGGAACTCCGGAAAGACAGGTCTGGGTGCTGGCAGAAACAGGTTTCCAACGTCATTGCTTCCGCAACCTGGGACTGGGCTGCCTGGCCTTTATCTCCTCTGAGGCCAGGGGTGGTCCCAGCCCACAGGTGACCCGCCTCTCCTGGCCTTAAGGCAAGCACTCCTCCTGAGAAAATTTAGTTCTCTCTGCTCTGAGCCTCTGCAGCTCAGGAGAGGCTGGAGGGTTACTGGACCCAGGAGCAGCTTCACCTTCCCCTGACAGGGCTGGGAGAGGTGCACCTGCAGGCAATGGGTCCTCAATCACCTCCGGAGCCAGAGTGGATACATCTGGTGTCTGCTCCTGAGGACCCGGCACAGGTGCAGGCCCTTTAGATTCAAGGCCCTGCCCCGGCCCTGGAGGCGGGGACTCCTGTGCAGGCTGGGACTCCTCAGATTCAGCTTCTGAATCAGATTCCCAGGCCATCACATTTAAAAACAGCTCCTCCATGAGGACTCGAAGCTTAATTTAGGAAATGTATTTTGGTGTTTCTAATATTGTAAATTGCCCTGTGACTTATGGATAAAGCGTGATATAGAAATTTAAATAATAATAATTACAACAACACTGAGTGATCTAGGCTGTCTAATAGATTGGGTTACAAAAGGCCGACCAGATACCTGTGGGACAACTCCCTCTCTGCACTTCATAGAATCATATAACTGTGTTTTTTCCTTTATTTTACAAGCGTAGAGTTATAACAATACCAGACACACATCCATATTGAGAGATTTCTCTGAATCTCCAGACTTCCCACCCTCCCCTCTATGGATCCTATTGTCAACATTTTCAGCTGCATATTATTTCATAATCCATATTTTGCATCTCTCCATATTGCCCATAGTCTTTGTTGCATTACAAGTGCTATTAGAATCCTGCTAATGTTTTCATCTGCTTACAATGGCCTCCTAAATAAATCACAATTCCCCCCCCCCATTCTTTCTTGAAGTTTTTGTCTTCTTGGTCCCTGAACTTTCCAGTCAGTTTTGCCATTTCAGTGTAGTCCCACAGCTTGGTTAGCCATTCCTCTCTGGTCGGGACTTCTTTGCAACTCTGGGCTAGTAGCATCTATGTGGCCGTTGTCATATACATAAAAAGTCTTTTCCGCTGCTTTGGTATGTTGGTACCTACAATTCCTAATAAAAAAGCTTAGAATCATAGAATTGTTGAGTTGGAAAGGATCTTGAGGTTCATCTAGTTGATGTTGAAGAATCATTGCTTCAACAGTCGTGATCTTTGCTTCTTCCAGTACACTGGTATTAGTTTGCCTGTCTCCCCAAGTGATGTGCAAAATTTTGCGGAGATACCGTTGATGGAATCTTTCAAGGAGTTGGCGTTTATAAGTGGTCCATGTTTCACAAGCATACAGTATAGTGTATACTGTATGTTTTCAACAATATACACATTTTATGTGCCTTTTACATCAGCACATTAATTTCTGTACAAGTTAATTAACTGAAAAACTGCACTGCAAGATTCAGAGAGGTGAGAATCTTGAGAGATTGCTGTGTGTGATTCGGTTTGCATAATGTTGCGAATTAGGAAGGTTCCCCTTTAGATGGGAACTGAATCAAATTATTGCCCCTTCGTTCATTCCCCAGATGTGGGACAATAATGTTCTATTCTTACAGTCCCTGGGCAACCTAGTCAGACAGGTGGCATCTGCATTAATAATAATAATAATGATGATGATGATGATGATGATGATGATGATGCAAGTAAATAATAATTTTGATACTATTCCTGGTGCTGCAGAGTTCAGGGGCTAATTCACACCTACCTGACAGAAGACATCTCCTAAAGTCCTTTCCTGAACTGCCACCATTTCCAACCCAGATTTGCAAACTCCTTTCCCCGCTTCTTCTGTAATGTGAGCTGGCAATCTGGTGTGTTATCCTGTTGGCATATTTCTAGTAATTGTAATTGATTGCCATGGTTCTCCCACTTTCCATACAACACCTTCAAAGCAATCTGATATGATGGATGTGCTGTCAAAGCTTGGCTATCTGACGATGTATTACTTACCTAGTAAAAGGCTATCATGAGAGAGAACCAGGGAAAAGAAACACTATTTGGTTGCTCTGAAGTGTCTATTTTTGGATCTGAAGACCACTCAGTTGGGCTTAATTCCTTTTCTTTTCCTTTAATTAAAAAAGGACACTGCGTGTGTTTCGGTATATGTGTGTTTATTCCTCTTCAATGAAGCCCATCATACTGCCTTGGCCAGGACTAGATCCCTTGGGGATTCTCCTTGATCCATCACATTCTTTGGCTGCTCAGATGGTTGAAGCTTTCTGGGTGGTTCGTTTTTATCAGCTTTGGTCAATATGCCAGCTATAATTTTACCCAGAGGAGGCAAATTTGGCTTTTGTCATCCATCCTCTAGACTCACTTGCTGCAATGCACTCTCTATTGAGCTACCATTGAAGAAAGATCAGATGATTCAACAGTGGGCCAACAGGGAAGGGTCATAGTTCAGTGATAGGGTATCTGCTTTGCATGCAAAAATCCCCAAATTCAATCTTCATCACCAGTACGTTTCCAAGCACAATTCAAAGTGTTGGTGCTGACCTTTAAAGCCCTAAACGGCCTCGGTCTGGTCTACCTAAAGGAGCATTTCCACCTCCATCGTTCTGCCCGGACACTGAGGTCCAGCCCCAAGGGCCTTCTGGCAGTTCCCTCACTGCGAGAAGCCAAGCTACAGGGAACCAGGTAGAGGCCTTCTCGGTCGTGGCACCCACCCTGTGGAATGCCCTCCCACCAGATGTCAAAGAGAAACATAACTACCAAACTTTTAGAAGACATCTGAAGGCAGCCCTGTTTAGGGAAGCTTTTAATGTTTAATAGGTTATTGTATTTTAGTATTTTATTGGAAGCCACCCAGAGTGGCTGGGTATAAATAATAAATAATAAATAATTGTTGTTATTATTGTTATTATTATTATTATTTTCATTTTATTTGCCTTTCCATAGTTAAAACAATGCTCAATGTCAGGCTGGAGCCAGCAAGCGAGGAACAGCAGCTGCCAGACTTGGATGGCAGCCCAGGTGACGAAGGGAGGTTTGTTATGAGAAGATCAGAAGAAGGAATCGGGGGAAGTTCACAGCCCAGAGAAACACAGGGACTTAGCAGACAGTAGCTTGTCCAAGCCAGTTTGCAAACCTCTCAGCATGCAAGAACGCAGAAGAGGAGGGATACAAGAAAAGGGGAAATTGACATCACAGAAGCGACGGAAGAGATTCGTTTTCACGTGTTGTTTCCAGAGGAAGAGGAACAACGCTGAGGATTTAGTTGAGTCATCATCAGGGTAGCCATAAGTCACGGGGGCAGAGAGCTCCAGACAAGTGGCATGTTTTTTCTGGAATAAAACCAACTTTTATTTATTTATTTTTTTAATAAATATTTATTAAAAAAATTTTCAATAGATTATAAAAAACAAACAAAATAACATATACTTTTGCAATAACACATTTTCTTTACTTCTTTGGACTTCCTCACATCTCTCGTTTCTGCGTTCCAAATTTCTCAAGCTTTACCCAGCAAATTGTTATCTTGTATCAACTCTTATATTAAAGTTTTCCAATATTATGTCCCTAATTTCAGATAATTTTACCAAAACCTTAAAAACTTAAACTTTGACTTCATGTTTATCCAAAATTTATCTTATCCAATTTTTCCATTTATCTTCATATTCTCTTTAACTGGTTTAATGGAACCATATTGTTATTAATCTTACATCTTTCTTAACATTCATACAATTTACAATACTTTTGTAAATAGTCCTTAAATTTTTTCCAGTCCTCCTCCACGGCCTCTTCTCCCAGGTCTCGGATTCTGCCGGTCATTTCTGCCTAAAACCAACTTTTAATTTACTGTATGTGTACGCATTTTGCTACTGCTACACTCAAGGCAGCTTACAACATGACAAGATGTACCGTATTTTTCGCTTCATAAGATGCACTTTTTTCTTCCTAAAAGGTAAGGGGAAATGTGAGTGCGTCTTATGGAGCGAATGGCGTTGCGCAGAGAGGGAGAGCTGTGCAACGCCCATTCAGCGAAGCTGGAGGAGGAACAGAAGGGTCTCCTTCTGTTCCTTCTCCAGCTTCGTAGCGACACGTCTGTCCTGTGAAGCTGGAGGAGGAACAGAAGGGTCTCCTCCTGTTCCTTCTCCAGCTTCGCTTGAAGGGGCGCTGCGCAGAGAAGGAGAACTGTGCAGTGCCCCTTCAGCGGCGTGCCTGGCCTGGCTTCTGCCTTAGCCTTCATCCCGCTGCCCTGAAGAGGCTTGGCGTGGTTATCCCAGAAGCCAGATCCCTCTTGCTGTTCTGGCTTCTGTGATTCAGAATAATTTTTCTTGTTTTCCTCCTCCCTAGGTGCGCCTTATGGTCTGGTGCATCTTATGGAGCAAAAAAATACGGTACATAATTACCAACATAACAAAAGTCATAAACAATAAACAAAGCACATCAAAAGGTACACAACCAAATGGAAAACGTTTCCACATAAATAATAAAAACTACAAATTAATATCAATAACAATTTAAAATGACATAGTTAAAAATAAAAAACAACATTAAGAAAGGAGCCCTCTCTGTTGAGCAGCAGCAGCAGCAGCAGTCCTTTATGGAGCCTGCCAGGTGGAGAGAAGCAGGGCAGAGCCCTTCAGGTTCCTAGCAGGTCAGTCCTCTTCAGGTCAATCCCTGGAGCTTGCAAGCAGGCTAGGAGACAAGCATGGCTGAAACTCTAGAGAGCTTCTGCAAGTCTGAATACACAAGAGGGAACAATTGCCTGACTCAGAGCAAGACTAACAACAACAAATGGGATCATCTTAATAGATGGTCCTGGTTGCGGGCGGGCCCTCAACCCAGTCCCCCCCCCACCCTGGCATGGGTGGAGCCATCACCCTCACGCCAGGGTGGCACCATGATCACCCAGGGCTATTGCCCAATCAATTTGAATGGGTGGTCATGGGGGGGATGTATAAAAGCGGCAGCGCAACATGTGCCAAGTACCTGCTTCGCACTGGTGAACACCCGCCCACCCACCCTTGAATTTAAGTGTCCTTTGGCCTTGCTTTGGTTGCCCGTCTTGGGTCAGGAATTTTTCCATTTGGCGAATTGGCACGGGCCACTTGGTTTTTGCCTACCTCTTAGCAATCATCACAACTTTGTAAGGTTTGGTGGTTAGCCATTGGCTTATTGTTGAGTGGAGGAGGGGAGGTCGGCCATTGCCTGCCCCTCCATTTCAAGGGTATTCCGTTAAAGGAATCTGGGGCCTGGATCTTGTCTGAAGTCTACTTGGGGGCTAGGCCCATGCCAAGTCTCTGGGAACACCAGGGGAGATGCAAGCAGGTTCCCCTGAAGCCTTTGGGTGGTTTACCCTTACAGACTTCCTGCAAAGGGGGCAGGAGTCATATATAGTCTTTTGCCAATGCCTAAGCCAATACAGTTCTCATTTCCTGTAATCAATAAAGTTGTGGCCCCAAAAAATTGCCCAATAACCTTAAACAAAAATTCTGTGTGAATTTCTTTGTGGTAATGGGGAGTTGGCTTGAGGGTCTTGCCATGCAACAACTTAGGAGGGAAAGACCCCCAAAGTTAAATGCTTGGGAGTCAGAGGCAGTAATTTCCATTTGCCGGGTTTCACAAGTTGAGAGAGTGCTGTTGCGTTTGTTCCAGAAGCAAACAAATAAACTAGAATTGTTGACAAAGTTTCAATGAATGAAAGCTTCTTTTTTTCCTATTTTGTTTTTGGCAAGTGCAAATTACCTAACACATTCATCTGTAATTAAAAATTAGCAAGTGCAATCTTTTGCCCGATAATGGCGCACTGCTGCTGCAACTTTTTGCAAATGAGACCCTCATAATTAGGGGCAAAGTTAATTACTAGAAAAATAATTAAGATATTATTCTGGGATGATGGCTGGAGATCAACAAGGGGGTAAATACAGATGCTGCTAAAAGAAACTTTTAATGGCTTGAAAGTGGGCAGAAATTGTTAAGAGTTACCAAGAGGAAATAAGAAGAGAGTTGGACAATTATACAAAGTACTTTAGGTGTTCCGGAATATGAAAATCATTGCTTTAAACTGCTGCTGTAAATCACCAACATTGCAGGCAAATTTAATATACCTTTTTCTAAGTCTTTGGAACTGATGCAATTAGTGGATTCAGTTAAACACTTTGGTTCCTCTCCCCCAAGAAGTTATAACTTTTGCAATTACATTGTTTGAGGAAAGCAATCCATTGATGGTTGTTGTTTGTTGTTGTTTAGTCGTTTAGTCATGTCCAACTCTTCAAGACCCCATGGACCAGAACACACCAGGCACTCCTGTCTTCCACTGCCTCCTGCAGTTTGGTCAAACTCATGCTGGTAGCTTCGAGAACACTGTCCCACCATCTCATCCTCTGTCGTCCCCTTCTCCTTGTGCCCTCCATCTTTCCCAACATCAGGGTCTTTTCCAGGGAGTCTTCTCTCCTCATGAGGTGGCCAAAGTCTTGGAGCCTCAGCTTCAGGATCTGTCCTTCCAGTGAGCACTCAGGGCTGATTTCCTTCAGAATGGAGAGGTTTGATCTTCTTGCAGTCCATGGGACTCTCAAGAGTCTCCTCCAGCACCATAATTCAAAAGCATCAATTCTTCGGCGATCAGCCTTCTTTATGGCCCAGCTCTAACAGCTCCAGTGCAAAGGACTCCTCACTCACCCAAATTTAGGTCACAGGGCTCCTTTAGATAACCAGGTTCTAGGGATTTCCATCCCTTAATAGTATAAGTAACTGTGAGAAATTTCTCACTGAGAAAGAAAGAACCATGCTGGAAGGTATTGAGATTTATCTGGCCTCTTGTCCTTGACTTTCACAAACAGCAGTTTGAACATTGGTTTTCTGCACCCAAACAGTTCGCCATATCAACTGCATTTGGTCATGTGCAAAGCCTGCTGCATGCATTATTTTTTCACTTCTTTTTTCCCACTTACCACAGACTTCAGATTTTCCTTTAGAAAACACATCTGCTGACTGGAAGTTTATTAAGTTCCAGCTGCACTGTTAGCTCACTCAGCATTTTCTCCTCTTTCGCTTCTAAAAGACCCTTGAATGTGTTCCTGCATTCATGCGTCACGTGGTGTCGCACTGCGTTATGGGCTTTGCATTCTTCAAGTCTGCATAGCAGTTACTCTCCTGCATTCTTATAATGTGGATAGCATGTTGCTGTTGTTAAATAAGAAATAATTAGAGTGTCAGACTAAGACCTGGGAGTCCAGGGTTTGAATCCCTGCTCAGTTATGAAGCTCACTGGGTTCCTGTCTCCCAGCCTAGCCTACCTCACAGGGTCATTGTGGAGATTACATAAGGAGGGACAAAACAATGTGACCACCTTTAGCTCCTTGGAGAAAAAGGTGGGGTATAAATGCAACCGGGGGAGGAATAGGATGGCAAAACATCAATCAATGAGTCTTCCGTGTGGTAAAAGACATAATCTTCTTTCATAATGCTTTATAATTTATTATTTATTTTCTAACTCTGAGGTCCAGAATGAATGTGTAACACAAAATATAATAGACCTTGACTTTAGAACCTTGCATCACAATTCAGGATCAATGGAGCCATGTTTCTTTTAATAAAAAATTCTGATTCCATCACCTTTTGCAAGTAAGTCTATCTATTCCTGAAGGCCCATCTAATCCCACCAATAGCCATTCTAGAAATTCAAGATAAAAGTGGTAGTCTCAAGTGGGTGAATGCTGGATGTCAGGAATGAGCCAGCTCCAAGCAAAGGTTTGCAGCCAACAGCAGAAAGCACCCAGGAACAGAGAGGCTTAGATGTTAGTCAGGCAGCTGCAGACTTCGGTTCTTCCTGACCTTGTTGAGCAGACTGATAAGGCAGTAGTACAGATAGGAGCGAATAGACTCAGAGACAGCCTATCAGAACAAGAAGAGGGTGGAACTGATCCACGAAGTCCGAGGAGTCGGCGAATGCAAGGGCTGCTAGATAGGAAACTAAACAAGAGACATAAAGATCGTTAAGTTCAGTATCTTTTGTAGATACAGGAAGGGGTCTTCAGAAGGGTTATCTAGAGTAATGCTGCCAGAGGCTTTGTCAGAGCTGTCCGGAGCTATCTGTTCGTTTTTGCAATAAATCCTCCTTTTTAATTACCTACGCTTACTGTGTTATCAAGCTGGGAACCTGGATTGCTGACACTGGACTACTGGTGGAGATCATAAGGACTGCACCTGATGTCTAAAGTTGCACAGTCCAAAATTCAACACATCTCTTGATCGTGGCATGGCTACAAGTTTCCCAAGACTTTCAGAACATATAAGGTTCTTTGAGAGTGGCCCTGAAATAGTGGTTGTTGGAATATAGGACTATACTGCCCGAATCCTGCAATCATTCTAAAGAGAATGGTGCCATGGCCTATTGAGACAGACTAAGACATGACCTATTCTGACCAGTCTATCCCCTTCTGTGAAGCTACCTTATACTGGTCAGTGATCCAGGCCACTGATGCACTACAGTGTTGTCTATCCTGGTGGGCAGCTTCTGAGGCAGGAGTCTTTCAAAGCTTTCCTTTCTTTATATCCTGTTAATTGAAGATGCCTTCTGCATGCAAAACCAGCTGCTCTACCAGTGAGCTGTGACATCTGTCCTGAGTCATGGGACTTTGCAGAACAAGACTTCAAAGATGTGCTGTACATTAATGACAAAAACCTAGTGCTTCCTCCGGACTCCACAAGTACTGTCAGTTTGACTTCTGTCACAAGTCTGGAGATGACACTCTCCACTTATCAGCCCGAGAGACCAAATATTAGTTTATAGCTTTTTAATTTCATCACTGCTAAATTGAAAAGCATTCTGCATTATTTATCCAATACATTTCTGCCTTGGTGGAGATCAATAAGCAACTGCTATTTCAGGTTTGCGTTTGTGAATTTGTATGAAATTCAGCATCATGGAAGGAAATGCTCCCAGAGATTACAGATTGGCAGATACTCATGTTAGACTATCTACAATTAGCAAAACTGACGGGATCAGTTAGAGGAATATCGAAACAAAAAACAACTAGAGAATGGATAATATTTAGGAATCAGATAAAACTTTATTGTACAAATAACTCCATATTTGCAGAAATTGAGTGATATTTGTAAAGAAAAAGATAAAGGAATGTATACAAAGCAGAAGGAAATGATATTATACAATGTAAACCTGTGTAAAAAAGAATGTTATATCAAACAGTATAATGAGAAGGATTGGAAGGATTGTACTGATGAGTACTTTAATAACTTTCTCTCTCTCTCTTTAAATTTGATTTCTTTGTTTCTTATCATTGTTACTTCTTTATTTCTTTTTTTTCTTTATACGTTTTCTATTTTATATAATTTTCTTTTTTTACCTGTTAAACGATAGTACATAAGGTTTGCATAGACATGCAAATCTTTTAATCAATAAAGAATTGATAGTTTAAAAAGAAAAAAAAGGAATTCAGCACCATGGACAGCTCAGATACTGCTTGATTTTGTTGGTTGATTGGTTGGCTGGCTGGAAGTCAGATTATCCTCCACCAGGGCCAGGGCCTTCTCAGTGATGGCTCCGACCTGGTGGAATGCTCTGTCCCATGAGACTAGGGCCCTTCAGGATTTAACCTTCCATCAGGCCTGTAAGCAGAGCTATTCTGCTTGGCTTTCAATTTGAACTTAGCCTGATCTTTTATTCCCCTTCCTTCCCTCCCCCTCCCCTTTTTATGAAGATTACCCACTCTGGGATCCCACAGCTAATTCTCCCCAGTCTCCTTGCTGGCCCAAATAGGACTAATTTAGCCAGCTAGCCCTGGTGATCATCTAATGTTTATTGGATGGATTTCCCCCCTAAACTGATTTTTGAATTCTGAATTTATTGTTATTCACGTTTTATACTGTATTTTATGCTGTTTTTGTTGTTGCATCAATTAAGTGTTTTAAATTTGTTGTTAGCTGCCCTGAGTCTGGTTTTCTGAACCGAGAAGGGGGGTATTAAAAAATGATGATGATGATGATTAAATTTACATCCCACCTTTCCTCCCAAGGGAGCCCAGAGTGGCAAAAAATGATAAAATATATTAAAAGCAATTCCGGTACAGATGCAGATTGGGAAAGATCTCATCTTAAAAGGTTTGTGGAAGAAGAAAGGTCTTCAATAGGCACCAAAAAGACAACAGAGATGGGGCCTCTCTGCTACTAAAAGGTAGGGAATTCTGATGATTAGGTGACACCACAGCGAGGGCTAATTCCAGAACAACATGAATTTTGAAGGACAGTTACATTTTGGTCACATATTTTTCTTCGGGATGTGTGAATAAGATACATTCCCATTTGCACTGAAGTGGCAATGAATATTCACAAGGACTCTTTCTTTAAGCAAAAAACTGCAAACTGATGTGGAAATGTGGATAACTGAACTTAAGATGGGAAAAAGGAAAAAGAGGGAGAAATTAAAATGGAGAGATTCGCCGATCACTACAAAGAACTGTCAATTAAAAATTAATGAATTAAATCAAGAGTACTGTACTCTAGCCTGGAATCAGTCCAGAAATATTAAAGGAAAATGAACTAAGTAAAATGGTATAATTTAGAAGTTCATCAACTTCTTTTAACATACATTGGTGAACACCCCCCCCCCCAATTTAGATGGATGGATAGGAGAGGTGAATTAAATATTTAATGTAGTCACTCAGGAATCTCCTCAATGGGTGAGATATCAATCCCTAATCAAATTAACGAATAGCCCAAACTGGCCTCCCCTTCCCCCTAAATGTTGGAGCCTCCACTATGACTGAGCTGGAAAAGCTCACCCTCTGGTCAAGTCCTTCGGAATCGCCTCTGGCGACGATTAACGACCTGAGCCTCTGATAAGGCTCCAGGCATGTTCTCCATTCAGAAGAGTATCAAAGCAGCAGGGAAGGAGACGAGAAGTTTGAGCTACATTGCTAGGTTTTATTTCTAACTACACAGACAGAAAAGAAATATACATGCACTCTCTGTGAAAGCAGAGAGCAACTGGACAAACATAGGAACAGGAAACCAGTAATGTCACATCCATCTCCTGTCTTCCATGACACTTCCAATAGCCTGGAATCTCTGGAATGCAAAACAGAGTCTTATGACTCCAAGCACTGCACAGTGGCATAAACAGAAACCAACAAATTCTAGCATTCCTATTTAATTTTGACCTTTCCTTCTTGCAAAGCTCAGAAGCATCTCCATCTCAGTGAAACTCCTTTCCAAGTCCCTTTCTTTGGGTCACCTTGTCTGCATCAACTTGAATGCTGCAGAGAAAACCATGCATCGCCCCAAGGCACTTTCTTCTCCTTGCAAGGAAGGAGACCTGTTGTTGAAATTATGCATTTGATAACAACAGTGGCCATTGGGTTTGATTATTTAAGCAGACCATCCCTTGGTGAAATAACAAGGTTGGCATGGGAAGCCAATGCTTTAATTGGCTTGGCAATGTGCCTCTTTAATAATGAGTCCAGGAGGAGGACGAGAAATCATGAACACAATTAAAAGAAGAGCGATTGCTGTGGAGATCTTTCACACTCCACTTTCTTCCTCTGCACTGACATTTCTGGTATACCATCTGGGTGCGTATGGTGAACTGAGAGAAGGCAGAAGTGTCCAGCCTCTGGCCCTCCAGATGTTTCTAGACTGCAGCTTCCACCATCTCCAGCTATTTTTCCATGCTGGATGGGGCTGAATAAAGTTGGGGTTCATCAAAACCTGGAGGCCCCTGCCTTTGGTCAATAGATTAAGGTAAAGGGACCCCTGACCATTAGGTCCAGTCGTGGCCGACTCTGGGGTTGCGGCGCTCATCTCTCTTTATTGGCCGAGGGAGCCGGCGTACAGCTTCCGGGTCATGTGGCCAGCATGACTAAGCCGCTTCTGGCGAACCAGAGCAGCGCGCGGAAACGCCGTTTACCTTCCCGCCAGAGAGGTACCTATTTATCTATTTGCACTTTGACGTGCTTTCAAACTGCTAGGTTGGCAGGAGCAGGGACCGAGCAATGGGAGCTCACTCCGTCACGGGGATTCGAACCGCCAACCTTCTGAGCGGCAAGCCCTAGGCTCTGTGGTTTAACCCACAACACCACCCGTGTCCCTGGGTCTATAGATTATGTTATGGGCAAATCTGCTGTCGTTTGATCCATTATACTTGGTAGGGAGGTGAAAGGCCACAAATATGAGGGGGAAGGGTGTTTAATTTGTAGCTCAAAGCACAATGTCCTTTGCAAACATAAAGAGATAATCCAAACCACCAGCACAGTTATTCATCCTTGCTGCACAAAATCTTTTCTCCCAGTGTGATTTTTGCCAACCTCTGTATCAACAACAGCCAACTCCCAACCAGAGTCTCAATCTGAGCATCTTTCCATCTCTTGCCTTCTCTCTGCAAACTATTAAATCTCTCCCCCCCCCAGAAAGCACTTTTAATGCACCATCCTTGTCATTTGATGGAACATAAGACCCTGTCCCAAGCTATCCAATGGCCTGACATCAGCTCCCCCTTGGCAGCTGTTGAACTTACCTTGTTTTTCAGTAAAGCATAGACAAAGAGCTCCACTTCTTCTGCCCGCCTCCCTTTCCCAAATAGTCCCCCCCCCTCCCCTGGCTGAAACTGCAGCCTAGGCCCCTTAATGATCTCTTCTAATGCAGGCAGTATTGATTTGGTGTCTGCTGCTGTTATTGTGAACTTGCCAGTGATTGGCTCTCCCTCTGGACTGGCTGCATCAGACTTCTGCAATTCCTCGATGAATGTCACTCTGCCGATTCCCAAGAACGACTAAGTACGATGTTTTCGGCAGTTCTGTACAATTACTTTGCTTACTCTGAGCAAATGTTAGTGTACTCTGGCTTGCTGTGCCTTTCTAGTTATTATTACTTACCATCAGTACAGACCATCATTATGACTCGTGTGTGTAGGAGTTTTTGAGATGCATTTGAAGATATTTGCACACACACACTCACACACAGAACCTGCACTTTGCTGAAGAATCTTTGCTTATGGGGACTGAAATAACCAGATATGGGTTAAGAACTTGCAAATACAGTAGTACCTTGGATTAAGAACTTAATTCCTTCTGGAGGTCTGTTCTTAACCTGAAACTGTTCTTAACCTGAGGTTAGCTAATGGGGCCTCCTGCTGCCGCTGCACCACCGCCACACCTTTTCTGTTCTCATCCTGAAGCAAAGTTCTTAACCTGAGGTACTATTTCTGGGTTAGTGGAGTCTGTAACCTGAAGCGTCTGTAATCCAAGGTACCACTGTATAATAAAAGCCTGCTGGATCAGTCTGGGGAGCTTCCAAGAAAGTATTAAAATACAGTAGTCTGTTAAACATTAAAAGCTTCCCTAAAGAGAGCTGCCTTCAGATGTCTTCTAAGTCTGGTAGTTGTTCTTCTCTTTGACAACTGATGGGAGGGCGTTCCACAGGGTGGCTGCCACTACCAAGAAGGCCCTCTGCTTTGTTCCCTGTAACCTTACATCTCACAGTGAGGGAACCGCCAGAAGGCCCTCGAGGCTAGACCTCAGTGTCCAGGCTGAATGATGGGATGTCAAGGAGATAAACAAATACAGTGGTACATCCGGTTGCGGACAGGATCTGTTCCGGAGCTCCGGTCGGATCCTGAGGTTTCCGCAACCGTAGGGATTTCTTCTGCACGGGGGGCGGTAGAGCACTTCTGCACATGTGCAGAAGCGGTCTACCACTGCTGTGCATGCGCACGCGGCAAAAACCTGGAAATATACTTCCGGGTTTGCCGCTGATATATCCCAAAGTTTATGTAACCAGAGGAATACATAAGCGGAGGTATGACTGTATATGATGTTTAGAAGACATCTGAAGTTTTTAATGCTTGATGTTTTATTGCGTTTTTATATTTTGCTGGTAGCTGCCCAGTGTGGCTGGGGCAACCCAGCCAGATGGGCAGCCTATAAATATTGTTGTTGTTATCTGTAACAGCTGTTCCATTAGAGTAAGTGGGGCACTGCCCCACCAACCCGAGTCAGCCTTCAGCATGCCGCCACCACCATGCCTTCTTACAACCAGCACATAGGGCAGCATTGTCTGCCAGCTTCCTCCTCCATAGCCCTTGTGTTGCTGGGGAGGATGGGAACAAAACTAGAATGAGTTTGCTGTGTCTAGCATTGGCTATAGCACCACCTACTGTTGACCTTCCTGCCTTCTGCCCCACCAGTCCCAATGGGCACCAGCCACCACTGTTTGCGATATCCAAGCGCATCTCCCATGCATATCTGGATTGTGACGACGATAGGCGTTTCAGCAGTAGACAATAATGAGGCCGATCAGAAGCAAAAAGGCATTTCTTCTGCAACCCTAGTGCAGCCACTTTGTTCTTGATGTGTCTTTCCCCTCCCTTCAACAGCAACAAACTCGAAAGATCTGCTCCCTGACTTCATCTGCAACAACCTCACGAATGCTCTTCCTTGCTCTCTTTCGCAACCCAGTCCTCTGTTTATATATCTGTCCCTCCCTCTTCTCTTTGGAATCACGCTAGGAGACTGCTGCCTGTGATTCCAAAACAATATCGGTTTGTTTTGAGGTTTATGCTGCCAATCTATTTTTGTGAAATCTCTCTCTTTAATCCGTTGCCGCCCTTGACGCTGCCTCCTTTGAAACCTTTCTGCTGGAGCCATTAACCTGGCATTCTGGAGGGGGGAAATTCTTCTAAGGCAAGCTGTTCAATGAACAGCTTCGCTTTATCCCCATGCCTTCTGCCAGGGTGGCCATTGGTCACATCAAAGTCGTTCCATTAGGTGGCAGTGTTACAGAAATAATAAGAGCACCAACCCTCCCCGTGCGGGTATGTATATCTCTGTGTGCTTTTATATATCTTTGTAGCATACACATCTCTACATTTCTCCAGGCAGGCCTGTTTATTTAACTTCATTGTGCTGGGCTATATTTAGCGCAAGCCACTGCCACTTTCCTCCAAATGTCAAAAAGAGAGGCCTGAAAGAGCAGATTTAGTTGCTTTTCAAATGCGACATAATGGTGCATCCAGCATTGCCCACCTGTGTACTGAAATGAGTATTTCTGTCCATGGAAAGGCTTGAGAACCAGTGGAGACCTCCAATTGTTGAAATTGAAATACTTTATTGTCACTTGTACAACTTGTATAAAGTGAGATTACATGAACACCACCCCAATCAGCTCGCTTAGTCTTAATTCCCCTCATTTACTGACGCACACCCACCAAAACCGAAAGTCAGTTGCACTGTTGTTATTTTTTCATTCAGCAGCCTAACAGCCCATGGATAGAAGCTGTTCTTTACCCTGTTGGTGCGACTAATCCTGCTTCTATATCTTCTGCCCGAGGGCAGAAGATCAAGAAAGTGCCGGCCAGGGTGTGAAGCATCCCTGAGAATTTTCCTCACTCTCCTGAGGCAACGTTCTTCTCCTATTTCATCCAGAGGATTCACAGGGCAGCCCATAATATCTTGTGCTGTATTCACCACCCTCTGTAGGCACTTCCTATCAGTTGATGTCAAACCGGTGTACCACACCGTGATGCAGTATGAAAGGACACTTTCTATTGTGGACCGGTAGAAGGAGATCATCAAATGTTGATTGACATCATTCTTCTGCAATACTTATAGAAGGGGAGAAAGGATTTTCCTTCATCTTATTTCTCCTCCCTGTGCCACCTCCCACAGTGAACTGATAGGTACTCCAACTCCTCAGTGCAGTTTTTTCAGGGAGATGCAGGGTGGAGAGGGACACCCACCAAAAAACTCTCCTCTCATTCTGTTCTGAACAGGAAAAACAATACTCATTTGGGGTTTGTGGGTCTCTTGACCCCCCAAAATTCCTGGATGTTGGAGTTTAATACATGCTCGGTGTGTTAAAATAAACTGCCAGATTTTGGATTTAGTGAAGTATTACAATATAGGCCAAACCAGTTCCCCATTGTAGAAATTGCCTGGGAAAAGAGGCATGACGGAGAGCAAAAGGAAAATCATGGGCATTTAACATAGCAAAGACTCTGCACTTGATGGTAGATGGGTGTGAGTCCCTCCTTCAACAGAGAGATAGTTAACAGAGTTGAGTTTAGGATTGCAATGGTGGTGACATTACCTAGAGGAAAGAGGTTGCAGTCTTTTAAATGCAGTAAGTTGGAGCAGCCATGGAGGGCCATGGCTGATTTCTTCTGGCATCCAAGACTGTGAGCATGGGAAAAGCAAGAAACGCTTGGAGGGCTAATGCTGTAAGCCCCTGCATCACAGACTCAGGTTGTATGTATGGGTAAATAAACCATATGTCATAAAGACACCGCAGTCTCTGCTCAGCCTTATTTCCAAGAGGAAGCACAAATCCAGGGTAATAGCTCTGGATTCTTACACTGCTCAGAGACTTAGGTTGTATGTAACAATACCTACACCTTTCTGTCCATTAGAATAGAGGAAGCTGCTTTATACTGAGTTCAGACCATTGGTCAATCTAGCCCAGTATGGTGGAACTGCCCTAAAATATTTAAATTCTGGACAATGGTTTCCCAAGAAATGGCCGAAATACTGAAACATCCTATTCAAACTTCATTGTAGATTGGTTTACAGTGGTACCTTGGGTTAAGAACTTAATTCATTCTGGAGGTCCGTTCTTAACCTGAGGTACCACTTTAGCGAATGGGGCCTCCCGCTGCCGCTGCACCTCCGCCACGTGATTTCTGTTCTCATCCTGAAGCAAAGTTCTTAACCTCAGATACTATTTCTGGGTAAGCGGAGTCTGTAACCTGAAGCGTCTGTAACCCGAGGTACCACTGTACTAAATCTATGGTTTGATCAACTGAAAGGTTCCAGCTCTCTGGAATTCTTGACATATATGCTGATAGCTGCCAAAACTTCATATGCCCCCAAATGGAAAACCTTACAGGACTTGTGGAGTTTAGCACTAGTTGAAAAAATAATCCATAAATTATGTGCTGCATTCAGATTAATGCAAGCTATGGTAGAGACAGAGATCTGATTTTTACTCTGTTTGTAATTATGTGATATATATTTAAGAAGAAGAACCTATGTTTGACTATGCATATGCTTTATACAATTTTCTGGATATATCATTGATTATTTTGTACCTGTTTTTGAAGAAGTTCTGGTTAGTAATGCTTTGAAACATAATTATGGGTCCGGACAATTTTTATTCCAAAAGGAGTCAGTGTTTATGTATTCAATTGCTTCAAGCTGTGAAATATTAATATCCATAACAAAGATTGCAAATATGATTTTGGGTGACCCACCCAATAGTGCCTTTTTATCTCCTATTTTGGAAATGTTGGTGGAAAAGGACCATCAATGCCAGAAGGCACTCTGAAATGGGTATTTCCCCCCCTATTGTGGAGGGAAAATTCCTTTCTGCATTTCCATTCCTTGAACATATGTCAAATAGCCCGAGGGCCGATGTGGGGGTAACGGTGAGGAGGCAATTTCTTCGAGTATATATTTTTGGCAGGTAAGGAACGTACTGTATTACTGGGATGATAAATGAACCTTTCAGAAACCTGTCGTGTATATAATTGCACATACAGACAAAACAATGAGTCGCTTATTAGTTCAAAGCAGCGTTGCGGGCAGCTGAACACAAAACAGCAACTGAGGTGGTTTCTTGTGGGTTTGCGGGAGATTAGATGGGGACACTGTTGTTCGACCTGGAAAAGATTCCACCACCCCCACCTCCGCCTTTTGAATAGCAGTCAACTATTTCCATTGCTCCGCTGTAAAAATGTGAACAAGGGTCAGCATTTTGGGGATTAGCGCAAGCTGGCTGCTCTCTTGGTCAACTTAGACTTCTGTGTAGGCCATGGGAAAGTATTTAACCCCTGACAAGCACATATTGGTGGCTCAGTTTGTAAAGGCAACCTACAGGGACTTTACTAAATGTACAAACCCCAGTTGCCCTGGTTACTGGGGAGAAATCTAACCATTATGTATGAAATCAGAAGCAGCAAATAGTCAACTAAAGCCAGATTTTCAAGAACTGAACTTAAGTCTGGGAAATGGAGAAAAACCAAAATTGACACATTTGCCCAGATTCCAAAAAAGAAGAAGAAGGAGAAGGAGAAGAAGAGGAGGAGGAGGAGTAGTTTGGATTTAATATCCCGCTTTATCACTACCCGAAGGAGTCTCAAAGCAGCTAACATTCTCCTTTCCCTTCCTCCCCCACAACAAACACTCTGTGAGGTGAGTGGGGCTGAGAGACTTCAGAGAAGTTTGACTAGCCCAAGGTCACCCAGCAGCTGCATGTGGAGGAGCGGGGAAGCGAACCTGGTTCACCAGATTACGAGTCTACCACTCTTAACCACTACACCACACTGGCAGTGCAGAGTTTCAGTGTGGCTGGATGGACTGTTCTGATCCAGACTACAGATGAAGGATGCCACTTCTACCTGCTCCCAGCTTGCAAACTGTTGAAAAATGGTGGACAAAAGGAAACATTGCAGGCCATTCCTTTTTAGATTTTTACTGAATATATAGTACTAGCATAAAATTGCTTCTCTGTATATCTTTGCACCCCGACATGGATCACTGCCTTGTCATGGCGAAGGGGCTTGAATAACTCAGAGAAGCTATGAGCTATGCCGTGCAGGCCTACCCAAGATGGGCAGGTCATAGTGGAGAGTTTTGGCCAACCGGGATCCACCTGGAACAGGAACATGGCAGTATTCCTGCCAAGAAAACTCCATGGACAATAACAACAGGCATATAAAAGTCAGAGTGCCCGGTGTGCTCTGGTCCATGGGATCATGAAGAGTCGGAATATGGACAATGAGAGCCAGTGTGGTGTAGTGGTTAAGAGCAGTAGACTCATAATCTGGTGAACAGGGTTTGATTCCCCACTCCTCCACATGCAGCTGCTGGGTGACCTTGGGCTAGTCACACTTCTTTGAAGTCTCTCAGCCTCACTCACCTCACAGAGTGTTTGTTGTGGGGGAGGAAGGGAAAGGAGAATGTTAGCTGCTTTGAGACTCCTTCGGGTAGGGATAAAGTGGGATATCAAATCCAAACTCCTCCTCCTCCTCCTCCAGACATGACTAATTGACTAAACAACAACAACAACATGTCTTTGCTATCTGAATCATAGAATTGTAGAATTGGAAAGGGACCATGAGGATCATCTAGTCCAACCCACTGGAATGCAGGAATCCTTTGCCCAAAGTGGGGCTCAAACCCATGACCCCAAGATTAAAAGTCTCATGCACTACCGACTGAGCTATCCCTATTAACTTGCGGCACAGATGGCACAGCCAATATGGTGGCATCAGCTGAACATAAGGACCATGTCCTTCCTAAAAATAGCACCTGGAGAATCCAAGGAACACTTTCTTAATGAATGAATTAGCATTTACACACACACACACACACACACACACACACACACACATATCAGTTGGATGACATTTTTACATAATGCCATTTCCTATCTCCTTAAATAACATATCACTACAGGCAAAAAATGGGAAGTGAAGAGAAATCCATGGATTCTCCCCTCTCCGCTGCAGGTTGAAAGTACTTCTATGAGTGCTGTCCAAAAAAAGAATTAAACTGGGCTCGAGTGCTAGGGAATTGCCCATTAGATAAAGCTCTGAGCAGATCAATAAGCCCAGCCACTGTGAACTGGCCTCCCCCAGGGCAGGGCTAGCGAGCTTCTGCTGGCAAAGATGGTCACCGATCCTTTAGTGATGAAATGTCAACTGGAAAGATATTCCTGCCTATCATGTCGGAGGACATTTGTTATGTTAAGCCCTGCCTTGAGAACAGATGAGCTTCTGAGCTCGCTGGCTGTGGTGCAGAGTGAAGAGGCACATAGCAAGAGAGCTTTGAACTGACAGAGGGCTTGAAACACTCACAGCTTGAAGTCCATGGCAGCTTAATTAGTTTCCCCCTCACTGGTCGTTTCCTTACTGCAGATCCTGTGATCACTCTCAAGCACTGACCGCAATATGCAAAGGAAATTCCAGAGCAGCCATTTATGGGAATGGCTGTAGCTCAGTGGTTGAGCAGAAGGCCACAGGTTCTAATCCCAGCAACTCCAGGTAGGCCACAGTGGCAATTGCCCCAGGTGCAAATTTGTTAGGGGCACAAAATTTCAACACCCGCTGCTGCCTCAATACAGCTGCATGCTTCCACCACCGGGTTCTGTTGAAAATGACTTCTCCATGAGAACCAGGAACTGACCTCTCCAGATAATGGAATGACTCTTCTTATCTCTGCAGTTGCAATCTTCTCGGTGACGCAGATGCCATTAGGCAATTGAATGCACATGCTTACATCGTCCGTGTCCCTCCCTCGCACTCACCTCCTTCATGTAGCCCCGGGCACTAGCAACCCAAGCTTATCCACTGACGCCCACCCACTGACACTTTAATATTAAAGTTGCACATTTTACATTTTAAAATTACTTAAAGTTAATCTAATCTAGCCAAATTTAAGGAAGGTGGACCTAACCACAGCTCTTAACCACTGCGAGCTCTATGGCACCTGTACGTTCCAATTTATTTTATTCCTGCGTTGACGGTTTTTAGCACTTCCTTTTTACTGCATGCAGTTTCATTGGTTATTACTGGTTTTATTGTGCTTTATGAAGTAAAGTATAGTAAACCATCCTGGGAATTTCTGTATTGAAGGGTGGTATAGAAATGTTTTAAATAAATACATACACAAATCCATAAATGCTGACAGGCACCATGTCTCTTCCAGTTGCTGGAGAGCAAACAGTAAAAGAGGTCTATCGTCACTGGACTCCTTAAGGGCTTCCTTGAGGCAAGTGGGAAGCATAATGTTGGACCAAATGGACCTTTAGTGTAATTCTTCTTCTTTTTTGGTAAATAAATTTTCACTGCTTTTCCAATATTCCCCCAATACTAGCCAAATTATAACAATATTAATTAACTGGACCTTTAGTTTAATTTAACAGGGTTTCGCTCCACCATCTTTATTCAAAATGGCATCTAACGGTTTCCAAACATAGAACAAAACACGCTCACTGATCTCAGGAATCCTCATGCCAAATTGGACGGCAATATCATCAGAGGTGTCCAAACCATCACTGTTTGGAATGGTTCTGTCTACCAAGTTGATTGAAAATGGCACCCAATGTCCTCCAAACAGACTGAAAACCTCTCCTCAAGCTCAGGAACCATCTCTCCAAATTGGCAATAGCTTCAGAGGTGTCCAAATTGGTGCACTTTGGAATGGTTCTGTCTGCTTTAGTTGGTAAAGTATAAGATTCTTAATCTTAGGATCATGGGTTTGAGCCCCACATTGGGCAAAAAGATACATGCATTGCAGGGGATTGGACTAGATGAATTTCATGGTCCCTTTCAACTCTCCAATTCTATGATTCAAAATGGTGTCCAGTGGTTTCCAAATGTAGACAGCAACCAGCTCCTCCATCTCGGAAACTGTCCTGCCATATTGGGCAATGATATTTCAGGAGGTTTCTCAACATACAGAGAAGAGACAGGTGGACAAGCTACACCCCCAAATATACAGTAGTGGTAGAAGAAGATCTAAGTTATCTCCTGAACTCCCTCCATCCACAGTGCCTATCACAATGAAGCACATTTCACCAGGATTATTGTGGAAGGGGAAAACTGTTCCTCTCTGATCTTTCCATTATAAACACACGGGCAACTTGAAGCCAAGAGAACAAAGGTGAAGAGGAAAAGCCACACAGATCATTCTGTGACGTGTTTTCCAATGTAAATTTAGCAAATAATTGCAGAGTGTCAAATAAATCACTAGCTGCTTCTTGCTGATGGTGTTTCAAAACGCTCTGTACAAACCCATCCCTCCCCAATTCTCCCTTCCCTTGTTAAAAGAGATCATAAACGCAGAGCAGTACAGCCACATCCTCATTAACCCTGCTTTCCTAACATTGAAAACATTGCACACTTGATGGGGACCTGAGCTGATCGAGTAAACTTTAACAATGCTGAAGATGCCTTGGGACATATTGGCAACTCTTTCAGGGACTGGCTGAGTCCAGAGTGCCCCAGTAAGGCAGAAAACAACACACACACCCCACCACCAGCTAAAAAAATATATAGATTAACCAGCCATTAACACTGGTGCAATGGACGAGATGCTTGGATAGTGTTCTCGAAGCTACCAGCATGAGTTTGACCAAACTGCGGGAGGCAGTGGAAGACAGGAGGGCCTGGCGTGCTCTGGTCCATGGGGCCATGAAGAGTCGGACACGACTAAACGACTAAACAACAACAACACTGGAGCATTATACAAGGCAGTCCATAATTTATTTAATTTTTAAAACTAAGCGTGAACATCAAGAAGTATTTAAAAAAAGAGAACCCCCTGTTCTTAGGGAACATTCTCTCACAGACTCCCCTGCAGAGAAAAGCTTCCTGATTGACTGGGTCAAATGGGTCTTTTGACAAGCTGGGCCAATGGAGACAAGAGTTTTCAGAGCAGGAAAACAAACGTCACACCTTCTATTTTGATCCCTCTGGTATACATGATTCAAGCACTTCTGACCTGGGGAATTTGTGAAATGCTACCCTTCCACACCTTTTAGCAAGAGAATTCTGACAGGCTGGAGAGGTGGGAAGGTGTGAGACTCTGGCTCATCCACCCTTGTGCACCCTTGCTCTAGAAAAGGTGCAAAGGCCAGAAAATGGAATTCTAAGTTGTCCCGACCCTCGGATTATAGATTCCTCTTCTCCAGAGGGTGAAATTGAGGGCTCTGAGTCAGAGAGCAAGTTGCACAGAGGGCCCACACCTAGAAACAGTAATTAATTATTAATTAATTAATTATTCCATTTTTCTCCTGCCTTTCCTCCAAGGAGCTCAAGGCAGAGGACAGTTTTCCTCCTTCTCCATTTTATCTTCACAACAACAAACTTGTGGTAGTGGCATAGCATGGGTTTCTAGCTCCCGGGCTATGCAGAGAGGGGTGACTGGGAAATAGATGGACTACACATGCACATTCAACTGCATAATACCACCCTCCTCACCCTGGAGATCGCAGACGCAGATATATGAAGAAAAGAGGCATTCTATTGATGGGAGAGGTCACTTCCTGGTTCGCATAGAAATTCCGTTTTCAATGGAGCGCAGCTACAAAAGCACTGAGCTGTATTAAGACAGTACTGGGTGTTAAAATTTTGCTCCCCTAATAATTTTGTGCCTGTGGCAAATGTCTCTGTGCCCCCCATGCTACACCACTGCCTTGTGGGTAGGTTAGGCTGAGAGTAATGACCGGCTGAAGGTCACCCAGAAAACTTCATGGCTAAGTGGAGGATTTGAACTCTACAGTTCTATGATTCCATGATTCTTTGGGGGAAACCTTGACTCTTTAAAGTGGTATGATACTGCTCTGAATGTATAGTGTCTTCCTCCATTATGTTATGCCTCCATTTCAGACCTG